>NC_090259.1:34690713-34803213 GCF_037325665.1 Littorina saxatilis | reverse complement strand
AGAGAGAGAGAGAGAGAGAGAGAGAGAGAGAGAGAGAGAGAGAGAGAGAGAGAGAGAGAGAGAGAGATGATGATGGAACTTTATTTTTCAAGGATAGAGGTTTAAGGCGACGCCTTTTCTTACAACCGGTCCTTACTTCTAATACAAATGTCTAATAAATGATAAACAAGTAAAGCAACATGACAAATAAACAAATTAAACGAACGACCCAGCAAACAATCGACAAGTAAGCAAACAAGCAAATAAACACAAACAACAAAATGACAAAGTAAGCAACATACAAATCAAAAGCGAAACATGCAACATGTTAATTGAGGTTACACATGTAAAGTGATCGACGGTAAAATTCACACAAAACCAACGTTTACACTAATGCTTACAAGAGAGAGAGAGAGGGAGAAAGAGAGAGTGTGTGTGGTTATTTATGTGTGTGTGTGTGCGTGCGTGTGTGTGTGTGTGTGTGTGTGTACGTGTGTGTGTAAGACAGAGAGAGTGTGTTTTGTGTGTGTGTGTGTGGGGGGGGGGGGGGGGTAAGAGAGAGAGAGTGGGTGTGAGTTTGTGTATGTCCGTGTGCGTGAGTGTGCTCGTGAGTGTGTGCGTATGTTTGTGTGTGTATGAGTGTGTATATATATGTGTGTGTGTTTGTAAAGGTGTGTGTGTCCGTCTGTCTATATGTGCTTAAGAGTGTGTGTTTTGTGTGTATGAAGTTTGTGTGAGTAAGTGAGTGAGTACGTGTGAGTGAGTGAGCGTGAGTGAGTGAGTGAGTGAGTGAGTGTGTGTGTGTGTGTGTGTGTGTATGTGTGTGTTTAGGGGAAGAGCTCCTAATAATGGACCACTTTTTGTTTCATGCTGATAACTAGCTTGTTTTCTTGCGAAGAAATTTCATTTTGTGTTTGGTAGTCCTTCTCTCTTAGGTTAACGGTTAGGCCTAATTAGAGTGAAATAGCTTTGATAGACACTGAGCAAAAATTAAATACAGTGGAACCCCTCTCTAGCGACCTTGAAAATGTTGACAAAAATCGGTCCTTATGGAGGGGGGTCCTTACAGAGGGAGGGGGCGGGGCCACAAAGAAAGTCACCTCAGATTTTCTTAAAAAAAGAAAACAGAGAAGTTTGAGTTGCTGACGACCGTTTCCTCAAGCAAACTGCTTCGATGTCATGTTTGACATTGTCGATGGTGTCCACCAGTTCTGGTGCATGTTTCAATGCAAAAAGAGTTAGTTTCTGAGCAAGCATTTCTTTACAGCAGTCCCTGCAATGATGAAGGCCCTCCGAGAAAGAGAGTGAAAAATCGGCCACCGTTCTCAGCATCGCGTATCTGTGTACGTGTAACCTCTTTCATTGACAAGATACTCTTGTTTCCCTGCAGCCTTGACCAGTGAGTCGGTTACCTAATCTGTGAACCCTTCAGTTGTGTTGCTTTGTCAAAAGTTAGACACAGTCAACTAGTTTTGCTCTGAGTGAACAGTGCAGCTGGCCTCAATTAGCCGGTGACACCTCTCTGGCCATAGCACCAAACAGTACATGGCTGGGGGGAGAGAGAGAGAGGGGGGGGGGGGTAGCTGGCTAAACTCAGTGGGGTGTCCGGTGTCACTGAAGTCAGCAGGAAGAGCATTGGAGAGAAATAGAGAGGTGTACTCTTCCAAACAATTTCCAAGGATCAGTTGTCAGGGCTTAGGGAAGTCAGTGAGGGAGAGTGAGAGCGGCACGGTTTGTGTACAGTCCGACTGAAGAGTGAAAAGTCACTGCCACAAGATCGGCATGCAGTCAATAAAGCCAGACAAGAAGAATGATTATGACATGCGGCTCTATCTGCTGGTTTTTTATTCAAACTGGTTTTCAACGCTTATTCTCACAAAGCATCTGCACACCTGCCTCTGTGCTGTGTTTGAGTGGCTGCTTTCGTATGATGTCAGTGCATGGTGAGTGCGTTCACTGCCTTGTCACCACTTCCCCACCTTTTTCAGAATGTTTTCTTGGAGTTGGATAATTCTTTGAATTTGCGATTTTCCAACATCAAGACTTTTTGCAATTGCGATGGCAGTTTCTCCCTTTTTGTGTCTGTTCACAACATTCACTTTCGAGAGTTAAATATTTTCTTTTCTTTGTAGACGTCATGTCGATCTCCACTGCTCTTCTGTCCAAAGACTGTCTATTCTGACTGAATTGAACGGTGTGTGTTGGTCACGTGAGTTTGTTTTCTCGATGATTGGTTTGTGATGTTTACTCAGCCCACCCAACCATCACACCTCTCAGCGGTTAATTAGTGCCTTTGCTTACGCAGGACGGTTATAACTGGTTATAACCGGTTTGTCAGTGATGCGTTACGCTGACTGAGTCTTGGCTTTGTCTGACAAAGTCGTTACACAAGCTGTTAGGTCGGTCCTTAGACGTTAGAGCGGGGTGGTCGCTACACTGGTGACAACTATATAAGGAAAAACATCGGTTAAAAAAAAAGGGTCATGTCATGTCCGTGTTCTGTCACGTGCATGTCATGTCACACTCAGCACGAGTAATTCACTGCAGTTGCTGGCCCGTAGAGTGCGTTCTTTCACAAGCAAACATGCTGATTACATAGCGACTGCTTTAACGCACCTCGAGCTTACATAGCCAAGTCAGTGCTCAAATAGCGATTTTCTCCCGAATTCCTGAGGGTAAAGGGGGACAATCACATTTTCGTTGTGTCTTAAACACACGACACAGCTCCCTCTGCTCTTGGCGTGGGTCCAGAAAGGGGGCTAGCTGCCCTTGGTGGCGTTCCCACTCGCCCTGCAGGAGTCCTCGTGTTTCTCGGGAGAGAAGTGAAAGTCGCTAGAGGGGTGAGCTTCAGCTCACTCTTTGTCTAGGGACGCTTTTGTTACCCTGCTTTTATCCTGCCTTTTTAACCCTGAGCTGTTTGGCTTGTTTTTTCTTGGTGACCGTACCGTACCTTGTAAGTGATGAGCCAAGTTGCTAAACACAAACTGCCAAACACCACCTTTGCTGATAGGCGGGAAACGTTCATCTGGGTAGATAACTACCTTCCAACGGACACCACTGCTCTGAGGGAGCAAGATTGGTCCCTTAATATGGACCAAACAGCAAGCGGTTCTGACCGCGCCCCAGATATTCCCATGGAATCACTGAATGAGACTGACCGGGCCAGCCGGACTGGTCAGTCCCCAAAATCCAAACAGCTTAATAAAGCAATCACCAATGAGAAAACCAGCATATCTTCTCCTTTCAAGAGAAAGAGATTGCGGGAGGACGACCCTGAGGGGGGGCAGAGCTCTCCGGAATCTCTTCTCTTCCGGGATAGCCCCCCACGCTCTCAGATTACTGATCATTTTGAGGAAGACTTCACCGAAGTCAATCGTAAGAAGCCCAAAAAGAAAAAGAAGCAAAAGGTCCTCTGCGAGGGTCCCCCTCTTCAGGGAAACACAGGTATTTCCCATGCAACATCTGCCCGGGGGGTCGACACCTCCCAACCCCTAACTGAATCACAAGAAAACCAGACAACTCAACAGCCACTACCACCTGCCAATACACACACACACACAAAACAAAGACCCCGAAGAAAACTTCTTTACCAACCCAAGCAACCTCCTCCCTCCTTCTTAGAGTTCCCCGTGGTGGTGCAGGACCTGAAGGAGGGCCCTGCAACATTGCAGGGACTCGGACTCAGGAGGAAAAAAACTTTTGACCTTGCCATCGGCGAGGTCAAAGAAATACGCATGCTGGCAGCTGGGAGCGTCCTGGTAGGGTGCTCCTCAGCATCACAACAAAACAAGCTATTGAGGCTGGACTCGATCGGCGGCATCAAAGTGAAATGCCACCGTCCGGAGGTAACAACCGAAGGTGTCATTAAACGCATACCCACAATACATTCAGGAACAGACCTGTCTGAGATGGCAGTGGGCGTGCGCGTCCGGATGGAGGATGGGAGTCTTGTAGAAAAGGGCCCCTCCTCGGTTCGATCTTTTCGCCGTCTTCTCCTTAGGGATGGGAAACCGTCTCAGGCGGTCCGTGTCACGTTTACAACGGCAATTCTTCCAGACAGCGTCGTTCTGGAGAGTGAGGTGTACGGCGTCGAACCCTACACTCCTCCAGTGCGGCGCTGTACGAAGTGCCAGAGACTATCGCACCTAAAACAACAATGCAAATCAAAAGTGCAGATCTGCCCCCGATGTGGCTCCAAGGGCCACGACGGAGCGACGTGCACCAAGGCCAAACATTGCGTAAACTGCAAGGGCGAGCATTCCGCCGCTTATCTTGGATGCCCGGAAATGAGACTGAGGCTGCAGGCCAATAAGATCAGGTCGGCAGCATACATACCATATTCTGAGGCCCTGGATCGGGCGCGGCGCGAGCTCGCCAAACAACAAAATAAAACAGCGACTGCCCCAGCGGAAATGAGGGACTCCTTCTGGCGTCCCCCTCCGCAACCGATCCGGCGGACCTCAACCCCCCGGTCCGGGTACTCTTTGGCTGTCCAGAGACCCCCCCTGGGTGGGCAAGTAAATAAAATACAAGAAATCAAAAACAAAATGACCGAACATGACAATACACTCCTTCCAGTTCATGCGGACAGTTCTGCTGCAACCGCGAAGCACCAAACAACTTCGCAAAATCCAAATCCTGGCCCCCAGGCGCCCTGTAAGTCTCAGACGGCTCGGGCAGAGGCGCCGCTTCATGGGACCCCCGGGTTAAAGGCCTCCCTCCTACGCAAAGCCCAGAACAGGAAGGAGGACTCGAAAGAAGAGCAGCTCTTCGAGAGGTTGATGGGGAGAATGGAGGAGGGATTGGCCCAGAGATTCAGAGAATACAAACTTAAAACTGAACAGGAAATAAAGCAGCAGATGAGGGAGGAGCAGGAGAAGGCAGAGCTTGAGCTAGCCGACGCTGCACTAGATAAGCTAAAAACAGGAGAGCAATATGCAAATTTAAATGAACAACAAAGAGGCCTTCAAGGTTTCATCGAGCAGTGCCTCGGCTTCATGGTTAAGGCCAGACAGATGCAGAGTCCTCTCGACCTGATCGACTCCCTCTCAGCTACATACACACAACTCTCCAACACCAAGGTTGAACGCTTCATTCTGGGCGGCGCCACTCTGGCGCTGGGCGCCCTTGCTGGTGCCAAGCAGTTGTCCGTGACGGATATGAAAGCTGTTAAAACCACTTTTTAACCTATTTTAAATCTGCCCTTTAACTTACCTTCTTTGTGCGTGTTAGAATGGCTGAACAAGGTGAAAGCGGTCACGGATTTATCATATTACAGTGGAACTGTCGCTCTATCAACTCTAACTTCTCTCAGCTATATAATTATATATCAAATCACTCTGCTGACATCTTAGTTATCCAGTCAGTCAAGAGAAAACGCTCCCTACTGCCTTCTATAGATGGTTTTGACTTCCCTCCCATAGTAGAGCAAAAGGGCTCAGGGCAACTCATTCAAACAGCTATTTATCTAAAGTCTTCCTTAAATTACAAACCCTTTGCACCTCTCATCCCTAGTTCAGAAAATCTCAGTACATGTGCTGTTGAAATCGAAATAAAAGGATCCAAAAACCTCAACATAGTTAACATATATTACCCCCACGGGTGTAATAAAAAAGGAACTACCGACTGGCTAAAATCCCTGGATCATGGCAGGGCACACTGGTGCGTGATGGGTGATTTTAATAATCACCACCCTCTGTGGGACTCTGCTAACCCTAGATACAAACATGCCAATAGCAACCTTGCTGACGTCATTTTGGAAACTGACTTTTGTATACTAAACGATGGCTCGGCAACCAGACTTCCAGACAGAGCTGACCATTCCCCGTCAGCAATCGATCTCTCCCTTTGCTCAAATGCCATAGTCACTGACATCGACTGGAACGTTTTCCCGGACGCCCTCGGCTCCGATCACTTACCCATTGTTCTTACCTTCCGCCACTTCGCCCCTAATCGCAATAACTCGGAGGTCAGAAAAAAGTACAATTACAAACAGGCAAATTGGGACAGCTTCCGTGCGGAGCTCGAGGGTGTCAGGGAGGAAACTCTCCTTACGGATGACATCGAAGCCTCTTACAATAACATACGTCAATGTATACTCACTGCTGCCAATAATCACATTCCGCTTAAATCAGTAAATCCTAACTGTAAGGCCAAAAGGAATGAGTGGTGGAATGCAGACTGTGATGAAGCCTTGGCAAACAAGCGATATCACATTAGGACATATCTCAGGCACTGCTCAGACGCTAACTTCACGAATATGAAGTCAGCTGAAATACAATTTAACCAGATCACCGCTGAGGCTAAACTTCAAAACTGGGAAAACTTTGTCCACAAAGAAACTAAAGATTACAAAGACTGTGGCAAAATCTGGAAGAAAATCCGCAGATTTAAATGTAGATACAGAACTAAAGAAAAGCCACTACTATCGGGTGATAAAATGACCACAACTGACTCTGAAAAGGCAAACCTATTAGCAGATACCTTTGCCAAAAATAGTCAATCAAAATCCCTAGATACTGAACGACTCAATTATAGGTTAGATCAGGAGAAGGGTTTCACATACCCCCCAGATGACAACCAGTTGCCTATAAACTGCATGTTTAAGGCAAAAGAAGTCCAAAACGCCATCTCTTCTGTGAAAGACCCCAAAAAATCCACAGGTTTAGACCCAATATCATATCACATGATAAAACATCTACCACCTAACTTTGTTAAGTTGCTCACTCAGTTTTTCAACCTATGCTGGTTAAAGGATACTATCCCCGCAGCGTGGTCAGACTCACAAGTAGTAGCAGTATTGAAGAGCGGAAAACCGGGCAATCTACCTGGCAGTTACCGCCCCATATCACTAACCCCCCACCTCAGCAAGATCTTTGAGCGTGTGGTGAACCAGAGGCTGGAGTTCCACCTCAATAAACACAATATCATTCCTACATGCCAGGCAGGTTTTAGGCAAGGTCGTTCGTGTGCGGACCACATTGTGCACGTCACTGAAAAAATCAAAAAGACCTTGGCACATAGTAATAATTCTCTTCTTGGAACCTTCTTTGATATTAAATCTGCGTACGACAGCGTCTGGCATGCTCGTCTACTCCTAAAACTCGGCAGAATCGGTGTCTCTGGCCACATGTACCAATTCATCAAAAACTTCATCAGCAATCGCAAGATGTCAGTCCGAGTGGGCTCTTCGGTGTCCGAAACCCATGCGCTGGACATGGGGGTTCCCCAGGGCAGTATCATCGCGCCAAACTTATTCAGCATCATGCTCTATGACATTACTTCTGTTAAGGTTGACGGTGCCAGTGTACTTCTGTATGCGGACGACCTCGCCTTAATAGACACTAATAGACCACGCCATAACAGAGTTACCAACACTGTTGACTTATCTTCTTACCAAACTAAAATCAACAACCTCTGTCAATATATGTACACCAACGGCTTCCAACTAGCCTCAAATAAAACAGTCTTTCTTGTTGTCTCCCGTAGACAACTGTACAGGAACTGCAGTATAAAGATAGGTTGTGATATTATCAAACCGAGCTCAGAAGTTAAGTTCCTCGGCGTTATCATCGATACCCGACTTAACTGGACCAGTCATATCGAACATCTGATCAATAAGGCCAACAAGGATCTTTATATCATACGCTACCTGGCGTCCCAATCCTGGGCCAGAGGACGTAAGTGTGTCACAGAGGTAGTGCGGGCATTAATTCGCTCCCGCCTCCTTTACGGGTGCGAAGCTTATTTCGCGACGCGCCCGGCGCTCATGAAAAAACTGGCTATTATAGAGTGCAGGGCGCTCAAAATAGCTCTGGGACTCTCCCAACAAGCGAGTAAGAGTCGAGTCTACAGCGAGTGTGGGTGGCTGCCCCTTGTGGATGAGATAAAACTCCGTTCAGCTCAGTATGCTGTCAGAGCCCACGCGGTAGAGAACTCTGCCTGCGAGGTCCTGACTGACTTTTTTCCTCAGCACCAAAATTATGAGGCCAACACCAAACATAGCACTCAACTCTTGGCCAAAACGCTACCCTTATCCGACACAGTAAACCGCATTCTAACCGATAGCGGGGTGAAGGTCAGTGAGCTGGCCAGGGTCCCCCCGCCCTCCTACCCGCCTTGGCTTGAGGAAACCCCTACTATCATATACGACAGTGAAGATAATACTACCAAAAAAGATAACCCCGTCTACCTAGCTACTGTTACAAAAGAAACCCTAAACTACAAATTCTCGGAGCATTTAAAAGTCTTTACTGACGGATCCAAATTTGCAGACGGCAGCGTTGGCTGCGCCTTTGTGATCCCAGATCTCAAAATCTCAAGGAAATATACTCTTAATAAAGACATCTCCATATTCTCAGCCGAGCTATTTGCCTTGCTCATGGCATGCACTTTTATAAATGACCTCCCAGTCACACCGCGTGCGGTAGTTTTCTGCTCTGACTCGCGCTCTTCATTACAAGCTCTGCATCGAAACACATCAAATCGGGCAGAGCTACAAAGAGAAATCCTCTTTATATGTCACCAGTTAATCTCATCCGGCACATCCGTATCATTTCTCTGGGTCCCCTCTCACGTAGGGGTCCGGGGAAATGAACTGGCGGATGTCGCTGCCAAAGAAGCGGCAGAATCTAGCCCAGCTAACACTAACATCGGCTACTCAGTAACCGAGTTCTACAGTAAAATCCGTAAACTCATTCAAAGTCAGTACGTAACATCTATGTCCTATCAACCCATTGATATGAACGATCTACACCCCGATCTCCCAACAAACCTCCTCACTATCTTCAGACGCCTCCGTGCCGGCGGCTGCCGCTTCCATATCTTTAACAAGTCCTGCCATTGTGGAGAACCCTATTCATTTCAACACATTTTCGCTCCATGCGCTACAAATAGAATTACCTTTAAAACCTTATATGACCATATGCAGCTCCATGGTCTGAGTCCCCAGGATTATCTGCGCAGTAGCAGTTCTCTAGGCTGGTCACACAGCTTGCTGCTGTGCCGACTGGTCAGGGACTCGGACATGGGGCTGTGGGTATAACTAAGCCCAGATTATCACATCAGCGTGTTTCAGTTTGAGGTCGAGTGGCTCCCGCCATCCCTCCTGATTCCAGCGACTACCTTCTAGACAACATATCCTCACCCAAGGCCCACTAGTCGCCAAACTGTACATATTGTTTTTATTACCACGGCCTTCGTGGCTTACATCTTAATCCTTTTATTTGTAAAAAGTTTTGAGATTTATTGTTCGTGTTCCTCTTACTTGCTCATCTATTTGGTTTTATTGGTGATCCTGAAAGGTTCCACTTTTTAACTCGATTTGAAATTAAAAAAAAAAAATATTACAAGCCCGTTATTCAAGATATAGAATACAGACTTATAATTCTTACCAAGAAACATCTTAACTACTTTTCATTTTAACAAATTCCACAGAGCATTATCAACTCAACCCCACCCCCTGCCCTCCTCTCCTTATTTTTTGTTTCTTTCTTTCCTCTTTTTGAAAGCGGACAAACACTCAAGTCCTTAATGGCTCAAAACCGTAGGACTTTTAATATTAATTTTAACGTAAAAAAAAAGGTCGTTGTGGCGGGGTAGTCCTTAGAGAGGGGGGTCGTTGTGAGGGGTTCCACTGTACAGAAAAAATTCCCAAATGGTCCATATTAGGAGCCTGGGCGCCTTATATGGACCAGTGAAGCGGCCTTCACGAATCACTGTAAAACGCCCCCTATACTTCAAAATAACATGATACAACTTAGTGTACGAGTCAGACTAATTAAAATATGCTTTAGATTTATCTGTTTTGGGTTGATTAGAGCATTATTTGAAGCACACCAGGAAACTAAAGAAGCTTATCAAAAACAGAGTGAAAATAAGTGAAATTATCAACTTCCACGAAAAGAAGACTTTTTGTTTTATTTTTTTTAATCTCGAGGGCTAGTTATAGGTTATTTCCAGCTAGCTTCTTAATGAATTAATGGAAATAGCCTTTAGCTTTTATTTTCTTCGATTTGTTGAAGGTGGTCCATATCAGGGGACTCGCACATACTTTGAGATTTTGCTATTATTTTTTGTTTGCAGTAGAAACTCGGGGTCAACACTGCCAAAATGTAACAAATACGGTCTAAGCTGTCATATATAGCAATGCTTGCGTGATAAAAGCTTTGGCTGTGGACGGAAACGAGTCCGTTTAAGGCGGCAAATGTAGAGTGAACGCTGCCAAAAGTGAGAAATAAAAAGAAAAAGCCTAACGGTTTTGAGATTTGTGTGAAAAGGGGGGGGGGGGTGTATTTTTATGACTTAATTTTGAAAACAAATGACTAGTTTCAATCTAAAAAATTAATTCATAAACAAATTCCAACTCTGAATAAATCCTAGCAGTCAAGATGTTGATTTTTGGTCTGTGCCCAAGTGGAGGGATGATATTTTTTTCATGTTAAAAGAAAAGTCTAAACAGATCTGAGATGGTCAGCCGAATCGTGGAAATGGGAAGGCCTGTGTCTTTAAATGCAGATGGCGCTTTTCCTATAACCGCCTGGGCGTATCTGAGATAGTGCGGAGAGCGGTCTTCATATGAACGACTGTGCCTTAGCACGTTTGTGGCCGTTGTTATCGAATGCAAACATTCATAATACTTCTAGTTGACGCGAAACCACTTTTGCCTGGACAGCTGTGTTGTCGTTTAGTGGCGACACATTGTGTAAACATACTGTGCTTGATCGTTGGTTAGCTAGCTGTTAACGGGGCTCCGTCCACTTGTCGACATTTTGGTGATATGACCAACAACAAAAACGATTAGTGTTTCTTTCCGATGACAAGCTAGGCCAAACCAATATGGTCGGTATGTCGGATGCTTTTTTGGTTTGACTCAAGTTTTGTTTTGTTTATTTATTAACACATGGGCGTGTGGCTTTTTATTTTCTGGAGATTATGCGAGCTGTGTCACCTGGATGTCGGAGAAAAGTACTGAACTTTCCTTGTCAAGTCTGCACAAAACAAAAAGGTCCAGGGTCGGGAGGAAAACATAGGGTCGGTCGGGGAATCGGAAAAATAACACAAATCTTGGCATTAAAAGCGATGCGCTGTGCGTTGAAGCAGCATAGGAAAGGCGGAATAGGCAGTTGGTTCCAAGTTTTTTCTTTCAACTTATTTCAAAGCACAACAATCTAAGTCAATCGCAGTGATTTCAATCCGGTGTCGACCACTGGTATTGCGCTTGTGTTTTGTCACAATATATAGTCAACTCAAAACTATTTTGAGCAAGTGTTTGGATTCGATCGTTGCGCCAAACGACAAGAACGTTTTAGAATGAGAACAAGCAGATAATCTCAACATTATAAGATGTTTGATGGGTTGTTGACAGACCAGCTTTTTTTTCTGTCCGAGGGGGAGCATATCGTCTTTTGTTTCATATTTATTGACCAAGGCCGAAGGCCGCGGTCAATAAATATGAAACAAAAGTCGATATGCCCCCCCGAGGACCGACAAAAAGGCTGGTCTGTCAACAAACCATCAAACATCGTTTTTGTCATCATTTTGGTAGTGAGAAAACAAGTGCACAATCAACCCAGGGAGCCATGCTTTGAAACACGGGTACCGTGCGGATAACCACACGGGTCTCGGTTTGATAACCACTGGCAATCAAAGATGGCGTGTGAAAGCAACTTTCTGTGTTTTTGAGTTCATTAAATGTTGGGATGAATATGTCAGGTTTGAGGATGCACATTTCTGTAGGTTCATCTCGGTATTCCACACCCTCGGCTTTCTGTTGTAAAGAATCGCGATCTTGTTTCCGAATCGGTACCTCTTTGTTTTTCATTAGACCTGTCATTCTGCTTGCTCGGCTTTGTTAGATGTTTGCATATCGTGTTGCTATTTTCTTTGCTTTTATTATTGTTTCTTACTTGTGCTTCGTTTATCGATACAACGTCTTGTGTACGGGTTAAAATATGTGTGTCAGGTGTCGTTTTACTTCGTCGCGATATAACCTTCGTGGTTGAAAACGACGTTAAACACCAAGTAAAGAAAGAAAGAAAGTCGTTTTACTTGAACTTGACGTTCGTGTTTCTCCGAACGTCTGTGTATCGAAACACAGATACACGCACTCCGTGACTTTGTAAGAAGACATAACATATCGGTAGGTTTCATTTGTTTGTGACGAATTTATTGAAGTAGTTTTGTTTTTTTGTTTACTTTTGCCAGTTTGCCAGTTGGTTTTTGGAACTTTGCAAAGCAGTATCTTGTCGTCTGTTTAGGTCTGAGGAAACGCCAATGAAAAGAGCCGAAGAATCCTCGAGCGTTTCTATTGGGTTTGCTTTTGATTATCCATGTAATAGGGCTTCCTGCAACTATGGTAACCGGGGATTTATTCCCCGGGGAACATGAGATTTATTTCCCAGGTGCTTGTGAATGAAAACTCGTGAAAATGATGACAATCGAGGTTGTTGCGAGTTGTTTTCATCTCCAAGTGAAGGACACCGATGAAAACCGCTCTAAATCTACGATGGTCTATGAGCGAATACATGCTCTGAATACACGATATTCGAAAATAACGCTTTCAGGATTATCAGCGGTCTGGAAGCGATCGGGACGAACAACACATTCAGATGTGTATGTTATGCAGCGCGTGCACAACATGATACCCTATTCTTTCAAAAATCAGCGTTCACGAGTTCATCAGAGTTCCCAATTTCTTGTGCAAATGATCGCTGGCAAGTATTACAACGTGTTTTGATCGATGTCATGTGTGTTTGGCTTGAGGTCACGCGAGTTAAGTAAAACACACGTGTTTATCGAACACTTCCAATGATAAGCAAGCCGTCCCGGTCCGTGGCTCCGACGATTATATTTTTGAAAGAAAATGGTATTCAATTTAGCGCACGCTGCATAGCATACACATCACAGCAAGTGCCGATCAGAAGCGTGGAACATCCTCCGGATGTTGTGAAAAACGTGTCCGAGGTACAGGGGCCCTTACTCTTCCAGACCGCTGAAAATCCTGACAGAGTTATTTCCGGAATACGTCTCTTCGCGACCGCTGCCCACGTACGTACATATATCTAGTATATATATATACGACTTGTGTCTGTCTGTCTGTGTGTTCGCGATGCACGGCCAAAGTTCTCGATGGATCTGCTTCAAATTTGGTGGGCATATTCAGGTAGACCCCGGACACAACCTGGTCGATGAGAATTTTCAACACGTGCTCTCAGCGCGCAGCGCTGAACCGATTTTGGTTTTTCTGTTCATCTTCCCAGATCCATTCCCACTAACTCTTCCTTATCTTCTCCAGTGTTTTGCGTTTATCTCCCTTCCTTCGTGTGGCGTCAATCCATATTCCCGTTACTATTTTTTAGAAGGTCACTGTCCACAACGCTCAATCCATATTCCCATTACTATTTTTAGAAGGTCACTGTCCACAACTCTTCCTTATCTTCTCCAGTGTTTTGCGCGTTTATCTCCCTTCCTTCGTGCGCCGGCGAAGCCGGCGTACACCCGGCAAAGCCGGGTCCCCGGCGCAGCCGGGTATTCGGCTCTACTTCTTCCCGGCGAAGCCGGTATCCGGCGAAGCCGGTACCCGGCGAAGCGGGTAATCATCTAGTATATATATACCTTTTTTGTGGGTTGCATGTTTTTGGGTCATCCTGGCCTGTACATGGGCGATAATTCAACCAACATATTAAATAAACGGGAAAAAAGAAACCCAATCACACACAGACACACACACACACACAAACTGACACACACATGGAAACACAGACAGACAGACAGACACACCCACACACAACACACACACCCACGGTACGTACATACACGCCATGGAGTAAACTGACATTTTTTTCTCCTAAGAGATGACAAAGCAGAATCTAACAGGAGCACGTGTAGGCCTAAAGCTATTTGTCAGAGGGAAAGCAAGGGCATTCACTCTTTCTTAACCCATATCAACCCGACGGAGTTATTTCCGAAAATTGTCTTTTGAAAATATCCTAGTAAGTTATAACGAGAAAACAACTTTGTGAATTGAAGGCACATGCGCCGAAACAAATAAAAAATTTCTTCACGAATAACACACAGGACTGAGACCCCATAAGGGCAGCTCTGTGTCACCAAAACTACCCCAACAAGAGCACTGCATGGATGCAAAACCACAACACACCCCAAGCCGCAAGCCACACCCTCGCTTTCTTTTTTTGCAGTCTGACACCACAAACACTTTAGTTATCCCCCCACCCAGCCCCTCACATTCTCCTCTGTTCTTATATTCCGGCCAACAAAAATCCTCTACACCCTGTCTACACCCAAATCAGCTAGTCTCCTTTCAATGCACCGTTCCAACGTAAAAAAGGCCCACCGACGGTTTTATGAATCAGGTTTGTTCGTTCTATTTGTAGTTCATGGGCCCGCTCGCCACGGCTCAGTGAGAACATTTTCACAAGAGAAGAGAAGTGTCACAAGGTTTCACAAAGTTTTATTTGACTTGTGGCCCATGCCTTTCTGTCGCTGTCTGTCCGTCCGTCCGTCTGTCTCATGAGCATGGGCTGTGAATGTCAAAAAGCACAATGGAAGCTTATGCCATTATCTTCATTAATAAAAAAACTGCTCTGATATGATATATATATATATATATATATATATATATATATATATCTCTCTCTCTCTCTCTCTCTCTCTCTCTCTCTACCATTGGTTAAACATCAGGAAAAATGGCCACACAGAGATGACAGGTGCATTTCTTATCGGCTGACCAGAGAATTATCACGAGGAAGTCTTTACATTACTATCGCGGCATGCAGGTAGAGGTCTACTGCTGCTACAGGTAGTGACTAATTTCAGCGCACAACGGCACAGAGAATCTCACGATGCGAATAAATGTGTCAGCCTGAGGGTCAGAAAGTGTGCTGATTCAACCTTGACAAAATACAGTCACACCCTTCTGCGTTGACAATAAATAAATAAATAAATACATGATGACAGTTCGAGAGATGAAAGGATGGAAGGAAGGATGTGAAGGAATGAAGAAACCCGTTCTTTGCTGTCTGACTGTCTGTCTCTCTCGAGATCATCACTCTCTGTCTCCGTCTCTCTCTGTGTTTCTCTGTCTGTCCATCTGTCTCTCTCTGTCTCTCGCTATCTCTCTCTGTCTGTCTGTCTGTCTCTCCGTCTCTCTCTCTTTTGCTATATCTCTGTGAACGTTGTTGAACGTGTTTTAAGTCTCCATACAACAGGGTTCTCGCATGGTGTAAAGCCGTTTCAAAACCTCTACATACCAGCTGTCACCTTCTCGCCGGTGTTACACTTCGTCACCTCCAAAAACACTTAAACCTGCAGAGCTTGTACTACACAAAATACACAAAACGTCACGGTTCAGTAAAAACAGCTCAACACATGTCTCTCTTAAAACGGCGCCGTCCTTCCCTGTCCCCTTCATAATGATCACAGTGAAGTCACTGATCCAGGATCCCATTCATACCTTCATATTGGTCACAGTGACGTCACTGATTCAGGATCCTATTCATACCTTCATATTGGTCACAGTGACGTCACTGATTCAGAAGGGGTCCTGATTTGGCCTATTATGGCCTGATTTGGACCCGAAAAGCAACAGCTAACTTAAACTAACTGATTCAGAATCCTATTCATACCTGTTGAGGGGGAAAGACCCGCCATTCTGTAGACATAAACAAGCTTAGAAAAGCTCTGGTGGAAAATCGCAAAAACAGGAAGACAAAATAACACGCTTTCACCTTAAGGCAGTTGGAACGTGTCTTTTGCGTTGTTTTTGGTGTTAAAAACTGACATACGATTAAAGAGCAGACATCGGCCTCGAGGAACACCGCAATTTAATGAATATTTTGTCTGCAAAAAAAAGTCAGGATCAACATGACTTGAGAAATAGAGTGCGCCCTGCTGAAAATACGATTTCTTGGTGGTTCGTTCGTTAATCTTGCCGTCTTGATCACTTACATTAGCACCAGAGTGTGCGAAAGGCTCCAAAATGCAGATGAAACACACCAACCTCGCTACTTCAGACGCCATTTTGAGCGATGTCAGTCACCATCTAGTTTTCGATAAAATGCTAACGTTATAAACTCATGAAGTCATAAGATGTTCGAATTTGTTTTCGCAACAATGTTCATCAAGTGGTTTTACAAACAACTGAACCACTGCAATTGGGAAAATGTCTTTATTCGCTGAATAACAATGGCTTCTTTCATACGTTAGATTGGGAAAGCCATTTCTAGCATCATACAGAATTGTTCATAAACCTAAAAATACGCTAATGTCTTTTTCAAAAACTATAGTCTGTTTCAATTACTTTCAGCAATTTTCAATAATGTAAATCGAGAGAACTAGACACTTTGAAAGAAATTTGGTGTACAAAACAGTTTTCCTGATAACGAATCATTGTGTGAACCTTTCTTTACAACTTATTTTTTACATGAAGTGTACGTATTTTTCTTGCAATAGGCGTTGTCTTGAGCGAACACTGTTTTCGTGGCGCACAACCTCTGTTTAAAAAAAGAAAGAAAAAATACACAGCGACCATAATTTCTCTTTATTTGAATGAACTTCAACTTCAAAAGGATAGTTTTAGAGTGCAGATTAAAAAAAAAATCAGTGCATTAAGAATTTGAAAACAATGTTGTATAAATATATACCTACCTTCTGTCTTGGACGCGATGAACCTTGGAGTATTGAACACGTCCTTATCAAGTGTGTGGACGTAAAGAATGTTCGGGACAAACACTACTAACTATACAGTGCATTTACTCTGAATGTTTTATTCCGGGACGAACTCCCAGAAAAGATTTCTTTTGAAGGCGATCAAGATTTATAGTAAGATTTGAATTAACAAACAAAGTGTTTAGAACCTTCTTCATTTTACTGTGATATAGACCTAAATGTAACTAGTTTCAAACACGGTGATAACCATGTAAACTGAGACATAGTCTGTAGATACCACGTGTGCTCAAAATACACAAGTAACAGAATGTTTTCGGTCTGGATTATGAAAAAAACACAAGCTTCATAACTTCACCTTTGACGCGGATAACATAAAGACTGATTTCAGCGAAAACATCTGTAGATTACCATGTGTATATAATCGGTAGATGCAGCGAATAGTTAAAGGCACAGTAAGCCTCCCGTAAACCATCACAGATACTGTCAGGCTTTTACACACAGTACAAACACCCTTCAATTTGAACGCTCACCAAACGGGAACATCTTAGGTGCCCTACGTACAGAGCGAGCAATTTTCAAAGAATTAATTTTGCGGAGAGAGTGTCAGAGACAATCGGACCGTGGTGCGTTTTGGCGCTAGACCTAACTTTTAAAATCTTAATAATAAATTGACAGCTTGTTACACAAACATTCTGAAATCATAAAAGAATTCTTTTTTCATCAAGACAAGATCAGTACAATTCGAAGTTTTGAAAGTTTGAAAAAAGAAAAGCCCGGAAGCAGGGTCACGCAAGGTCGTGGTTCTTGTAGCAGACGACGGTTTATACCTATCGCCAGTTCCTCTGAACAGTCAAAAGCCATCGCTAGAGTTCTTGTGAACCACAGTCGTTTGTTTCGTGCATAGTCAGAGGTACTTAATAACGTGCTACTGCAGATAAGCTCACATCGAGTCGCATTCAAAGTACTAACTGACGACTACATTGTGAAAAAGGGAAACTTGATCACAGGGGTAAGATAAACCACGCAAAGATACATTCTTTGAAAATTGCTCGCTCTTTACGGAGGGCACCCAGGATATTCCCGTTTGGTGAGCGTTCAAATGGAAGGGTGTTTGTACTGTGTGTAAAAGCCTGACAGTATCTGTGATGGTTTACGGGAGGCTTACTGTGCCTTTAACAACTTATTCCTATAAACCGATACATTCTTTCGACCGACAATGCGTCACACATGGATATAATCGGCAGAAGCACTCTCCAATAATAATTAAAAACAAAACAATCTGCAATCAATACAAGCAACGTGCTCATATACTCGCAGTCACAGCTGCCCACAGAATAAATCATGCCTGAGTGACCCGATGGTTAGTTATTGCCATAGCAACCGCCAAGTGTGCTAATCGCTGGCAGACCAAAACAAGTGCATGTCGCTTGGCTTGATGAAATGAACAATATTACAGAGCTCTGCTCAGTGTAATCGACTCTGTCGTTGATCGGTTTAAACCTGTCCTTAACTGGACGAAGTCGACTACGCGAAGTATACTTCGCGAAGCTAGCCACACGAAGCTTTAGCACTGAGTTTTCGGTAAAAAGTCTTCGCGAAGTCGAGTTCGGACTCAATCAAGGGCCGTTATAAAAGGCACAATCAGTTTCGTGTCAACAGTGTGGTTCATCAACCCAGATCTGGACAGGATTATACATTGGATAAGACCATCCCTCCATTATTTTGGTCACATACCTCGAATTAACCGCTTGGGCGATCTCAGTGAACAGTTGAAATACTTTGATGATTTACTTGGGTAAAAGTAACCAGTGGCTTTTTTCTTCTTCTTTTTGTGTGAAATTAAGTCATTAACAAATTCCAACTAACCACAGCAAGCAGACAGTGTGTTTGCTATTTCTTATGTGACCAATTTCATATTCCATGTAAAAGCCTGGCAAGATCTTAGATGGTGAGCCGAACAGTGTTCACGAGAAAGGCATACTGTCTAAAAGATCAACACTAACAAAACACAACAAAACAGCCAACACCGAGACTACATGTACTAAGGCTTTGCTAGCCTAAACCCGGAGACTGAAACAGGTCCAGCACGTCTCCGCGAAACATGCGATCGTAGTGCCTAGTTAACCTATTTTCTTCAATTGTAACTACATTATCAGAGAAAACATGGCATATCTATAAATTGTTTGATGCAGGAAATGTCTATACATATACATAAAAGAGAGTGTCTGTCTGTCTGTGTGTGTGTGTGTCTGTGGTCGCCATACCTCTGAGATGGCAAGAGGCAGGAACAAGATAGTGTGCACGTACACTCCCTAGGTGCCACAGATGTGCACCTGGGTTTTAGTTTCTTCATTCATTGTTTCCTTTCTCAGATTATGGACCTCCCATTTATTGAATACAGCCTATATGGTGCAAGACCAGTTCAGTGCCTACTGTTCACCTGTAGCTAGCACATCATGCCAGTGATATTAGAGACTCGCTATTGCTCCTATGAGGGGAAGAAATGAAGAATGAAAAATTAACTGGACAGTTCCGGAAATTTCTAGAAGGTAAGGGAGATAACTCTTTTTTGTCTGTGGTCGTCATACCTCTGAGATGGCAAGAGGCAGGAACAAGATGGTGTGCACGTACACTCCCTAGGTGCCGCAGATGTGCACCTGGGTTTTAGTTTCTTGATTCATTGTTTCCTTTCTCAGATTATGGACCTCCCATTTATTGAATACAGCCTATATGGTGCAAGACCAGTTCAGTGCCTACTGTTCACCTGTAGCAAGCACATCATGCCAGTGATATTAGAGACTTGCTATTGCTCCTATGAGGGGAAGAAATGAAGAATGAAAAATTAACTGGACAGTTCCGGAAATTTCTAGAAGGTAAGGGAGATAACTGTTCACCTGTAGCAAGCACATCATGCCAGTGATATTAGAGACTTGCTATTGCTCCTATGAGGGGAAGAAATGAAGAATGAAAAATTAACTGGACAGTTCCGAAAATTTCTGGAAGGTAAGGGAGATAACTCTTTTTTGTCTGTGGTCGCCATACCTCTGAGATGGCAAGAGGCAGGAACAAGATAGTGTGCACGTACACTCCCTAGGTGCCGCAGATGTGCACCTGGGTTTTAGTTTCTTGATTCATTGTTTCCTTTCTCAGATTATGGACCTCCCATTTATTGAATACAGCCTATATGGTGCAAGACCAGTTCAGTGCCTACTGTTCACCTGTAGCAAGCACATCATGCCAGTGATATATAGCGAGCGTCTTAAATTGCTACAGGGCTCCGCTTACTCCCGGGCGAAGCCGGGCTTAACTGCTAGTTAAAGAATAAGTAAGAACGGGCTGCCGGTGGAACAGTGTATCAAGTACAAAGTCGCTTGTCTGTGTTTCAAGGTCTTCTCAGGAAGTGCCCCTCAGTACCTTTCTGAACTCCTGCACATATACACCCCATCACGCACACTCAGATCATCTGCTGACACCAGGGCCCGTATGCATGAACTGGAAGTCAGAAACACTGGAAGTAGAGGGCTCTTTTGAAAGTGGGAACTCCCGAAGTTAACTTTCTAACTGTTCCCTATGCATGAACGCCGTAGTGCTGACCTCGAGAGTATTCGGTCAAGGTCGCGAAAATTGGGGGAATCCCAACTAGTACATGCGTTTGTTGACGGTAAGCTTGGCGACCAGAAGAAACAAGTCTCATCGCGAGTTCAAAAGGGCGAACGTTGAGCGCGCTGTAGTACTAACAGCGTTATTGCTGTTGTTTTTTGAATGGTTAAACGAAAGGGTCGGTTCAAACCTGTGATGATTGTCTTGGAATCGAATGACTGCCTAGCTATGACAATGACTTTGTCGACCTGAATGTTAGGGAGAAAAATAAATGATTATGTTGAACTTTTTTTCTCCTTTAAAAAAAAAAACTCAGTTGCATGCAGGCAGCTTTTTTGACTCTCTTTTTTTTGTTTCTTTGTTGTTGTTTTTTTTGTTATCGGGGAGCATCCGTCTTTATTGATCTTTTTTTCTGTTCTTTTTTCCTGCTTTTTATATTAATGTACAGTTGAAAGTCAAGATTGGATTTTTTGTGAAAGAATAGAAAAGTTTCTTTACGCAATTAAAAAAAAATGAACACAGAGACAAAAACCGGTTGTTGCAGCCTGAATGCAATTGAGGCCTATAAAGAAAAAGATTAATAAAAAAAAAATTAAAACAAAATTTTGCTCCCAGCGGCACTTGAACCCAGAGCGGCAGATCGAAATTCCGAATCCGTAACCACTGCACCATGCAACTCGTGTGAAAAATGCGTGATGAAAAGATGTAATATGAGTTATTTATGGCATTCCGTTTGTCAAATAGTTATTTGGATACTTTTTCATGTTTTTTTTCACCAGTTTTAGCTAAATAATCATTATTTAGAAGCTCATGTGCTAAATAAGTAATTGTTTATAAACAATGTAAAAAAATTCTAAATAATTTTTTGTTTACGTAAACCATTCATTGTTTACCTAAACAATTCATTGTTTACGTAAATAATTCATTGTTTACGTAAATAATTCATTGTTTACGTAAATAATGTATTGTTTACACAAATAATCACTTATTTCACAAAATAATATTTTTTGGGTGGATAAAGTGAGCAGTTGCTAAATAAATCATTGTTTACCTATATAATGCATTATTTAGCAGATTCGCTAAATAATGAAAACTGCTTTCCCTAAACAATTCATTGTTTAGGGAAAGGAGTTTTCATTATTTAGGGGAATCAAGAATTGACTTCTAAGCTTCATTTTTTTTTCTTTGTGTGTATACTATAATTCAATACAAGGTATCTCCAAACATTATTTATCAGAAAAATAATGGAAAATGTGTTGGCTAAACAATTCATTGTTTACGTAAATAATTCATTGTTTACGTAAATAATGATTTATTTAGCAACATTGCTGATTGTTTACAAACAATGTAAAATACGTCTAAATAATATAATGTTTACGTAAACAATAATCATTATTTACGTAAACAATGAATTATTTACGTAAACAATTAATTGTTTAGGTAAATAATGAATGGTTTACGTAAACAAAAAATTATTTAGAATTGTTTTACATTGTTTATAAACAATTACTTATTTAGCACATAAGCTTCTAAATAATGATTATTTAGCTAAAACTGGTGAAAAAAACATGAAAAAGTATCCAAATAATTATTTGACAAATGGAATGCCATAGTTATTCAGTCGTGATGGTTTGAAAGCTCGCCACCTTCGCCGAAGGTCGAGAAAATTGGGTGAATCCCAATTAGTGCGCATGCGTTTGTAAACGGTAGGCTTGGTGACCAGAGGAAACAAATCTCATCGCGAGTTCGCAAATGGGCGAACGTTGATCGCGCTGTAGCTTTTACTATAGTTGTTGCTTCTGCCTGGTTGAACGAAAGGGTCGGTTCAAAGCTGTGATGATTGTCTTGAAATTGAATGACTGTCTATAATAATGATTTTATTGACCAGAATGTTGGGGAAAATAAAACATTTTTTGTTTATGTGGTAGCGAAGTCGGTTATGTTAAACCTCTTCTTTTTTTAATGATTGTGTATCAGTAAAACTGTTTTGGGCAAAATAGGTTGGTTAGAGCGAACGTTTGGGTTACTGGTAAATTTGAAAAGGCAGAAATCAATCAGTGTTTGGGGAATCAAGATATAAGGTGTAGTGAAAAGAAGATAAGTTCAGTGACTTTCATATTAATTGGGAAAATGTGTGTCCGATTTTGTTACAAAAGATAAATTGTTGTACTTTGGTATTTGTAAATTTTGTTTGTCCTCGTTAATTGTGAACAGGATGTATGTTTATATAAAGTTGAAAGTCAAGATTGGATTTGTTTAGCCTCCGCGCGTGTGTGCATGTGTGTTAGACATAGACATAGAACACTGTATTATCTCAATTACGAGAAACTCGGGTGTGGTGAATCATAATAAACAACATAAAACGTAAGAACATCAATAAAATATCGAGGCACAAATATTCAGCTCATAATAGTGTGTGGTAAGGGGGGATGGTGGAGGGTGCACACACACACACACCGTCGAACACACACACACATGCACGCACACTCACACACACACACACACACACGCGCACGCAAACAAACGCACAATTATACCCGCACGCACGCACACACAGGCAGGCAGGCAAAAATACATACAAACACATACACACACGCGCGCACACACACACACACACCCCTCCCCCCCACACATACATGTGCGCGCGTGCACGCAAACAAACGAATGAATAAACAGACGCACAATTACACATGCACGCACGCACACACACACACCCACACACAAACACACACACACACACTCTCTCTCTCTCTCACACACACACACACACACACACACACACACACACACACACACACACACACACACACACACACACACACACACACACTCTCTCACACACACACACACACACACACACGCACACGCACACTCTCACACGCACACTCTCACACAAACACACACGCACACTCACACATACACACAACAACGCCCATGCACATAGAAACACAGGGGATGAAAGAGTGGTGGCCAGTGACCCAGAACGAACAAAAGTCAAAGCTGGGTGGTTTGTATTCAGGGAAATTTGCACGAAATGCACGCACGAGATACGCCTTTTCCTTTTATTTTCTCTGTTTGGGACTTTCATTTGCGTTAGCTCGGTTTGATATGAAAAACCGAAGAAAAGTCCTGAACCTTTTGCACTGAGAAACTTTGGAAGTAGCGTTTGTACTCCTGGGTCTCGCTGTAGTACAATTACCCTCACTTACTTCCTAGTTTGCTTCCAAAGTAAGCTCTTTTTTCGTCCCATGCATGCGAAAGTGAGGATGTACTTCCGATGTCGCTCAAAACTTTGGGAGTAGTCGCAAACTACCCTCAGTTACTTTCTCGCTTTGCTTCGAAGTAAGCCTTTCTTCCGGCCCATGCATACGAAAGTGAGGCAAGTACTTCCGATGTCACTCAAAACTTCGGGAGTTGTCGCGTACTTCCCCCACAAGCATACGGGCCCTGGCTATTAAAAGTTGAGCGCTTCAACAGGAAGCTGCACGGAGCAAGAACCTTCTGTTGTGCTGCACCACCACTCTGGAACTCTCTTCGTTTCTCTGTCAGACACTGCACCTCTCTCAGCTCTTTCAAACAACAGTTGAAAACATTCTTTTTCACACAATATTACACCAACCCGGCCTAATGCCTTTTCCATTCTATTTCTGCACATACTCCTCTCCCACAAAGTTGCCATGATTGTTGAAAGTGTTCGCTGGGCATGTGTGTATATATAGTGTGTATGGCATATATGAATATTGTGTGAACAGTACATGTGATGATTTTTGTCCGTATGGTTAATTGTTTTATGTAGGTCGTACATTTAATTGTTCTTTTCTGTATATGTTCTTTTGTAAAGGGCCTAGAGCCATAAGTTAGGCACTTAAACATGTCCAGTTATTATTATTATTATTATTATGAAATCATGTTTGGATCGATTACTACAATTTTAATTTTAAATATAAATTTGAGATTTTTACTGACCAAACTCATCAATTAATTTTTAAGATTCCACGGCAGTCTGGATAGGCTCACATAAAAATTGTAATATTAAATTTATGCCGGAACTTAGGCTCAGTTGGAACCCTGTAACATTTAAGTTCTTGGTATTGTTTTTTCAGTCAACTTAGATGACATTATGCCCCTTAATTATGAACATAAATTGGTAGAAATTGAGAATTTGTTCAGGTCCTGGTCCAGAAGAAATTTAACGTACCCCCTTTGGAAAAATAACAGTTATTAAGAGTTTGGCGCTGTCTAAGTTAACTCATCTGTTTATGAGTTTACAAGACCCGGATGATAAGTTTTTGTTATTTTTTTCATTTCTATGGAAATACATAACATTCACAAGAGAGGAGGTGAGTTTGGAAACATATTGATGCAACGAGTTCAGAATCCTTTCTGGAGAGATGTTTCAAACATTATAAGCATTTTGCATGCAAATGTGTCCCCATCTCCTTGAGTGATTTTGCTTCAGAGCGTCTGTATTATAATGTACATATTTGCATAGATCTTCTTCTTCTTCTTCTTGTCGATCACTCAGATGGAAACGCCGGTTCTCCGCGCAAATGTTGCCGTGCGCTGTAGGTCGTCCAGACTGCCATAGAGCTTCCCTTGCACCGTGGTCGCCTCCGCCCAGATCTGGCTCCTGAGGCCATCGTGTAGTGGGCAAGTCTGCAGCAGGTGTTCCGTTGTCATGCTTCTTGTTTGACAAGGGCACTGGTCTGACTGGCCAATTCTGAACTTGGTGAAAAGGTGGTGGTTCATTCGGTTGTGGCCTGTCCGCAGCCTAAATATGAGGACCTGCTCAGACCTTGTGAGCAGGTGAAAGGCGTCGTTTTTGTTGTAGTGTGGGTGCTGCTGCAACCACTTTTTGTGTTGCTTGGTCTTGATGATGTCTTGGCTTCTTTGAAGGTGGTTGATCTGTCATTCTGGTCCTTCGTAGTGGACTCCTTTGCCAGAGTATCTGCGGCTTCGTTGCCTAGTATGTTGCAGTGAAAGGGGACCCATTGCAGCACGACTGTGTGGGCTCTGCACAGGGAGGTCAAGGCGGATGACAGGTCATTCAGTTCTTTGTCTCTGGCAGTGTCTAAGGCCTGCAGGACTGACTTTGCGTCGCTGAAGAACACAACGTTGTTGGAGGAGAGTGGACTGTGCTCAATGTTAAACAAAGGTTTTTGATCGAAAAGTATAATGCTAGTGTAAATAATTATTATGGTAAATTTGCAAAGGATTGGTGTTTATATAGACACTTTTTTCATTGATGCCATAGGATAATTGTATTGATTGATTTTGTATGAACATTTTTTAATGTGATACCCCCTGTTCCATTTATTCATAACATGTTATACAGTACTTTTATGCCTATATAAATCAAACCCCATGTATACTTGGAGGCTAAAGTGTGACCACCGTCCCCACCTACCCCCCCCCCCCCCCCCACCTCAGTTACCCCCCCCCCCCATGTCTTTTCAACAACCCACCCTACTGTCAATGTATGTGTCTTGTCTAGGTATGTGCGTGTGTATGCGCTAAGACAATCATATCTTATGTTGATAAATTCTGTGTATACTGTATGTTATGTTGTGTTTATGTGTATATAAAAGAATTTTTTAAAAATTAAAAAAAAGAAGAAAAAGATTCCAAGCTGAAATGCAATTCAAAAGTCCTGGCTTCGTCGAAGATTGCTTGACCAAAATTTCAAGTAATTTGATCAAAAAATGAGGGCGTGACCGGGATGCCTCAAATTTTTAGTAAACACCATGACGTCATCAAAGATATTTATGGAAAAATAGAACACAAATTGAGGGGATATCATTTGGAAGAATTTGTATGTAAAGTTTCAATAAATATTTGTTCTGTGGTTTTCTCGGAATCGCTCTACACACTCACCCACACCAACAAATACACACACACACACACACACACACACACACACACACACACACACACACACACACACATTCTGTCATGATCGAATTCATTTCGCGGGTGTCTAGTACGTAGACGTTACACACCCTTTCCCAGTGGGTATCAAAAATATTGGTCCAAATTAGTGGGCCATGAAAAGTGTGAGGGACACCTACACCGAAATGTTTCCTCAGTGGACACAGCAGCGAGCCAAACCGAGTATTATTTGGTAACCTAATTAACTTAACTGGAGTCTACCCCTTCTAAAAGTAATAGTAGTTTTTGATTGCATTTTCCCTGTATACATTCAAGGGGTGATAGGACCAGAAACAAGAGCACAAAATAGGGCCTAAACACCTAATTTCTGTGATATAATAATTGTATTTTCAAAACATAATTGAAATGTTCTGCACGTTACGAAAGGTAGAATTCGGATAGAGTGACCGAAAGAACATTGTGATTGAATGGATGAATGTCATTTGATTGAACGCCCCACAATATTAAATCAGAAAAAAGATGATATACGTTTGAATGTCAAATGTTCAGCCCAGCAAATACATCAAAAAGTGAATTATAGCACATACAGACGCAAGAGCCACTTATATCTCCAAAACGTGGAGACTGCAAACAAAGAGTGGAGAGGGACAGGTGTTTGTCGAGCGCTTGGAGCTGTTGTCGAGATTTGCGCAAGAAAAACACCGGGTATGTGATCCGATGCAGGGACAGACCCTGCTTGTCATGCAATCGCTGCGACCACAACCGACTGTGTCAGTACATGTACTCAGTAGCATTCAAGGACGGGTTTGACTCAAGCAACAAACGAAACAAACACATCTCATGGCTAATATATCCTCGTTTAAAGAAATCAGATCCGTACACAGTATCGTCGATTTTTCCCTCTCCCTGTCAGTCCCGCTTTCATCACCACTGATGACTAGAAAATCTACGGACCGATCGTTTTAAAGAAATAATGAGAAAAAAACACAGACAGGCAGACAGACAGACAGACAGACAGACAGACAGACAGAGACACACACACACACACACACACACACACACACACACACACACACACGCTAACACTAACACACACACACACACAAATAAAATTCCAAGAAAATCCACCATACCGCGTACTTTTGACAGATGGGTTGCGACGCACGACGAAATAGTACTTCCAAAACTGAAAAGTAAACACCACAACAACATCCACCAACACAATTTCGAATTACAAAGATAAGTGGTCAGAATAGTAAACGGTTGACTGACTTTGGCCAAGCGAGCTACATCTCAGTCTTCTTCTTCTTAGTGATAGGTAGCCAACATCAGCATGGTGATGAATCTAATTAATATAACAACTCACAGACTGATCAACCTACCGTTACGCGCCATTAATATAACAACTAACAGACAGGTCCGACTGGTCATCAGTCATCTGACTATTGAGTAGAACAAACAATAGTGACCCCTTTTATCGTCACGGGCTCTCACCACATCGACTGAAACCAACCCGTGTTCTGCTGGGTATTTGATACGGCCAGAAGACACGCTGCGTTACAGATTCGCAATGTGTCACCGCCGCTGATAACGGGTGGGGAACTGTTCCCTCGAGTTTAGGTTCGGATCGACTTTCGTTGCAGCTGGGAGGAGTCATGCAGTTGTTCTATACTACGCGTCATCATAACTAGGCAGATGCGTTAGAGTGCAGATCTTTGTGATGAGACCGTTTATTGTAAAACCAGTTATATGACTACAAAGGCTATCCATTTCCCTACCCTATTCAGCAAAAAGATTGGTTTTACATAAGGTAGTGTCTGGACAGCCTACAACACAGGCACCCCCCAAAATGAAATTCACAAAAACAACGTTCCAGACTTAAAATCGACCGAAAAAACTCATACGAGCTAAAAAGGGAAACACATTTTGCATGTCATGAAAAAGAACAATTAATTTCAAGACTCGCTCAATCTTTTTAAGACCTGATTTTCTCCGATTTCCAGGGGTGTGAAAAGGGGCTTAATTTTAACTTTAGCCCAGCCATTATGCATTTCTGTGACGCCAGGTACTGACAGACAGGTCCGACTGATCAGCCTACCGTTACGCACCATTAATATAACAACTCACAGACTGATCAACCTACCATTACGCACCATTAATAAAACAACTCACAGATTGATCAACCTACCGTTACGCACCATTAATAAAACTCGCAAACTGATCAACCTACCGTTACGCACCATTAATATAACAACTCACAGACTGATCAATCTACCATTACGCACCATTAATATAACAACTCACAGACTGATCAACCTACCGTTACGCGCAATTAATATAACAACTCACAGACTGATCAACCTACCATTACGCACCATTAATATAACAACTCACAGACTGATCAACCTACCGTTACGCGCAATTAATATAACAACTCACAGACTGATCAACCTACCGTTACGCGCCATTAATATAACAACTAACAGACAGGTCCGACTGGTCAGCCTACAGTTACGCGCCATTAATATAACAACTAACAGACAGATCCGACTGATCAACCTACTGTTACGCGCCATTAATATAACAACTAACAGACGGGTCCGACTGATCAGCCTACCAATACGCGCCATTAATATAACAACTAACAGACAGGTCCGACTGATCAGCCTACCGTTATGCGCCATTAATATAACAACTAACAGACAGGTCCGACTGATCAGCCTACCAATACGCGCCATTAATATAACAACTAACAGACAGGTCCGACTGATCAGCCTACCGTTGGGCGCCATTAATATAACAACTAACAGACAGGTCCGACTGATCAGCCTACCAATACGCGCCATTAATATAACAACTAACAGACAGGTCCGACTGATCAGCCTACCAATACGCGCCATTAATATAACAACTAACAGACAGGTTCGACTGATCAACCTACCATTACGCGCCATTAATATAAGAACTAACAGACAGGTCCGACTGATCAGCCTACCGTTACGCGCCATTAATATAACAACTAACAGACTGATCAACCTACCGTTACGCGCCATTAATATAACAACTCACAGACAGGTCCGACTGATCAGCCTACCGTTACGCGCCATTAATATAACAACTAACAGACAGGTCCGACTGATCAGCCTACCAATACGCGCCATTAATATAACAACTAACAGACAGGTCCGACTGATCAGCCTACCAATATGCGCCATTAATATAACAACTAACAGACAGGTTCGACTGATCAACCTACCAATACGCGCCATTAATATAACAACTAACAGACAGGTTCGACTGATCAGCCTACCGTTAGGCGCCATTAATATAACAACTAACAGACAGGTTCGACTGATCAACCTACCATTACGCGCCATTAATATAACAACTAACAGACAGGTCCGACTGATCAGCCTACCGTTACGCGCCATTAATATAACAACTAACAGACTGATCAACCTACCGTTATGCGCCATTAATATAACAACTCACAGACAGGTCCGACTGATCAGCCTACCGTTACGCGCCATTAATATAACAACTAACAGACAGGTCCGACTGATCAGCCTACCAATACGCGCCATTAATATAACAACTAACAGACAGGTCCAACTGATCAGCACCATTAATATAACAACTCACAGACTGATCAACCTACCATTACGCGCAATTAATATAACAACTCACAGACTGATCAACCTACCATTACGCGCCATTAATATAACAACTAACAGACAGGTCCGACTGGTCAGCCTACAGTTACGCGCCATTAATATAACAACTAACAGACAGATCCGACTGATCAACCTACCGTTACGCGCCATTAATATAACAACTAACAGACGGGTCCGACTGATCAGCCTACCAATACGCGCCATTAATATAACAACTAACAGACAGGTCCGACTGATCAGCCCACCGTTAGGCGCCATTAATATAACAACTAACAGACTGATCAACCTACCGTTACGCGCCATTAATATAACAACTCACAGACAGGTCCGACTGATCAGCCTACCGTTACGCGCCATTAATATAACAACTCACAGAATGATCAACCTACCGTTACGCGCCATTAATATAAAAACTCACAGACTGATCAACCTACCGTTACGTGCCATTTTTATAATAACTGACAGACAGGTCCAACTGATCAACCTACCGTTACGCACCATTAATATAACAACTAACAAATATTGACTCCTCCCAGCTAGAACAAAAATCGATCCTAACCTAAACCTGTGGAACATTTAAATACCACCTGAGCCGACGCTTACAGCTCGGCATGGGAATGGAGAAGTGGATAAACAGGTTCGTTGGAAGGCTAAAATGATAAGTCCTTCAAAGGCTATTGTACGCGGAAGTGTTGAGCGGCGGGGTAGGGTACGGGGGAAGGGGGGGAGATATACTTGCGAATCCCAAAGGTCTTGTTGGAGTGATCGTTTCGGTGAATAGCGAGATGCACACACTTAAAGTTACAATACACATCGACAGCGTGGTCGTTCCGCGCTGAAGGCAATTTCAACTGAATTACTGGATCAAGTTATGTTTGTTATTGTAAAAGGACAAGAACGTGTTGAAGCAGATAACACCCGGGGTGCGTTGCATAGGCAGAGCGCCACATAACGTTTGCGAACGTTTTCTAGGCAACGCATAGTTTTGTTGTGGCGCTCGCGAGCGTTAGCAAGCGCTCGGTACGAGTACCATTGTCTGGGGTCACTGAAGCGTAACAATGGCGACCGCTCGCCGAGAATGGTCTAGGCAACGGGTGTTTGCGGGGAGCATTCTGTAACGTACCTGAGAGGTGGCACGCCAGAAACTATTGCACTGTACTGAGCTTGCCGGTTGACTCTCTCTGTGTCTCTTTCTCTCTATCGCAGTCTCTCTCTCTGTCTTGCTTGCTCTCTCTCTCTCTTTCTCTGTCTCTCTCTCAGTCCCTCTATGCCTGTCTCTCTGTCTACGTCTCTGTCTCTGTCTTTTTATATTTAGTCAAGTTTTGACTAAATATTTTAACATCGAGGGGGAATCGAAACGAGGGTCGTGGTGTATGTGCGTGCGTGCGTGCGTGTGTGTGTGTGTGTGTGTGTGTGTGTGTAGAGCGATTCAGACTAAACTACTGGACCGATCTTTATGAAATTTGACATGAGAGTTCCTGGGTATGAAATCCCCGAACGTTTTTTTCAGTTTTTTGATAAATGTCTTTGATGACGTCATATCCGGCTTTTCGTGAAAGTTGAGGCGGCACTGTCACGCCCTCATTTTTCAACCAAATTGGTTGAAATTTTGGTCAAGTAATCTTCGACGAAGCCCGGGGTTCGGTATTGCATTTCAGCTTTGTGGCTTAAAAATTAATTAATGACTTTGGTCATTAAAAATCTGAAAATTGTAAAAAAAAATAAAAATTTATAAAACGATCCAAATTTACGTTTATCTTATTCTCCATCATTTGCTGATTCCAAAAACATATAAATATGTTATATTCGGATTAAAAACAAGCTCTGAAAATTAAATATATAAAAATTATTATCAAAATTAAATTGTCCAAATCAATTTAAAAACACTTTCATCTTATTCCTTGTCGGTTCCTGATTCCAAAAACATATAGATATGATATGTTTGGATTAAAAACACGCTCAGAAAGTTAAAACAAAGAGAGGTACAGAAAAGCGTGCTATCCTTCTTAGCGCAACTACTACCCCGCTCTTCTTGTCAATTTCACTGCCTTTGCCATGAGCGGTGGACTGACGATGCTACGAGTATACGGTCTTGCTGAAAAATGGCAGCTACTTGACTAAATATTGTATTTTCGCCTTACGCGACTTGTTCATTCTTTCTTTCTTTCTCCCTGGGGTCCTGATTTGGCCTATTATGGTCCGCTGGACCCGAAAAGCAACAGCTAACTAACTTCTTTCTCCCTTCCCTCTTCCTATGTCTTTCTCTTTCTTTCCATCTCTCTCTAAATCTGTCTGTCTCTCTTTGTGTCCGTATGAAAGTCTCTCTCTCATCTTTTTTGCTCCCTTTCTATCTCTCTCCCTTTCGCTCTCTCTTCCCCTCCTCATCTCTTTTTATATTTAGTCAAGTTATGACTAAATATTTTAACATCGAGGGGGAATCGAAACGAGGGTCGTGGTGTATGTGTGTGTGTGTGTGTGTGTGTATGTGTGTGTGTGTGTGTGCGTGCGTGTAGAGCGATTCAGACCAAACTACTGGACCGATCTTTATGAAATTTGACATGAAAGTTCCGGGGTATGATATCCCCATACGTTTTTTTCATTTTTTTGATAAATGTCTTTGATGACGTCATATCCGGCTTTTCGTGAAAGTTGAGGCGGCACTGTCACGCCCTCATTTTTCAACCAAATTGGTTCAAATTTTGGTCAAGTAATCTTCGACGAATCCCGGGGTTCGGTATTGCATTTCAGCTTGGTGGCTTAAAAATTAATTAATGACTTTGGTCATTAAAAATCGGAAAATTGTAAAAAAAAATAAACATTTATAAAACGATCCAAATTTACGTTTATCTTATTTTCCATCATTTGCTGATTCCAAAAAACATATAAATATGTTATATTCGGATTAAAAACAAGCTCTGAAAATTAAATATATAAAAATTATTATCAAAATTAAATTGTCCAAATCAATTTAAAAACACTTTCATCTTATTTCTTGTCGGTTCCTGATTCCAAAAACATATAGATATGATATGTTTGGATTAAAAACACGCTCAGAAAGTTAAAACAAAGAGAGGTACAGAAAAGCGTGCTATCCTTCTTAGCGCAACTACTACCCCGCTCTTCTTGTCAATTTCACTGCCTTTGCCATGAACGGTGGACTGACGATGCTACGAGTATACGGTCTTGCTGAAAAATGGCAGCTACTTGACTAAATATTGTATTTTCGCCTTACGCGACTTGTTTTTTTCTCTCTCTCTCTCTCATTCTCTCTCACTCTCTCTATCTCTCTCTCTTTCTTTCTTTCTATCTCTCTCTCTCACTATCTCACAAACAAACACACACACACACACACACACACACACACACAGACAAACACACACATTCACCGATACAGAAGCACACACACACACACAGACAAACACACACACACACATTCACAGATACAGAAGCACACCCACCCACACACACACACAAATACACACACACAGACAAACACACACACACATTCACAGATACAGAAGCATACACACACACACACAAACACACACACATAGACACGTATAAACACACACTCGCAGACACGCGCGCGCGCATACGCACGCATGCATACACACTCACACTCAGGCACACACACACGCACGTACACATACACTTGTGTGTGTGGTGTGTGTGTGTTCGTGATAGCTTGTTTGAGTGCGTGTGTGTGTGTGCTGTGTGTGTGTGTGTGTGCGTGTGTGTGTGTGTGTGTGTGTGCGTGTGTGTGTGGGTGCGTGCGTGTATGTGTGTGTGTGTGTGTGTTGAGGGTGGTGTGTGTGTGTGTGTGTGTTTGTTTCTGGGTGAATGTATGTGCATGTTTGTGTTATGGTGTGTGTGTATGTTTTGCTTTTTTCACGAGATCGAACTTATGATTGAAAAGGCTGACGACCACAAACATTCACAGAGAAAAGAATGCGTGCAGAAAGTGACTCATGCGGGTTATTGTGATGTCTGTCTCTGTCTCTGTCTCTGTCTCTGTCGCTCTCTCTCTCTCTCTCTCTCGTTCTCTCTCTCTCTCTCTCTCTCTCGTTCTCTCTCTCTCTCTCTCTCTCTCTTTCTCTCTCTCTCTCTCTCTCATACACACACATTCGTTATGTTCGTCTGTCTCTCCGTCTCCCCATTCTCTCTCTTTCTCTCTGCCTTTCTCTCTCTTTGTCTCTTTGTCTCTTTCTCCCCCCCCCCCCCTCCCTTCCTATTTCTGTGTAATGAATTGTGTGGGTGTATTTGCTTGTGTGTTTTGGTAGTAACATACGCTGCTGCATGGCACTTTAAGTGTGTCATCTTGTATTTGCTGCAAGGTCGCGTTATCTGCTTTTTTCACGAGATCGGACTTAAGATTGAAAAGGCTGACGTCCACAAAAAGTCAGAGCGAGAAGAATGCGTGCAGATAGTGACACTTGTGTGTGTGTGTGTGCGTGTGTGTGTGCGTGCGTGTTTGTATTTATGTGTGTTTTACTGTTTGTGTATGTTAATGTGTGAGTGAGTGCGCGCGTGTGCATGTGTGTATGTAAACATATATTTGGGTGTGTGTGTGTGTGTGTGGGGGGGGGGGGAGGGGGTGTTTACGCGCGCGTGTGTGCGGAAGGGCGAGAGGGAGAGGGGGGCGAGAGAGAGACAGAGAGATCGAGAAAGAGAAAGAAAGGAAGGGAGAAACAGACAGATGAAGAAAGAGAGAAAGAGAGACAGAGACACGGAGAAAGAGAGAGAGAGAGAGAGAGAGAGAGAGAGAGAGAGAGAGAGAGAGAGAGAGAGAGAGAGAGAGAGAGAGAGAGAGAGAGAGAGAGCGCACGCGGGCAGTTTTTTCTCCTAAACATTCCCCTTTAATCAACCTTTATTGACTGACATGAAGACCACAACACTTTTCCACGGACTCGACAAGAAATCCAACTGTCAAATCTGACCACCAAAAAAAAAAAAGGAAAGGCCCTGCTTCTCCACGTGGGGTACGAAACTCAAACACACACACACACAGATATCCTGAGGCCCAATGCATAGCGTCACCCCAAAAATGTACTCATGGACTGAGCTGTAAGCGATTGGACTCGTCACTTTGGTCAGTGCGGGTAGGGAGGGCTGTTCCAAGTACAAAGCGACTGTTCGCATGATCGCCCCTAATATGCATGCATGGACTTGGCCGTCAGCGAAGAGATGGGTCCATTTACTTGAAAGTGGGTAGAGAGGGTAGAATTGAGTTCGCTGCGAACAGTTCGCCGCGAACATAGCGTTGCTTACAACATGAACACTTTTTGTCTCTTCGCGAACAGAACGTCCGCTCTATGCAACGCACCCCTGTTGTTGTTGCCAAGAGTTCAAATCTGCAATCCAGCAAGCGCGTGCAGACTCCACGCGGTACGTGGCTAAAACGCGTTAACAAGCACACACCTCCACCCCCAACCGAACTGTGTTGCTCTGTGTGCCATTTCAGTTCTGTTTCTCTATCAACACCGTGAGAAATACACAGTCAAAGGGCAGGATGGAAATCAAAAGCGGCGGTAGAAGGCGCCGTGTGGAGACAGTCGATCTCGAAACACCATTTCAAACTGATGTGTGTGTGTGTGCCAAAGGAAATACATCCTAGCAATATGCCCAGGATAAGAGCAAGTAAAACAAGTCGCGTAAGGCGAAAATACAATATTTAGTCAAGTAGCTGTCGAGCTCACAGAATGAAACTGAACGCAACGCAACGCAGCAAGACCGTATACTCGTAGCATCGTCACTCCACCGCCCGTGGCAAAGGCAGTGCACGTGGAATTGACAAGAAGAGCGGGGTATTCGTTGCGCTGAGAAGGATAGCACGCTTTTCTGTACCTCTCTTCGTTTTAACTTTCTGAGCGTGTTTTTAATCCAAACATATCATATCTATATATTTTTGGAATCAGGAACTGACAAGGAATAAGATGAAAGTGTTTTTAAATTGATTTCAAAAAAAAAAATTTGATAATAATTTTTATATATTTAATTTTCAGAGCTTGTTTTTAATCCGAATATAACATATTTATATGTTTTTGGAATCAGCAAATGATGGAGAATAAGATAAACGTAAATTTGGATCGTTTTATAAATTTTTTTTTTTTTTTTTTACAATTTTCCGATTTTTAATGACCAAAGTCATTAATTAATTTTTAAGCCACCAAGCTGAAATGCAATACCGAACCCCGGGCTTCGTCGAAGAGTACTTGACCAAAATTTCAACCAATTTGGTTGAAAAATGAGGGCGTGACAGTGCCGCCTCAACTTTCACGAAAAGCCGGATATGACGTCATCAAAGACATTTATCCAAAAAATGAAAAAAACGTTCGGGGATTTCATACCCAGGAACTCTCATGTCAAATTTCATAAAGATCGGTCCAGTAGTTTAGTCTGAATCGCTCTACACACACACACACACACACACACAGACACACACACGCACACACACACGCACATACACCACGACCCTCGTTTCGATTCCCCCTCGATGTTAAAATATTTAGTCAAAACTTGACTAAATATAACAAAAATCATTGAAAGTGTACGACAATCCTTTCGCGCAGAACAACTCAGTCGTGTCTGGGATAATTCCGATCGATTTGAGCGTTGGCGAGAAGCAATACAGAATGTACCGCCTGATTACAGGTCTTGCGATCAATATTTGCTGTCGGTGGTGGTGCGATTTCCCCCCTCCATTGCCTCGCTGGAATTGTGTCACTGTGTTCGTTCACCGCTGAAGTCGCCCGTCATACTTTTGCGCTAGCAAACAGTGCTTCTTAAAGGGCAGCTGTCGGGTTGCCTGGTCTCAAAAATGCGCGGAGTCGCGTGCAAAAACGCGTTTAAGAGTTTTCCGAGTTGATTCAACTAAAGACTGTTGATTTGGTCCAGAAGAAGACACTTTCATCATTAGTTTGAAACCATTAAAATGCGTGAAACTTTCTGCTAGTTCTCACAATCCGCAAAAAAACGAAGCAGTTGGCAGGCCGAAACGACTCAAAATCCGCGACCGACAACTCTGTCAGCACAAGAAAGACGCCGCAGCGTTAGCCTTGCTGTGACGTCACTCGAGGAAGCCGATAAGGCCGCTGTGAAGTTTACAGTACAATGTAGACTACAGCTGGACATCTGTAATGCTGTACGCGTGATTGATTCTTGCACAAAGTAAAGTATTAGGATGGTAATATCTTCTCAAGACCCACGTTCACATTTTCTCTTCTTTGATCTGACCGACTGCAACCTTTACAAGTCATTTCTAAAGTGGTTCACATGCTGTTGCTACTCCTCCAGTCCACCCGGTTAAACCATAAAGTTGCTCAACCACAGACCCTCGTGTCCCTTGTCAGCAGACACTGTACACTTATGAAGAAGGTCCGTTTGAGGTGTCACACCAATTACCGTGTACGTGTGAGGTACTGAATTCAAGACAAAAGCCAACTCTGTCGGTGGGAAAATCTAGGAAAGAGATGATGATAATACATCTTCAGTTACTCACTCAAGTAGATAGACGAGATAAGATAAAGGGAAGAGAGACGGAGACAAAGATGAAACAGTGGATCTAGTGTGGAAAATGGGGGAGGGGGGTTCGGCCGCAAAAAATCAAAGATGAATTTGTCAAACTGTGTTTGTGATGGTTACCGTGTGTGTGCGTGTGCGTGTGTGTGTGTGTGTGTGTGTGTGTGATAACACGTATGTGTGTGTGTGTGTGTGTATATGTGTGATGTGTGATAACACGTGTGTGTGTGTGTGTGTGTGTGTGTGTGTGTGTGTGTGTGTGTGTGTGTATGTGTGTGAGTGTGTGTGTCTGTGTGTGTCTGTGAGAGTGTGTTTGTGTGTGTGTGTGTTTGTGTTCCTCGACGCGTGACAATATCTGCCAATAAGTTGAACAAAAACAGGGTTCAAGTGGAACAAAAGCAGGAGGGGGACAGAAGACATGTTATGAACTCCGTTTTTTACTGCGAAATTTTGGCCTGGGAGAAGTCACCCCATCCTAAGTTTCTCTTCACCTACCCGTGAAGTATGCTTGAGGGCTTGACTAGACAACCCGATTGCGCCCATTACACGGCATAAAGAGAGCACCGTTCAACCCGGCCGATTCCGCGGCTGACGTCACGCGTCCAAGGGAAGTAATTTTCGAGCGGGCTGCATTGACTCGGCCAAGAATGCAAACTTTCTTCGATTAAAGACATTGTAGCATGTCTAAAGTCTTCGGACTTGTGTTATCAAGCTGTCAAAATCACCAAGTAACTTTTAAGTATAGTTTCAGTTACATGATAACTCATTCTAAGGAACAGATTTTGAGAGCCACAACCCGACAGCTGCCCTTTAAGGCCTTGTCACACTTGACCGGATAGAGCCTCCAAATGTGTAACTGATGACATATTTGTTTATCGGGTGATGTTCGTCAATGTTCGTTTTATGTTCGTTTTATGTCCGTTTTATGTTCGGAACATTCGTTTCATGTCAGGTGATGTGCGGTGTGTCCGCCTGCATCCGTTAGAAAGTTTTGTGCATGCACAAAATTTGAAACGGACAGTGATGAACAAGAATATTCGTTGGCTGTCCTGTGCATGTCCGTTCTGTCCTGTATATCTCCTGTCAGTGTTCGTAATTCCTTCGTTTATATGCTGTACTCCGCAAACCATCAACCAACATCACCAAACAAGCGCTGAGGTGGAATCCCCAGGGCAAGCGAAAGAGAGGCCGTCCAAGAAACACCTGGCGACGCGACCTGGAGGCCGACACCAGAAAGATGGGCTACACCTGGAGTCAGATAGAAAAGATGGCCCAGGACAGAGGACTCTGGAGAGCTGTTGTTGGCGGCCCATACCCTGACAGGAGTGACGGGCATTGATTGATTGATTGATTATATGCTGTAGGTGTACGGGGGGGGAGGGATACGTTATCCAGTCCGTAGATGGAACTTGAACGCATACGCCACGCATTAACCGGACATTAAACGAACACCTAACAGACAAACACGAACCCCGGCCGGGTCATACCTAAGACTTTAAAATTGGCAATCTAGTGGCTGCTCCGCCTGGCGTCTGGCATTATGGGGTTAGTGCTAGGTCTGGTTGGTCCGGTGTCAGAATAATGTGACTGGGTGAGACATGAAGCCTGTGCTGCGACTTTTGTCTTGTGTGTGGCGCACGTTATATGTCAAAGCAGCACCGCCCTGATATGGCCCTTCGTGGTCGGCTGGGCGTTAAGCAAACAAACAAACAAACAAACGAACAAACACAGGATGCCTGCAGGATAAACACCGGACACGACGAATAGACAAACGAATTGAAAAACGGACAAAACGTACAGAACTGATGAATACAGCATACCTACAGAATACCTGCAGGACAACTACAGGGGGAGGAACTGACTACCGGAAGAACCTGATCATCCCAGGGCATATAAAAAGGTTCTTGGAAGCTTCCAAATCTGATGTCCGTTATGTGTTCGGTTTGTCCGGAATGAATCCTGTGCGGGTTCTGATTGGCCGGTTCATGTTCGTTTGTTGTTCGACAATCATTCGGAGACACTTGGCTGGTTGAACTGTAGCCGTGCGTTACATGTTCGTTACCGGTACGTTTCAACCGTTCCATTCCTCCGAAAACGGCGTATGGCTGCCTAAATGGCGGGGTAAAAAAACGATCATACACGTAAAATTCCACTCGTGCAAAAAAAACACGAGTGTACGTGGGAGTTTCAGCCCATGAACGCAGAAGAAGAAGAAGAAGAACCGTTCCATGTTCGGTGCAAATACGGCCGTGGTTTGGATTTTTCAACCGGACTGACCACTTTGCCAACGGATAAACAAATGCCATCCGTTTCACGTTCGGAGACTCTATCCGGTCAAGTGTGACAGGGGCATTAGATCAAAACCTTTGCTGGGTGCAGCAACATCTGCATCGGTTTTAGCCTCCTTTCCGATGTCGTTCCCGAATAAAATTGGCATTGGTGCTTGCACTCGACTTAGCTGACGAATACAGTGTGAAGAGTACCTAGGGTACGCACGATAACTGACATTTAGTGCGTCCTGGGATCCGCTCTTCGGTTTAGTGCGTCCCGGTGTAGCACGAAAAAATTACTTCCCACAACAGGGCCCATATTCAGGAAGAATTCGACAGTGGTTTTGTCGGTACGAGAAACAGAAAACTTCCGATAACCCCCTGTCGTGGAATTCACGAAGAACCGATAGCGCCTGTCGTAGGCACTGTCATACGATAAAGTTAGAAGTGACTATCCCTACAGATAAGCACTTTTGTCGTTACGATAACTTTGATTTCAAGATTGCGGCCATCAGTTTGCAGCGTTACCGGGAAAGAAAAATATTCTAAGACATACGATTTTGGGGGACGGGATACATGCACAAATTCATATTCCGCATGCACGATATTTTGCAGTTGACTGTTGACGGATGTGATAACTGACAACATTCAGTTTGCGAACAGAATGGGTGCCCAGCCTCTTCAGTGTCTCGCAAGTGATACTCGCGTTGCGGTTTCACGCGTCTGGTGCATATCAAGATGTTTGCGTGGCGCCGATTTGGGGTGAACCAGCCACGGTCAGCCAGCCACAGCAAGCACAGCCTTGACAGGGCTTAGCTGCTGCGTCAGGCGCACGCGCAGAGCGACCGTAAACAAGGGAATCCCCCCCCCCCCCCCCCCCCCCCCCCCGCTAGCTATTGGGGAGGCTGTCCGATGCCTGTGAATTCGGCAGTACGACAAAAGTTGTTGGACAGAGAGCTATCAAACTTCGTGGCGCCTGTCGTGATATTGTTTTGGGAGTTAGTGTTATTTTGTAAAATGATACAAAAAGTGATATTGTTTATGTTTGTTCAATTCAAACACAAATTTGGAACCTATTTCGAAATGATAAATGGCTGACTTTGCTTCCTCATAAATACAAAACTGGATAAAAAAGGTAGAATATCGTGTAAAGTAAAAAGTTCAAATAAGGACAGATGTGTCGGATAAGACGCCAACTCACAGTCGCTTTTAGCGATCGCATGACAATGCTTTCACGCTTTATGAGGGAGGTGCCAATCTCCTCTCCCTGGCTGCCTTTACCACCGCCGTCCCTGAATTGGGTCAGGTATCCGTTTCATCAACTTTTTTTATATTTAGTTAAGGTTTTGGAATCAGGAAATGACATACAATAAGATATATCAGTTTTGGATCGATTACTCTCATTTTAATCTTAAGTGGAATGTTCAGATTTTTAATGCTATCCTTCAGCTTGGGCTTCGTCGAAGATTGCTTGACCAAAATTTCAATCAATTTGATTAAAAAAATGTGGGTGCGACAGTGCCGCCTCAACTCACAAAAAGCCGGATATGGTGTCATCACAGACATATATCAAAAAAAGAATAAAAAGCTTCTGGAGATATCATTTGCATGAATTTTCATATAACGTTTCACGAAGATCGGTCCAGCAGTTTTCTCTGAAGCGCTCAACACATACACACAGACACACACAGACACACAGACACACACAGACATCACCGTGTCGATTCCCCGTCTATGTTAAAAAAAAATAGTAAAAAATTAAAAACAGCACCCAGTAAAACCACCATTTTCAAAACATCATGCCCACTCTGGCACCGGTCTAGCACCATCATTCTGACTCTCATTCTAGCTCTGGGTTTATTAACCCACTAGCGTGAGAGACCCGGCTTCGCCCGGGCTCTTCTGTCTGTCTATGGCTGTCTGTGTGCGTCTCTCAAACACACACACACACACACACACACACACACACACACACACACACACGCAGGTAATAAAACATTCTGAGTTCGGTTCAAAAGTGTATGTTTAAAAAGAAAATTTATTAAGTGATGTAAAGAGAAGCATTTATACGCAGACATTCACACGCACATACCGTGGCTGACACGCATGGAGACGTACAAATACACATTCACACACAGTCATCGTGGCTGAGATGCCTGGCCGCAGGTACACACTTATTAGAAAGAATCCACAATTTGTTGACGTGAGTATTCTTCCGATATCGCTACAATAACTATAGTTATCTCGACTGTTCTTCGCTGTACAAACAGGTACATTTTAAAACGACTACTTTTATTCTTTAAAAAAAAAAATAATAAAATAAAAAAAAGAACAAAGCACGGTGCACACCAAGAGAATATTCTCGTGCATTCGTCGTTCAGATAAACACAGAATGAGTACGCACTTTGATTCTCATCACTCTGTCTCTGTCTGTCTGTCTGTCTGTTTGTCTCTCTGTCTGTCTTGTCACATATTGATATTTTAGGACAGAGAGAGCTAGTGTGTGCGTGTGTGAATTCTCAGAGACATATACAGAAAGCGCGATTGTTGTTTTGAATGATCAAGTGTAGATCTATATGCAATCTGTTTCTGTGTGTGACAAGTGCGTGTAATTCTTTCGAGTGTTTTATCTGTACGAGGGCATGAGAATTCTCTTCAGTTTTACAATCGTGCTGATACGCGGCGGCTTTGTGCTTTGATCTGAATACTCCGGAATATGACGTGAACCTGCTGAGGGATGCAGACGCGGCTTGTGCTTTGATGTGTTGTAGACGAAATGTAGCCGTTTTAGTAGACAGGCAGTGATGACATCGAGATTGCTATAATTCTTTTTTCTTTTAGGGGGTAAGGAAGGGGTTGGTGTGGTGGTGATGGGGGATGATGGGGGTGCTGGGGATGGTGGTTGGGTTGGTGTTGATGATGTAGGGCTAGTGGGAGTGGTAGTTGTGGAGTCGGCGGTGGTGGTGGGAATGGTGGTGGTGGTTGTGGGGGGTGGGGGGGGGGGTCGGATCTGGGGATTGAAAGGGGGGGGGGGGCAAGTTTACTTTTTTTTTAGAAGAGCCAAGCCACAACTAAAAGTTTCTCTCTTCGGGGGGGGGGGGGGGGGGGGGGGGGAGGCGGAGGAGGATTGGAGGGCTGGCAGCGCAGCGGCGTCGGCAGCGGCGGTGGTGGTCAGGTGCACATCTTCACAGTCACAGGAGTGCACATGCACGACATCGTCTTCCTGCCCCCTCCCTTCTCGGAGCTTTGGCGATCACAGACAGACAGACACACACACACACACACAGACAGACAGACACTCTCTTTTATTTATATGTATAGATTTATGCCCACATTTTTGGTTTGTATGAAACGTATACCAATATGTTGCATTTTATGTCACTAATTTTGATTAAAACTGTGAAAATTGACTTGAGGTGCTCAAATACTCCCCGGTCCCATAATTATATGGGACGATGGGCACGAGAGGGTAGGTTTTGTTTTACATCATGACACCCTACAATAGCACAGAGCACAGAGCCATATATTTCTCTTACTTCAAATAATCACTTTTAGCCAGAAACAAGTCTCCTGCATGATTTTGAGCAAATGTTTATGATTTTTTTCACCTGTTTTGCTACCATGGCGTATTTCGGACCTTAGAGGCAAAAAACCCCATAGAAACGCTTCAGTGCGCTCTTATCAACAACGTCTGCAAACTAAAATGTGAGAACAAAATCTTGCTCAGCGTATAACATGTCACCTAACACAGGTATTCACATGTAAAAAGGAGAATGTGTAATGGCGAGAATGTTTCAGACCTAACTATGTCGCTTTGAGTGGAGCTGGCGAGAATGTTTCAGACCTATGTCGCTTTGAGTGGAACTGGCGAGAATGTTTCAGACCTAACTATGTCGCTTTGAGTGGAACTGGCGAGAATGTTTCAGACATAATTATGTTGCTTTGAGTGGAACTGGCGAGAATGTTTCAGACATAATTATGTTGCTTTGAGTAGAACTGGCGAGAACATTGGTAATGACACATCAACTTTTTATGTTTCAGCTGCAACCCAAACATTGGGGAATCCCCTGATTTGATGACGTAGTGCAAAGTTCGCCGAACCTAGTTCGGCTTGGTTCGGCTGTAGTTAGTAGCGTGCTTTACCGCGACAGTCCTTAAAGATGCAGTGCCTACGTCACAGCATGGAGAGAACAGATTTGTCTTTTTCTCTCAGATGCCTACACATACCTTTAGTGTTGCCAGCCAAACGAAACTTCAGGCGGTTTGTTAGCTCGCATCTACCGCCAAATAGTATTTAACATTTTCCGTGAACACGTTCTGAGGCTAAAGACTGTGTGCTGTATGCCAAAATGGGGCTGCATTTGAATTTCACGCATTTGAAAAAATGTTTCGTCTTCCCGCATTTGATTTTACCGCATTTGGTGGTTTGAATTTCACGCATGTGAGTTTTTGAAAGTCACGCATGTGAGCTTTGAAAATCACGCATGTAGTGTATGCGTTGGGGTGTGTGTACATGAGATAGAGTTGCTCGTGACCGATGATGATGAGTCTCAATTCACCTTGAAATAAGTTGACACATAGACACCGTTTTTGAAAGCATGCAGGATGTATAATTGAGTAAAAAACCGAGGACATGTTTTGAAGGTGCCGTCCCCCAGCATTTTGACAGCAGGATCACAGAGAAGATGTAGATTTGATGGTGCTGGAAAAATAATGATTCCGTTTTCACTGTCATTGAGCTGCACCATGTCTTCTTTGTGTTCTTTGTGTTCAGATAAAAGTCCATATTGGGTAACATATTCATGTGTTTCGAGTCTATTCTTGGGTTGTTTTGGCATGTGATTCTTTCTCTCATTCCACATCGCGTATCTCATGTACACAACGTCACGCATGTCAAAGTCATTAGGGAGGTTTAGAAACTGCGTCCCTATCAGCTACGTCACCTACCAGGACACCTATCTCACATGCGGATCGCGCTGCGTGTGGTGATTAGGTACGTGTTCACGTAGCAAACCATTCCATACGTCAGCGCAACGTATGTCAGATTTTATCAAGTCCAACCATCCGAGAAGGGTGTAAGGATGCTCAATATTTTCTGGAATCTTTCCTTCACGCTTCAGTCCATATTTCATAATTCTGGTTTGTATACATCGTGGTCGCCGATGTGTCAAGAGCATGACCCCACGAACGACAAGGCGCTGAGACTTACGTTGCGTATCCTTCTGTGGGCCTATTCAGTGTGCTCGCCTCGATTCACTTCGAAAAGCAGACACAGAAAGCAAAATACCGCTCGTTCAAATGTATTTTGTAGTTAAATCTGTTCAGTGGGATGAAGTCAATCCCTACGGTAGAAAAAATAATGGAAAAGCTCCCCTAGAATGGATTTTAGTGCAAATGTGTCGGTGTCTCGATAATACATGAACACTGTGACCTTCTTTTTGACAACTTCTGAGCGTTAGATACCACGTTACGTGCATACTACACCCATATCACTGCGGGTATTCCACGATTTTTTAAAGCACGAGTTTTGGAGTTTTGCCCTACTTTGATAGGTGACGTGGTATCTAACGAGCAGTTTTTACAACTTTCCTCTGTGTGACTTATCTCGATAGGGATAGGTGAGGTCGGGGTACGTGACGCAGTATCTAAACCTCCCTATTATCTTCTGGCAACTTCCCTAGCTCTCTCCTCATCAATTTTGCCGGCCTTTGAAATAGATCCTCGGCTGCACGTTTTTTGCATTGTTTTCGAAATTCGGAGACGGAAATGTCTTTTGTTTAAACACAATTTTATTCAAAATACATGACATGAAACAATTGACAAAAATGCAGCTAGGACACGAACTCAAGTAGATGCTTATTTGACGTGACCATAACAATGCTTAAGTTACACAAGTTTTCATGATGGTGGACAACACAATTATTAACCAGAAGAACAAAATGTAGGAGGGGGGTATGGGGAACTTAATCAAAACAGGAGGATTTACAGAGAAAAAAAAGAAAGAAAAAAAGTGAGACTATGAATGAAGCGCGTGGGACGAGAACATCGATGCTGAGACATGCAATAAGTAAGTTCAGATAAATGTACATTTTCATGGAGAGGGCAGCATAGTTCGTTACGAATGTATGGAAGAAAACAACCACACACACACACACAAAAGAGAACAGCAAAACAAAAACAAAATCTCAATGATAATTATTACTTATGTTAATATGTAATTGATGCAACAACACTGAGAGGCGGGTTTACGTTCTCCTGCACACAAACATACACAATACCAGTACGTGGCCTAATCCTTCAAGTTAGTCGACCAGATTCAGCAATAAAGGATTGGACCGACTCAAAAATCAATGTATTTATGCGAAATGAATGTTGCTCGCTGCCTCTTAATAATGTTTCCACGTGTCTAAAATTGACAGGCAGTGAGTTAATTGTGGACATACGAGCATTTTCAAACAACGTGCAGTATAACAAGTAATGTTCAGCTGTTTCATTCCGGTTACCGCACGCACACTGTGGGTTATATTTAAATGGCGTTTGCATAAATCGGAATTAAGGTTACTCATGTTTAAACGCATTCTGCTGTGTTGTATTTCTACCTGTCTTTTTCCAAAATAATGATAGACTGGCACATAATAATGAGGACTTTGTAAATAATGCTTAAACTGGGGGGGTCCGGGGCATGCCCCCCCCCCCCCCCCCCCCGGAAATTTATTTTCTTCAAAGAACCCAGATGGTGCAATCTGGTGTCATCTGAGCTCCAAGTTTGCCATTAAATTCTGTTTTTAGAATCAGAGTTTTTAGTACCAATTTTTGATTTTTTTTTAAGAAAAGAAATATATACATGTATTGTATGGTTGAAATTTGTTAAAAAATTGATCTGTTGAGACAAACAGGAAAATGTAACTTGTAACACAATCTGGTTTACTTTCAAACATAAAAGTTACAAAGGCTCACCAATAAGAATTGCCTACGTTACTTTCCCATGATCTCTTACAATGAGTTTAAAAAAAAGTATAAAGAAAAGAAGAAGAAAAGGCTCAACGCATAGATTTTTCTTCGATTTGTGGGTTATCGGTTTGGGTACCAGCCCAGCTCCAACCCTTGCTTAAATTTGGTAAATATACGAATACGATCAGCACAGTGACATTCGAATGGAGAAAAACTGAAACAGATGCACAAAGTTCAGATCTAGAGCGGTGTTCTTCGCTTGACTTGAGCCAAAATCTGTTCTTCTTCTGCCGTATAAAATCGAAGGAAAATCAAACAATTCAGGAGCACTGTGCCTTACTTGAGCAGAAAAAACCCACCTGGCAAACGTTGATTGTCCTTCAGAGAAGAACACGTTTCAATGTGCTTCTTCCTGCGGAGATGGTCAGTAACAGTTAGTAGGTGTTGCAGACGATGCACCATGCTGAACCACGGACATCATTTGTTCTAAATCGGGTGCCGACGCGCTGTTTGTCTCTATTCACTTCCACAACAGCCGACACCCACTCCCATTTCCATTTGTTCGCGCATCCAGTGTCATCGAATCTTTGACCACGTTTTACAACACGCGCGATCGACATTTTCACTGGTACACTGCGTTCAATGCTGTCGCGTGCCCGCGAATCCTATAGCGAGCTGTTTCACTCAAAGTTCAAGTAACTGAGGCGGGCGGTAGCAGTGCGTGAACAAAGTTTTCGCGGGCTTTTGCGCTAAGGCAAAAGTAACCGGTGCTTTTTTCGCGGACACTTTTGCTTTTCCGGCGGAACAAACAAAAATGTCGGCGGAAATCCGCCGTTCGGCGGACAATTCCCATGCCTGAAAGAGGTGTTATTGTTACCTTATCTGTTACCACTGAGTCCAACCTAATGCTCCTTCGTGTTTGGCTAGTATAATGAAAAATATGATAAGTTTCAGTGCGTAGATAGTTTGGACATGTGTGTACGTGGTAAAAAGTGCATTTGGTGGAGTGAGAGAGAGAGAGAGAGAGAGAGAGAGAGAGAGAGAGAGAGGGGGGAGAGGGGGAGGGGAGAGACAGAGAGAGAGAGAGGGGGGAGTGTGTGTGTGTGTGTGAGAGAGAGAGAGAGAGAGAGAGAAAGAGAGAGAGAGAGAGAGAGAGAGAGAGAGAGAGAGAGAGAGAGAGAGAGAGAGAGAGAGAGAGAGAGAATCAGAATGGTTTAATTAAACCATTCTGATTCTGAGAGAGACATAAGAGGGAGAGAGAGAGAGAGAGAGAGAGAGAGAGAGAGAGAGGGGGGGGAGTGAGAGGGAGAAAGAGTGTTGTTTTTTTTTTAATGTACATAAAGGATGTTTGCAATACATACATGTTATACATACATACATTACCATTGTTCACAGTAGGGACATTTTGAATCACAGGGGCTACTTGTGTATGCGTGTGTGTGCGCGTGTGTGTACGTGTGTGTTTGGCTGTCTGTATTAGAGAGAATTTGTCTGAGAGAGAGAAGAGGGGGGGGGGGGTAGATAGAATTCATGTGTGACAGGGCGACCAGTCACCAATTATAGAGTAAAGCTGTTGAGTCCTTAACACATCAAGCAAAACATCAGTTTTCCGAACCTTTCACACATGTATACATTAGAGAGAGAGAGAGAGAGAGAGAGAGAGAGAGAGAGAGAGAGAGAGAGAGAGAGAGAGAGAGAGTATTTGAAGAGATGGATATATGTATACATGCTTTGAATACCTGTATTGTATGTTTGTTTTGCTGAATATGACATGCCACGGCAATGACAGATAGTGTGCGTGTGTATGGATGTGATGCGTGTGTTTGTGTTTAAACAATACCCCATACTGTGTAATCCAGCAATAGTCACATGTGCTCTGAGTAAATATTTGTAGAAATTAGAATGGGGTGAAAATCAATACACGCAGGCTTTGAATTTATTTGCGCTTTTTAAGATCACCAGATTTGTGTCAGCAGAAAGGCATGGATGAGGGATTCAATAATGTTGTGGCATAACAAGGAATTCAGACATCGATATTGCCTGACGCAATTTTTGCATAGAGGGAACATTCATTATTCATTGGCATGTGCAATGCAGCTCTAGGTCTTTAAACACAGGCCCAAGAAAATGGTCAATTATATTAAAATGTTAACCTTGCGTAGGCACAAAACGTAGTGGAAGGGAAATAAGAAAGAGAGACATAATTGAAAGTGAGCATTATTTTTGACTTTGCCGTTTGTTTTATCATCACTTATCTGACTCATAGATTTATTTGACAGAGAAAAGATCATGCTTCTAATCACACAAACGCCTGGAATGAAAGAACTGTCTCAAGACATTAATTTTCTCTCCTCTCGGCACATATATATATATATATACACATATATTATGCATGCATCGAAACAGAAGTTCACTTATAAGATCGTTTGACGGGTACTTGTCTGAAGAAAGAGTATACCTTTTCAATGAGCCTGTGGATTTATCTTGAGCCTTTGCCTTTTGGGAGAGAGAGAGACTGTGTGTGTTATAGCTGTGTAAATAATCAATTGTTTTTCTGTTCTCTTTTGTGTGTGTGTGTGGTTGTTTTCTTCCATACATTCGTAACGAACTATGAGCTGCCCTCTCCATGAAAATGTACATTTATCTGAACTTACTTATTGCATGTCTCAGCATCGATGTTCTCGTCCCACGCGCTTCATTCATAGAGTCTCACCTTATTTTTTTTATTTTTTTTATTTTTTTTTATTTGATTAATTTTTTTTCTCTGTAAATCCTCCTGTTTTGATTAAGTTCCCCATACCCCCCTCCTACATTTTGTTCTTCTGGTTAATAATTGTGTTGTCCACCATCATGAAAACTTGTGTAACTCAGCATTGTTATGGTCACGTCAAATAAGCATCTGCTTGAGTTCGTGTCCTAGCTGCATTTTTGTCAATTGTTTCATGTCATGTATTTTGAATAAAATTGTGTTTAAACCAATTGTCACACTTCTATAGTAGCCTAGCCTTTTAGTCCCTCTACCCTGTTACATTTTCACATCTGACTCATATATCCTTGGCGGATTATGACATTATTCAACCAAAATGCTGGAGAAAAACTGTCTTTTCTGCAGCATTTCTGCATAAAGTCATCTTTCGCCGAAGCAGCGTTTTTTTTCTGCAGAAAAACATTTTACTGCAGTAAAATTGAAATCAAGAATGCTGCAGTAAAACGGTGTTGTTGTTTTACTGCAGAAAACCTGTTTTTATTTTTTTCGGCAGTATTTTGTACTGCCTCTTGGCGGATTATGACATTATTCAGTTATTCTGGAGAAAAACCGAAATGCTGGAGAAAAAACTGTCTTTTCTGCAGCATTTCTGCATAATGTCATCTTTCTGCAGAAAAAGTGTAAACAGGTTTTCTGCAGTAAAACAACAGCACCGTTTTACTGCAGCATTCTTGATTTCAATTTTACTGCAGTAAAATGTTTTGCTCCAGAAAAACCCGTTGCTTCGGCGAAAGATGACATTATGCAGAAATGCTGCAGAAAAGACAGTTTTTCTCCAGCATTTCTGTTTTTCTGCAGAATAACTGAATAATGCCAAAATGCTGAAGAAAAAGTGTAAACAGTTTTTCTCCAGTACAACAACATCTCCGTTTTACTGCAGCATTCTTGATTTCAATTTTACTGCAGTAAAACTTTTTTACTACAGAAAAAAACGTTGCTCTCGCGAAATATGACATTATGCAGAAATGCTGTAGAAAAGAACGGTTTTTCTCCAGCATTTCTGTTTTTCTGCAGAATAACTGAATAAAGTTATCATCCGCCAAGGATACTCATAGGCACTTGGGGTGTCTTTATTCAGCAAAACCTCCCTTCCTGAGACCTCCTAAGAAAATGTAACATTATTTCCAAACTTTTTCTGCATAACTTATACTTATAACGGAAATGTCTTTCTCTTTCTTTAGTTCATGATTGTGCTCATTTGAGTAAATCGGGTCCTTGAAGTCGAGACTTGTTTTCAAGCGCGCTAGACATCCACGTATCGAACAACGCCATGTCTTTGATTTCTTGGTTTCACGGTCCTTGACGTATAAACTCCCACGGCTGAGAATTGCCGGATTTCCCCTGTTGGTTGTTGTTATTGTGATGTTCGTCTCTTGCTGTGCCATGGCGAAATGAGCCGTGTAGTTGAACTGAATTGTGATTTGTGAGTTGTGAGCGAACCGTCGTGACGTATAAACTCCCACGGATTTCCCATGTTGGTTGTTGGTATTCGTGTCTTGCTGGGGATACGTGCATGCGTGTGCATGCGTGTGCGTGAAATTCAAATGACAAGTAAGGAGAGATTTTAACTGGAAACCTGCGTGAAATTCATGTGTTAAGAAATGCGAGAAATTCATAGCGTAAAATTCAAAAGTGCGTGAAATTCAGTTGCACCGCAAAATGGACCCACATACCATCTTTTATCATTTTCTTACGTCATCACACACAATGTCTTGATGTAAAGTACCCAAAACAGAAAGAATTCTCCCTCTCGCCGAGACTAATAGACTTCCATGTAGGCTTTTGACGTAATTAGTTCACGTGCGGGACTTGATGTGAGCCTGGCCGAGGGCGACTAAGACCTGCCCGGTGGCAGTCCAAAATTAATTCGTAAAAAAATGGCAGTTTTTGACTCATTGCATGAAAGTCAATGACACTTGGTATTTTTTCAAACGGATAACAGCCTGAGACACGGCTCTGTGCACCTGGAGTTAACAGGTCCAGTAAATTTAACAATGTAACAAATTTCAAATACGGAGACCGCCATGACAACCGAGAAAGAACACAAACTTTAATCGGCCTTGAATAGCCAAATATTAACGTCACACAGACTGCAAACGCTGACATATGCACTTGGAAAAAAATGATCGTTTGAAGTTTGTTTGTTTGTTTCCTTAACGCCCAGCCGAACACGAAGGGCCATATCAGGGCGGTGCTGCTTTGACATTTAACGTGCGCCACACACAAGACAGAAGTCGCAGCACAGGCTTCATGTCTCACCCAGTCACATTATTCTGAGACCGGACCAACCAGTCCTAGCACTAACCCCATAATGCCAGACGCCAGGCGGAGCAGCCACTAGATTGCCAATTTTAAAGTCTTAGGTATGACCCGGCCGGGGTTCGAACCCACGGGGCGGACGCCTTACCACTAGGCCAACCGTGCCGGTATCGTTTGAAGTGACTTGTAAGCAAGTATAGTGCAGTATCGTACAGCGCGTACAGTTTTTCTTTATTCTTTCTTTTTCTTTTTCTGAGCTTGTTTAATTTGTATTAATTCAAACATAACATATCTATATGTTTTTGGAATACCAGCAATTGAAGGAATATGATGAAATCTTGTATCGGTTACTTACATTTTAATTTTAAATAAATTTTTGAGATTTGTAAATACTAAACTCATTAATTAATTATTAAGCTATCAAACTGAAATGCAGTCCGGGCTCGTCGGAGATTGTATTATAACCAACATTTCATATAATGATAAAAAAATGAGGGCGTGACAGTGCCGCCTCAATTTTCACTAAAAGCAGAATAAGACGTTATCAAAGATATTTCTTTAAAAAAAAGGTCTGAGGATATTTTCTCGAAGAATTTGTATGTAAACTTTAACGAAGATCGGTCCAGTAGTTTCCTCGGAAACGATCTACACACACACACACACATACACACACATACACACACTCACGCACGCACGCACGCATGCACGCACACACACACGCACGCACACACGCACGCACGCACGCAAGCACGCACGCTCGCACGCACGCAAGAACACACACACACACACACACACACACACACACACACACACACACACACACACACACACACACACACACACACACACACACAATCTATGTTAAAGCATGTAGTCAAAACTTGACTGAATGTAACAAGAACAACAAACATGCTGACACAGAAAAATAACAAAAATCCCAAATGCCACACAAGAACACATACTAATAACACAAGTACAATGTGAACTGTAGAGCACTAATGAATGAGAGAAAAAACAAAACCCACCCCGACTGGGAGTCGAATCCTGTTTGCTTTCGTGAGAAGCAAACGCTCTAACCACTATGCCAACTCTGGACCGTACGTGTAGCTGTTCTGGGGTCGAATGGTGCTCGTTGTGCTCATGGCGATAAACTGGTCGCACGTGCTTCCTTTCGATCATAGTTTCAACGATTTTAAAGCGAATCGTCTGGAATTTGGTACCAGAATTCAACATGATGGTCATGGATATCTCCACATTCACATATATCACAAAAGGGGCGAATCGGTCTGAAAATATTATAGAGCTATGAGCAAAGAAAAGCCTGCTTGATCGCATTGTCAGAACGTTTCCCCGCAGATATACCATAATAGTGGCATATGTCATGCACAATTTCAGGCAAATAAGCCGACCAACACTGGAGTTATAAGCGTTCAAATGTGTGAAAGACCGACCGACCAACCGACCGACCGACATACTGACAGACAGACAGAGGCCTTTTAATAAACATAGATTTTGTTTGTCTTTCCTTCATCAATTATTTTGCCAGTTCAGCTTTGATTTTCGTTCTTGAAACCGTGTTCCCAAAACAGGATGATACATGTACCTTCTGTGTACTTGTTTCGTTGCGTGTTTTCTTCTTCTATCATATCAGTTAAAAAGTTTTTGTATAAGGCCAAAAAAAAAAGGTCTGTTTACGGTAACATAGGGTGAAAAAATAGGGTCGGTAGGTCGGGGTTTTTTTTTTCCATTTTTTTTTCTCCCCTCTCTATGATGTTTCACAGTTCATTTCTTCTCATCAATCCCTGTTTTTGCCCAACATAACTATAAACAGTACTTTGAGCTTACCTCCCTTCTGTCGTCTGCTGTTTGAGCGCAAACAGCTCTATTTTGGATGCGTTGGGGTTTTTTTCCAGACGATCCAAAAAAAAAGATTAGGGTCGGGCCTAAACACTAGGGTCGGTCGGGTTACCGTAAACAGACCTATTTATTTATTTGGCCTAATGATAAATAAGATCAAACAAAATATTAGATTCTTAGATTTTTATGGTGTGAGGGAGACGAGTTTAGAGAGTGACTCTTGTACAAAAATTAACGTACAAACAGGCGTTCACTCAATATTCCCTTACCCCTTCCGGTTACTGTCGTTCAAAACCCGATCCAGATTGTGAAAGCCGAAGCGTTGAACTGGTTCAGTGACCTCGGTGGTTACCAACAAAAAATATCATTCAAATACGCTGAATAGTGTCATGTTTGACTATCGCAGCGGGGATCATTCAACTACGCTGAATATATATAGTGTCATGTTTAACTTTTGCAGCGAAGATCATGGCTATGGTTGTGGTTTGTACCGTATTAGTCGGAGGTTTCAAGATGTATGTCCCTATTTTCATCTTCTTCAGTGGACTTTTAGGCATTTCCATTGTTCCTAGTGCCAGAAAAATGCCCAGCAAATGATTGCTGGAAGTGGATGGTACTGACAAAAAGCATCTATTAATGTCAGCTATATTGCAAAACATCAGCTGTGAAAGGGTAACAATAGACACTTCAGGCTATTGGGCTTTCTTGCACATCACAACGCATTGTGCATTTTTTTTCCAAGTTCAAGAATAAACGGTGAATTTTTTGTTGTTTTTGTTTTGTTGTTGTTGTTGTTGTTGCTGTGACTGTAGTTTGCTCACAGTGTCCATCTTCGTTTTGTCAAGTGGGTCCATTGTTGAGTAATTTCCAACACAACGGATATTTTGTACCTAACATTGAACATAGGTCATATTGCAAGTTGCTGTTTTCAAAGTCAATGTCACTAAGAGAAATTGACGTTTTTATGTATCTGCACGTTCTATTTTGTCGTGTCAAATAGCAAAAACCAGCAAAAACGTAACATATATGCACGTTTATCATCAGGTGACACAGACAAACAAACTGAGGGGAACTTTTTTTTCGATAAATAATGTTCATTCTAGTTTCTGCAGCTTTTAGTTGGTAGATTTTATAACATGTCGTTATTCAAAACCTTCGCAATCACAGAAAGAAATCTTAGAACGGCATTACTTTATACTGCCTTCCTCCTTTGCCTCGTATATATCACTCTCTCAATAATGAATGCTTCATTGCAAGGGAGATAATATACTCAGTCTAACGGGAAGTGACTGTCAGCAAGACAACCAGATTGTCCCCCCTCCCCTCGCTTCACATCCTTACCATCAATCAAACAAGGCACACACACAAGGCACACACACACACACACACACACACACACACACACACACACACACACACACACACGCAGTTTCGAAAATACAAGCAGTTTTCAATCAATGAGTCTTATATCGCGCATATTCCGTGGGTACAGTTCTAGGCACTCTGCAGTGATGCCGTGTGAGCGAGATGAAATTTTATACGGCCAGTAGATTGCAGCCATTTCGGCGCATATTTACCTTTCACGGCCTATTATTCCAAGTCACACGGGTATAGGTAGACAATTATTAACTGTGCCTAAGCAATTTTGCCAGGAAAGACCATTTTGTCAATCGTGGGATCTTTAACGTGCACACCCAATGTAGTGTACACGGGGGGAGGTTCGGACACCGAAGAGAGTCTGCACACAAAGTTGACTCTGTGAAATAAATTTCCGCCGAACCTGGGATCGAACTCACGCTGACAGCGGCCAACTGAATACAAATCCAGCGCGCTACTAACTGAGCTATATCCCCGCCCGGAAACACACACACACACAAACACACACACACACACACACACACACACACACACACTAACGAACACACAGACACACAGACCGACACACACACACACACACACACACACACACACACACACACACACACACTAACCAACACACACACAAACACACACATACACGCTCACACACACAAACTCACAAAACACACACACACACACACACACACACACACACACACACACACACACACACACAAACAAACACACACACACACACACGCTGATGTAATCACGCATGCACGCAAGCCACGCGCGCACGAACACACACACCCACCCACACACACGGCACACACACACACACACACATACGGACGAGGAGCACCTTAGGTACCGGTCATACGCAGACGGATCTGTGTGACTTCTGTACGTACGAAATCCACATTAGGTACCGTTTGGCTATACACAGTGTGTAACCCGTACGGACGAAGGCGTTAAGTACCTGTTTCCTATACACACTGATGGTTGTGTATAGTGTCAGTAAAGTGTGAATAGGTGAGGATGGAAATATGTTGCATGTTTTGCTTTTGATTTGTATGTTCCTTACTTTGTCATTTTGTTGTTTATGTTTATTTGCTTGTTTGCTTACTTGTCGATTGTTTGCTGGTTCGTTCGTTTACTTTGTTTATTTGTCATGTTGCTTTACTTGTTTATCATTTATTAGACATTTGTATTAGAAGTAAGGACCGGTTGTAAGAAAAGGCGTCACCTTAAACCTCTATCCTTGAAAAATAAAGTTCCATCATCATCATTATCATCTCTCTCTCTCTCTCTCTCTCTCTCTCTCTCTCTCTCTCTCTCTCTCTCTCTCTCTCTCTCTCTCTCTCTCTCTCTCTCTCTCTCTCTCTCTCTCTCTCTCTCTCTCTCTCTCTCTCTCTCTTTACATTTAGTCAAGTTTTGTCTGTGCCGGTGTGCGTGCGCGTGTGTAGAGCGATTCAGAGTAAACTACTGGACCGATCTTTATGAAATTTGACATGAGAGTTCCTGGGTATGATATCCCCGGATTTTTTTGGATTTTTTCGATAAATGTCTTTGATGACGTCATATCCGGCTTTTTGTAAAAGTTGAAGCGGCACTGTCACACCCTCATTTTTGAATCAAATTGATTGGAATTTTGGCCAAGCAATCTTCGACAAAGGTCGGACTTCGGTTTTGTATTTAAGCTTGGTGGCTTAAAAATGTATTAATGACTTTGGTCATTACAAATCTGAAAATTGTAAATAATTGTTTTTTTTATAAAACGATCTAAATTTACGTTCATCTTATTCTTCATTATTTTCTGATTCCAAAAACATATAAATATGTTATATTCGGATTAAAAACAAGCTCTCAAAATTAAAAATATAAAAAATTCTGATCAAAATCAAATTTCCGAAATCGATTAAAAAACAATTTCATCTTATTCCTTGTCGGTTCCTGATTCCAAAAACATATAGATATGATATGTTTGGATTAAAAACACGCTCAGAAAGTTAAAACGAAGAGAGGTACAGAAAAGCGTGCTATGCAGCACAGCGAAACCATCACCGCGCTAAACAGTCTCGTCAGTTTCACTGGGTTTTGCGCGAGCGGCGGACTACGGTCACTGTGAAAAAATGCAGTGCGTTCAGTTTCATTCTGTGAGTTCCACAGCTTGACTAAAATGTAGTAATTTCGCCTTACGCGACTTGTTTTTTGGGGTTTTTTTTAAATTGGAGAAAACCGGTTTCTTTTTTTGTTGGTTTTTTTTTGTGTGGTTTGCATGGTTGTTTATACAAAAAGCAATTGAGGAGCCATAGATGGTTACTTTTTTTTTCTCCTTTTTTTTCTTTTTTTGTTTTTCTTATTCTCGTCCATCCGCTCCCTCCCACCCCCCTCATAATATTCACAAACGTCATATATCACTTCACCTCATCTCGACTTATACATTACTCACAATCTTCTAATGTACATTTTATTTTCCAATAATGATACTATTCAAATCGTATCTATCACCATACTAATATTTACTAATACACATTTTTGCAATCAAAATAATGTGATTAAGTACCTTATTATTTTGGCATATATTACTAGGTTGATAACCAAACAAGACATCGTGTTCTGAGAGGTGCACATTTGATCCTGTATTTCTAAAAATATAATGGACAACATTTTCCCAAAAGCTCGTCAACTTCTCACATTGACAAAAAAAGTGTTCAACATAATCAATGTGTTTACAAAATGTACATAATTTTGTTTCTCTAATTTTCATTTTATTTAATAATATATTCGTGGGATAAATATTATGTAATATTTTTCATTGTAACAATCGCAATCTTTCTTCTTTTGTACATTTGCTTGCTAACAGCCAATGACTGTGATCTAGTTTAACCTGATATTTATGTAACCAAAATGTAGCAGCGCAAGGCTCGCTCGCTTTAGACTGGACTATCAGCATGCGAATCTTTCTCGCGGAGGGGTTAATGATCACAGGGTTCCGTGTGTCAAGGTCATTATTGTGTTCGCCTGCTCGCGGGCTGGCTGTGTTTTTGCGAAGTGCAAGCGCTCGCACAGCAGTCTTCACTGCGCGGTACTCAAAAAATCTAGAGGGACTGTATCCTTTCTTTGTGCACAGCTGGTTAAAAGGAATCATATCTCCGTTAACCCAAATATCTTTCACCATATCTAAATGCGCTTCTATCCATTTTTTTTAAATATAAGCTTTTATTTTTATAAACCACTTTTATATTGTTCCACAAACATTGATCGCCAAAGCGATCTTCTCTCTCATAAATCAATGCTTTATTATGGATTCATTTTAAGAGAACTTCTGTCTAAAAGTTTGATCGAATGCATTCAATACCTTGGTTTTAGTAGTGTTGTGGCTTTAAAACAAAGTAAATTTCTTCCCAATACCTGATAAAGACTTAACGGGATCGTTGTCCACGGTTCATGTTTTTGTTGTTGAAGTTTTGCTGCCCATGTCAGTAAAAAAGAAGTCTGCATATCGTGGACGTTTATCATATTAATACCACCTTCTTCCACCACATTACACAATACATTTCGTTTAACTTTTTCAAAGGCTTTTGTATTTGAATACTTCCTTTTCCAGAGAAACCTGAACAAAATAGTATTCAACTTATCGAGAACTTTAACAGGGGCAAGAAGCGCCTGCATAACGTAAACAAATTGTGAAACTAAGAAGGACTTAATAATACATAATTTGCCGCTTATACTTAAATTTCTTCTTGACCATCTGCAAATGATTTGTTCAACTTTTTCAAGTCTTTTTGGACCAATTTTCCATAATTTCAGAGGCCGGGATGTCATTTTTAAAACTGACTAATTCCCATGATTTTAACCTGGGTATTCCATTTAATATCGCAATATTTCTCTTGACAGTTTTTACGCGATCCCCACCACATTGCTTCCGTTTCACTTTTATTTAATTTTAAGCGAGATATATTGGAAAAATCATCAATAATTTTCAAAACCGTTTCCATGTCGTTTTTATCTTGAAGTAAAACAGTTATGTCATCGGCGTACATAGCCAGTTTCAAGATACGCGATGTTTGTTCTGCAAAACCTACATCTGGTAAGGCAAATCCTTTAATATTGGGGTGACTTCGGATTTGTATTGCTAATAATTCTACACTTATTTCTTCCGAAATCCAACCCATATAATTTATGCAGCTCGTGGTGTTTGTCATTAAACCAATATGTAATGCTATTTGAGACCGTGGAAGAGCCAGGTTGGTTATTGCCCTTTTAACTTCTCTTAAAACTTTAATCCATTTAAAATTTTTTTCGCCAAAACCAAATTTTTTAAAGGACCAGACCACATAGTCTTTTGAGATGGAATCGTAGGCTCGGGCGTAGTCAAGGGCAAGTAATATACCTGCTTGATTTCTTTCATTAGCGTAAGTTAATGACATCATCAATTAATCTAATCAAGTTACTTGCCTTTCTTCCCTTAATACATCCTGTCTGATCTTCTGACACGAGGTCAGAAATAACACCAGATACGCGCTGCGATAAACATGTTGCCAGCATGTTATAATCTGTATTGGTTACAGACATAGGGTTTCCAATTCTTAAGGCTATCTCTCGGCAAATCTTTATCCTTATGGATCAACGTGATAACTGCTCTTTTCTGAGTATCTGACAATTCACCGACTCTAAATGCACTTTGAAGGGAATTAACCACCATCATTTTTACTTTAGGCCAACATTTTTTCATGAAACTTGTAGTCAATCCGTCTAAACCTGGTGACGAACCATTTTTTAATAAAGACAGCGCCCTGCCGATTTCTAACACGGTAAAATCAGTTTCCAAACCATATTTTCGTTCGTCATTTAACTGAGGAATATTTAAATTAAGAACTTTACTTTCAGCATCCTCCTCAACAAAATTCCCATTTTTATCAAACACGTTATTGTAAAATCTCACTTGCTCCTGTAAAATTCCTTTTTGCGTCGTTATTGAGAGCCATTTTCATCTATTAATCTGTCCATAAATTTTCAATCAGCTTTCACTTTTTCCATATTTAAAAAATATAATATCACTTCACATGCACAATTCTATATATTACAACCAAACACAATAGCAAATAAGCAAAAAAACTCAGAACATGGTTTGAAAGGGTAGCTTTATTGGTCTTTTTTTCGAACGAATGTAAGGATCACTATATCCCGCCAAACCGCAACACGGTGGCCTAGTGGTAAGGCGTCCGCCCAGTGAGCGGGAGGTCGTGGGTTCGAACCCCGGCCGGGTCATACCTAAGACTTTAAAATTGGCAATCTAGTGGCTGCTCCGCCTGGCGTCTGGCATTATGGGGTTAGTGCTAGGACTGGTTGGTCCGGTGTCAGAATAATGTGACTGGGTGAGACATGAAGCCTGTGCTGCGACTTCTGTCTTGTGTGTGGCGCACGTTAAATGTCAAAGCAGCACCGCCATGATATGGCCCTTCGTGGTCGGCTGGGCGTTAAGCAAACAAACAAACAAACAAACAAAATATATCTCGCCAACTAGAGTTATTACGGCTTGTTGATTTTGCCAATACAAAAGTCATTTTTTTCTCACTTCATTGGTGCAAACAGTGTAATATTGTGTTGTAAATTCTATTGTTATGCGATTGTTGTTATATTTGTAAGCATAAGAGAGAGAGAGAGAGAGAGAGAGAGAGAGAGAGAGAGAGAGAGAGAGAGAGAGAGAGAGAGAGAGAGAGAGAGAGAGAGAGAGATTTTTCACTCCATCAAAGTATCTCATTTTGAATGCTAAATATAAGTCAGGGAATACGTCTAAAAATGGCCTCCAAATTCCAGGAAATATGTATATTACCTGGATATTTTAGGGAATATATATATATTCATTGAGTGAAACAGGGAATACGTATAAATCAAATCTCTTATATTATTAAAAGCTGCATCAAAAGGTGTGCAACATTGATATCGGGACTACACAACATAGAATGTTTATATAATGGGTGGTGGTGGATAATGCTGTCTGGATTAAAATATAAAAAGAGGTAAACAGGTGGCGAACTGTTAAGTTTCACTGACGGTCTAGTCTTCAGTGACAATGCAAATAACAAATCAGAGGTGATTCTTGCTAAACATCAAGCTTTTATTTATTCGTATGAATTTAGCAATGAAAAACGGATTGACAATTAAGGGTAAAGAGAGAGGGGGGGGGGAGAAAGAAGGAGGGGAAGAGAGGCAGGGCGAGAGAGAGGGATGCGTGGGGCTGGCGGTGGGGGTTGGGGGGGGGGGGGGGGGGCGTGGAGAGGAGCAGCTAGTCGTAGAGCGGTTCGACTCGCGCAGTGGCTATACATTACACGGTTCGCGTGCCATCAATTAGCACGTCGTCAAGCAGGTAACCCGCTGAGAAACCTACTGGAGAGCTAGAGAGACAGCTGGACGCATTCCTTGTTTATGGTCAGCAGATTAATGTACTGCCACACTGAGATTGAAGTCGCAGAGGGTTACATCGGACTGGGTGGCCGAGTGGTAACGCAGTTGCGCTCGGAAGCGAGAGGTTGCGAGTTCGACCCTGGGTCAGGGCGTTAGCAATTTTCTCCCCCCTTTCCTAACCTAGGTGGTGGGTTCAAGTACTAGTCTTTCGGATGAGACGAAAAACCGAGGTCCCTTCGTGTACACTACATTGGGGTGTGCACGTTAAAGATCCCACGATTGACAAAAGGGTCTTTCCTGGCAAAATTGTATAGGCATAGATAAAAATGTCCACCAAAATACCCGTGTGACTTGGAATAATAGGCCGTGAAAAGTAGGATATGCGCCGAAATGGCTGCGATCTGCTGGCCGATGTGAATGCGTGATGTATTGTGTAATAAAAATTCCATCTCACACGGCATAAATAAATCCCTGCGCCTTGAATATGTGCGCGATATAAATTGCATAAAATAAAAATAAAATAAATAAATCCCTGCGCTTAGAACTGTACCCACGGAATACGCGCGATATAAGCCTCATATTGATTGATTGATTGACATCCTCATATAGTCACAGTATACTGACACCAGTCCTAGCATGATAGAGCGGCTGTCACTATAGGTGTCTCTCTTTGTGTGTCTGTATCATATTACTTGTGATTAAAACAAAAAATGCCTGATAGGAAACAAATAGAAAAAAATGTTATGACAGAGATTCCCCTAATATTTCCGAATGTCATTTCTACAATGACGCTTTGAATAACGTCTTGATAAAAGTTGGTTGACGTGAAATGTGGCTTGAAAAAAAAGAGCATTAAAACCTTTAACGTAATGCAACAAGCAGAGAATGCAGAGAATATGGAATATTAGCTGTCATAGGGGTACGATACCAGTTAATCACGTTTAACCGAATGTTTGGAGATTCGAGAGTGGAGGGTGTCATTATTGAAGAGAGAGAGAGATGGAGAGAGAGGAGAGTTGGGAAAAGAGAGAGTGTGTGTAAGAAGGTGAGAGACAGAGGGCGATGGGGAGAGGTTGAGTGATCATATGAGGGGTGTTGTCAATATTAGAAAGATAGAGGGGGAGAGAAGGAGAGAGAGATGGGAGGGTGAAGAAAGAGAGAGAGTGTGTAAGATGCCTCCATAAGAGATGTAGCCTAGAATAAAAGCAATGTCCCTCGATGCATGTATTATTTCTCTTAACGAGTATAAAATAAGTTATGTAAGTCATTTTTCGTAGGCCTAATATGAAAACAATAATGTTGAAGTCTGAATCCAGTATCATTATTTTGAACTGTTTCGGTCTATACATGTAGTCTGCTTAAAGCAGAACGCTTCCGTGTAGCATAAATATATATCTTTCATGTTCTCTTGGGACGGGCCAGGGAATGTGTTACAAACTAACGCTTGCTTATTAGCAAGCCCAGTCAGTTCTGTACGCGAGTAGTGAAACATGATAGCGGTCAGTGGATCAGTTACCAACATTCCTACTGACATCTGGTAGTGATTTAGTCTTGATGGTGATCGGTGCTTTCCTTCGTTAGCCACTGGACTTGTCAGTTACATTTTGACGATTATCTGAGCGACCCCTTTTACAGAAAATTCAAATAGCAACCGAACCCATTCATGGAAGATCATATAGGATGTACATTAGGTCCCTAATCACGAAGACGGTCACCTAGAAACTCGCTCAAATATGTGATTTTTCTTGATACATTGTTAACTAATCTAAAAGATTGGAGTTTTCCTAACAATACACACACACACAACGTATTCGTTTTGATAACAAAAATAATGATATGGCATGTATCAATAGCCGGCATGTGATAAAGGGGTAACAAAATAATAATTAACAAGTGACCATAAGGATCCTAATACTTTCCGTTTATCATCTCGTGCTGTGGTTGTTGTTTTATTATTTAAAGTCTTCTTCATCGAAATGATAAGACATCTCGGGCTGATTGGTCCTGATATGGCTCAAAAGAGTCGGCTGGACCGAAAGCAAATATCAAGTAAAGTATCTGGGGCTGATAGAACATATAGACCCTAACGGGTGTAAAGTGAGCATATATTAAAACCCTTCCTGGCCGGATAATATGGTACCTAGGGTCACCAAAGTTCAGAGCTTCTCGGCATCGACTCCGATGAGCATGCTTCCGAATAGTGGTGTCACCAGTTTTATCAGTTTTGGAGAAAAGTGGGTGCAAACGAAAACATTTAAACCATGCCTGACGGGATAATGTTGGCACTAGGATCATCAAACTACAGAGCAAATCAATATCAATCACCACAAACTGGGGCCTTAATTTCGGAGAAAATAACTGTGTCCTTACTGGAGACAATTGAGTTTGTTTGTTTGTTTGCTTAACGCCCAGCCGACCACGAAGGGCCATATCAGGGCGGTGCTGCTTTGACATAGAACGTGCGCCACACACAAGACAGAAGTCGCAGCACAGGCTTCATGTCTCACCCAGTCACATTATTTTGACACCGGACCAACCAATCCTAGCACTAACCCCATAATGACAGACGCCAGGCGGAGCAGCCACTAGATTGCCAATTTTAAAGTCTTAGGTATGACCCGGCCGGGGTTTGAACCCACGACCTCCCGCTCACTGGGCGGACGCCTTACCACTAGGCCAACCGTGCCGGTTAGACAATTGAGTACATGTATACGAAATAGCATTTCCTGACGGGATAATTTTGAGTGACACCAGGGTCATCGATCCGCAGGACATAATTATGAGCGTTTATTCCCATGGACCTCGAGCTCATAGCCAAAATGAGTTTCAATAGCTTTACCTATTTGGGAGAAATGAGTACATATATATGTTAGTCATATTGAGAACAGACACAAGTCAAACGGGATAATTGCACTATGATCAACAAACTACTTTGTTTGAATGCAAATGTGTTGTTTGTCCCCCAGAGTAGAGGGTGGACGTTTGCGTTTGTTCCGGTCAGTCTATATGTCACACAAGTCACTAAAATATCACTCACGCGAACTGTCAAGACGCAAAATAGATAAGTTGGTAAATTGCTCTCCTAACGTGACAAAACGAAAGTGTCTGAGGCAGGAGATCGAATCCCATTGGCGTCGTTAATTTAAAAAAAAAGCTCACTGGGTGACGCAGGGGTTTGTCGGACCTGTTCTTCTTAGGGGTTGTTTTTTTGGGGGAGAAGAACATTGGAGTTATGATAAAAAAAATTCTGTCAATATTTGTCCCGCGCTAATCTGTGTGAAATCGCTTACCGTTGCCAATCATAATTCATATATTAATACAGGTACTGGTAGCCTCAGTCACACGAAATTGCTAATTTCTGTGGTACTGGGCAACTTTCACGTTATTCCTTTTGCATGGGCATAGTGGAGGCCACCTCAATCAGGACTGGCTGGGACTAATGTGTTTATTTTTTTTTAATTAAGTGGGTTTATTTGAACATTAAATATTTTTACCTACCGCCGGATGCCCTTAGGCACCCCTGAAGCTCGACATGCAGCCGTCCGGGATAAAACTGCCCGAGAATCCAATAAACACTTTAGACAACACAGTATCATGTCAAATCAAGTTCACTCTCAAACCTATCAAGTTATTATTGTTGTTACTTATTGGAATGGCAAACGGAACATCCATTGCCTATGGTTTTTGTAATGTCATAGCTGTATTTCTCCCTGAAACTTTTGCAAATTATTAGTAGGCCAGTTGGTTAGGACACTCTTGCTTCATCACGTTCTAATCACGCACGTTCGAATCCACGCGGTGTCACTTTTTTTTCTCCCTTTCCCCTACGCTACATTACTTTTCAGGGAATGTGTGCTGTTCATTGTTATTTTATTTTACTGATACGTTTTTTATAATTTAATTCGTCATCCAGCGGGGACGTTTGCGATTGTTCCATTCCGTAAGTATGTATGTATGTCACAATATAGGAACTGCGATAAATCCTGAACGGCTAAGTATTTTTCAACCAAACTTTGTAGGTAGATGTAGACACACGATAGCCTATTGCGTGCAACATTTATATTGGATAGGTCAAAGGTCAAGGTCATTACGGGGCCCGATGGTCAAAATACATAATCAGCCATGTCTCCCAAAGTTCTGGGAATATTTCAATGAAACTTTTTTTCATTACATACTCTGAGGACGGGTCTACAAAATAGCAGTTAAAAATTACATAATCACAGCAAAAATGTTTTTCTCAGAAAATCGAGTTGAATTTTTTCTTCTTTTTTTCCCCCTTAAGTTGAAGGGACTAATGTGCTGCGTCTTCATGTTTAATTTCATTTAAAAAAATGGTTGGCTGGTTCCAAAGTTATAAGGGTTTTAACCATCATATTTGTGGTAATCATATGACTGATAGTTATAAGGCTTCGCTGATCAGGGGAGCTAATCTACTCCACTGAATCACCATCGCTTTGAAGCTATGAATACAATAATAAATCAGTCATGATTCAGACAAGATAAGTCGACCATTGCAACAATAATAGCAATTGATAATGGTATGGATTCGCATAGACACTTTAATATCCACACCATCAGTGATTAATGAAAATCATAAAACATTTGTTACATCCCGTGAGGAGCACGAGTATTGCTAGTGATAATAATAATAAACATTTAGAATCCGAATACTTCCTAATGCAAGGAGCCCTAGTCGTTTACATAAACCGAAGATGGGGAGGTAGAACTTTTCTCTCCCTTCTTCAATGCTAGCGTTCTTGGCCAGGGCACGGTAACTTGATACCAACACGAAAAGGAACGCTGAAACCATGGTCCTGTGGCGCCGCTAACCCGTAACCGGTGGTCAGCATCTGAGTTACAGTGCTAGCTCGGCGAAGCCACGGCGAAAGGGCTACGGCTGTAACCCGATAACGGCACCGGCTGATAACAAGTTCACGCTGATATCAATGGCCTTGCTGCATCGCCAACTATCCTTCTGAGGCTCGGGCACCCCGCTGCACCAGCCTCTCCTTTCACCTCTACTTCTGGTGGCCCAATCGGAGGTTCCTCTGCTAGCCACCGATGCTCTGGTTGCTTCAACTTTACGTGATATTTGACATCCTTGACCTCTGATAACATCTAGCCTTGTGTAGAGCACTTGATCACAAAATCAGGACTATTATAATTAAGACAAGTACTATACACTTATAACTTTTTTTCATATTTTTTCTTGCTGGTTATTTTTAGTATTATCATAAATCCATTAAGGCGTAAGGGTCACCCAGAATTTGGAAAAAAATCGTTTTTCAGATATACTAAATTATGATGTTGCCAAAAGCTAGAAAAATATCTCTATTTTCATGTGCAGTTTACATTTTGTCTCTAGCATACATAGTTTTCTTGCAATAAGTGCTCAAAGTAGGTTGGTGGGAATTAAAAATCACTGGCCGAAATATCTAAAATAACAACAATCCTATTTGCGCTGAGCTGCTGGAAAATAATAAGCCTAACCTGTCTCTCTGGTTTACAACAACCGTACAACGACTGCTCCCTACGGCAAGAGGGCGGCTTTCGTGCATTGAAAGTGAATTTCGCAGCGAATTATCGAGCCTACTGTGAAAAGAGTCAACTTTTTGAGAAAATCATCATGTTTTATGTGGTGAAAGTTCGCGCGAAATCACAGAGCAGCTACACTGTCTGCATGATCAACTTTTTTAAATATTCACCTATTCCATTGAAACTTTGCACATCAAATGTTCACTGGACTGGCTATAGTTTGTTCTAAAATGAAGCTGATAATCAGAAAAATAGAATTTTTTTGATTGTGTGATATATCATAATAATATATAGAATTATAGTATTCTTTGCTAATGCTACTAAAAGCAAAATTTCCAACAAAACAGAAAGCTTTTAGAACATACTGTAGGTAATGATGCTTTAAATATGAGTGCCAATTTATTTTTCAATTGGACACATACTTTTTCCCCAAGAGTGCATTGAAAAATGCTAAAATTAGCATTTTTGCAGGTTTATTTTGCCCATTTTTTTACGAACTAAATAATTTTTTCAGTTGTTCTACTTAATTTAGGCATTCAAACTTGATGTTTTCTGAAAATATAATGATTTTTGAAGAAAACTACCAAATATCAAGCCAATTCATTGATTACAAGTGACTGAATAAAAAAATAACAGTTTTGGTCCGACAATCTGGGTGACCCTTACGCCTTAATATTACAATTAAGTTCTCATGACCCACAATCTTGACAATAACTGAAATAATGACATCAGTGACTATGCCTTGAAGCTCTTGGACAACATTCAAGTGTGTGATATTTATACTGATATTACTGACTTGAAAAATAACTGTGAAGTAAAATGCTTATACTGTCTTAATATACTGTTTAAAACGTTCGCCAGAGACGTTTCTGTTTAATTTTGGTAGCACTTATTTGAGCCTCGTGCTTTTGTGTTTCTTCATCTTGCCCTTTCTATTGTAATTCGGACTGTTGGATAAATATGTATTTAAACCAAAAGAAGGCGTACTTCTCTTTTTAACTGTCAATAGTTCGCTGAAACAACGCATCAGTTCAGGCGCAGTCAAGTCCAGACAAGCCCCTGTCAGTCACTCCAGTACACGCGTTCGGATATGATGCACGACAAGCTTGATACGGTTAGTTAAACACTTCCCCTCCGCCTTTGGTAACTTGACACTGATAGCGCGGCGGGGAGGTAGCTCAGTTGGTAGCGCGCTGGCTTTGTAGCCAGTCGGTCGCTATCAGCGTGGGTTCGATCCCCACGTTCGGCGAGAGATTTATTTCTCGGAGTCAACTTTGTGCAGACTCTCTTCGGTGTCTGAACACCCCCGTGTGAACACATGCGCACGAAAAAGATCCCACGTTCACAGCGAAAGTCTCAGGGCTTGGAAAACACGAAGACACGCATGCATCATCTCTCGTCTCCGATTATAATGATCGTATTTCGATACTTTGACGAGACAAACCCAATGCTGGTGTGTCGAAGAAGACAGCCACAGCGGGCTTGTTCGAATCAAAGTATCACACCATAACTTCAACGTATTACCAATACCTGTCCCAATATAGACCAGTTGGTCTAAGAGGACGTTAAACCCTAAAAGTCAGTCACACTGATAGCCGAAGGCGCAGCTCCTTTGCCCAGTCCATAAAACAAGAGGCACATACAATACACGCACAGGGGTAGAGGAGACGAAATAGGTGAATAAGAATAATCAGATATGTAATAGTTTTACTGCATTATAACAAACATTTAGGTGTTAATGTTGCTATTTTAAATTAAAGCCATGCTTTTTTTTGTTTAAACTGTGGCGTCATTTTCTGGTTTTGTTTTTGTATCCGGGGTTGTAAGAATTTACATGACAAATACAGGCATGTGATCATGCAGCCGAGTTGCAATGAGAAAGGCAACACAGATTCAGGCAGTTCGAGTTCATCATTAAAATTGTCTACTGTTGGTCTTTGGCATGGTGCGTGTCAAGACCTCACAGTCATGCTGGGAAGAAACCCTAGGTAGTGGAAGGTTACCGCTGTTCTCCCCTCACACTCTCTGTATCTCTCACGGTCCCTCTTTCTCCTCCCCCCCCCTCTCTCTTGTATCTTATAATAAATTTAGAGTACAAATATATATATGTCACGGTAGAGACGAAGATCTGGTAGAAACGTCGTTTCTACCGGTAGAGACGGGGATCGTCGTTTCTACCAGTAGGGACGACGATCGGAGTTTCTACCGGTAGAAACGACATTTCTACCGGTAGAAACGAAGAAATAATAATAAAAGGCTTGCTCATCACTAGACAGTTTAGAACTGCATTTAGTGCACTAGAAGAATTGTCAGAAGAGGGGTACACGCACTCACCAGAGTGATTGTCTTTGTTCAGACAAGGTCGGGTGGATTTAGGGTGACATTTTGTAGAGCAGGTTACTGCTGCTCGCTTGCACTTGCATTTATCGGTGTTACATTGGGTCTTCCTTCCACACTACGGGCACACTTGCTTTTTTGCAATACAATATGATTTGGCCACCGATTCTCTGCAGTTTGAAGTACCTCAGACACCAAGACTTAAACCCAGCGCCATTCCCACACTTCTCGCCCTTATCCAACTGCAAGGCAGATATAGCCTGTGTGTACTTGTCTTGTGTTATCGTAAACGAGTCTCTTTTTGTTGAATCAAGGCTATCAATGTGAAGCCTTAACAATTTGTAGAACTCTTCTTTTTGTTCCATTGTCAACAATCTTTAGCAACAATTAAAATAGCCGGCTATAAGAATGTTGAAGGTCTGTAGCTGTGGAATTCTGTTTTCGGAAGTCAAACTAACAGAGATATTTCACGAATTGTGTTCACTCTGAGGGAAAAAAAAGTTGTGATTGCTGTCTTCGTCTGGTCAGTGAAGGCAGTTGTAGTAGGTGAACAATATTTGCTGACATTCTCAATACATTTCCCACAAATGCACGTGCTCTGTAAACAACGTTAAAAATGAGTTCATTCCGGTAAGATAGAACTGTGTTCATAATTGACAAAATCACCTACATTGCACACACACACAAACGTTTTATTCCGATCGTCGTTTCTACCGGTAGAAACTCCGATCGTCGTCTCTACTGGTAGAAACGTCGTTTCTACCGGTAGAAACGAGGATCGTCGTTTCTACCGGTAGAAACGTCGTTTCTACCAGATCTTCGTCTCTACCGTGACATTATATATCTCTTTCCCCCTATCTCGATTTCTCTCCCTTTCCCTCCTCTCTCTGTTTCCCTCTTTCCTCTATCAATAAATTTAGAATACAAAATTTTTTTCTTCTCTCTCTCTCTCCCTCTCTCTCCCTCTCTCTCTCTCTCTCTCTCTCTCTCTCTCTCTCTCTCTCTCTCTCTCTCTCTCTCTCTCTCTCTCTCTCTCTCCCTCTCTCTCCTTTTTAGAATGCAGTGAACGTTTCGACATTTATAATTGTTACAAAACATGTTTGGAAAAAGAGAAATACATTGAATTAATCGAAGATATTAAGTACAGAGTTGCTCTTACTCGTTTCCGCGCAGGAGTATCCGAAATCAACGCTCACAAGTTTCGGAACACACCAAACCAAACGACAAGAAACTGTCCTCTCAGTACAGCTGATAAAGAAGATGAACACCATGTTGTATTTTTATGTCCTTTTTATCAAGACCTTCGAGCAAAGTATTTAACAATCTCGATCTCTAAGACGCTGCAACAACAACTTGTGTATTTCTGTGGCAGTAATGAGGATAATTTGATGAACAGCTTCAGCAGATTTGTGTTCTTCATGTTACAGAAGAGACGAACCCTTAGAAATCAGGTTCAGTGATATGTCATCAGGGTCTTAATGTATTTGTTGAATTTTATCCGTGACTATAATTTATAAATGTGCAGAAACTATTGGTGTTATTGTAATGGGCTATGGCCTTATACAATTAAAGATTTGTTCTTACTGTTCTTGTTCTTGTTCTCTCTCTCTATCTCTCTCTTTCTCTCTATCTCTCTCTCTCTCTCCCATAATTTATTGATAGTGATACTAATAGTATTCCTTCTCCCCTCACGCTCTCTGTATCTCTCATGGTCCCTCTTTCTCTCCCCCCCCCTCCTCCTACCTCTCTCTCTTATCTTATAATACATTTCTCTCCTCTATCAATAAATTTAGAATACGATATTATCTCTCTGTGCCTCTCTCTCTTACTGTCGTTGCGCGCGCACGCTTATTATGAGATAAGGGAGGTAGAGGTAAGGGGGGGGGGGGGGGGAGAGGGAACGTGAGCTAGAGACGGAAAAAGTGAGGAGAGAATACTATAAATATATATTATGTAATAGAGAGAGAGAGAGAGCGAGAGAGATATAAAAGAAAGAGAGAGAGATGAGAGAGAGAGAGAGCGAAAGAGAGAGAGAGAGAGAGAGAGAGAGAGAGAGAGAGAGAGAGAGAGAGAGAGAGAGAGAGAGAGAGAGAGAGAGAATTGAATTGAACTTTATTTAACAAGGATTAAGATTTGTAGCCTTTTCTTACAATCTGTCCTTGGGACGCATAGACACACAATAATATAATTTAAAAAAATTAAAAAAAATATAAAAAAATAAAAAGTTAAAAAGTCAAGGAGGTTGGAAAACTGCAGCACGTGATAATAAAGATGACGATGATGATGATGATGACGATGATGATGACGATGATGATAATGATGAAGATGAGGCATGAAGAGCATACATATGTGGTTATTCATAAAATCAAATGCATACTATGCAGGTAATAATAAATACAAGCTGGTAGCAATCGAACATGTAGCAATTATGAGAGAGAGAGAGAGAGAGAGAGAGAGAGAGAGAGAGAGAGAGAGAGAGAGAGAGAGAGAGAGAGAGAGAGAGAGTATGTAAAGCGCTTAGAGAACGTCAAGCGCTATATAAATCTCCCATATAAATAAATAAAGGAGTGAGAGAATACTATAAATATATTATGGAAAAGACAGAGAGAGAGAGAGAGAGAGAGAGAGAGAGAGAGAGAGAGAGAGAGAGAGAGAGGGGGGGGGGAGAGAAAGAGAGAGAGAGAGAGAGAGAGAGAGAGAGAGACTGACTGACACTGACACAGTTTAATTGAATATGGGCCTACAGCCCCTTTCAATGGGGGGGGGGGGGGGGGGGGGTACACATAAATCACAGGAAAAAAAATAGAAAACATGATATTTAAACGTATGCAAAATACAGTGGTTTGTTCCAAGCATTGCTCCTTTCCTCTATCAATAATCTTGCACATCAATGCTGCCTAATATACACATACAACCGAGAGAGAGAGAGAGAGAGAGAGAGAGAGAGAGAGAGAGAGAGAGAGAGAGAGAGAGAGAGAGAGAGAGAGAGAGAGAGAGAGAGAGAGATGCCTAATAAAGTTTGTTTTCAGGCCTATTCACTTCACTATTGGTCATTCTTTGTAAAAGATTGTTTCTACTCAGTTATTTACTGCCAATGATGCTTGAGACACAAGAGAACAATTGCTGTTATTTTTAAATCTGCAGTGATAACTTTTAGGTTGTGTGTAAAAAGTTGGTTCTGTACGTATATTTCATACGTTAAGTACCTTTGAAATTCAAACCGCTACTACTTGACAAAATGATGAGCCTTATTTACAAAAATAAAGGATCGTAGTTCAAACTGTCTGTCTATGAATGTCTGAATTGAATGTGCTGTCCCGATATACAGGTCGAAATAATATGGCCACCAACATCTCTATTTCTGTGTAATAAAACCTTGGAACCGCAGGCGACGTTAAGTACCGCTATGTCCGTACGGAAAGCACTAAGTACCGCTATGTCCGTACAGAAAGCACTAAGTACCGTTGGTCAAAACACCCGACCACTCCCAATTAGGGCTATGTTTCTACTCAGTTATTTGCTGTCAATGATGCTTGAGATACAAGAGAACGATTGCTGTTATTTTTAAATCTGCAGTGAGAACTTTTAGGTTGTGTGTAAAAAGTTGGTTCTGTACGTATATTTCATACGTTAAGTACCTTTGAAATTCAAACCGCTACTACTTGACAAAATGATGAGCCTTATTTACGAAAATAAAGGATCGTAGTTCAAACTAACATGCCTACATATAAACATCATAAACAACACACAAAAGTATTATGTACATGGGTTTTAACATCGCAGGTACTTAGCGCGGTACCTAGTGCAGCCAAGGTCTATGCACGGTACCTAAGGCCCTCTCATACGGACATGCCGGTACTTAGCGTCAGCCTCGCACACACACACACACACACACACACACACACACACACACACACACACACATACACACACACAGATCAAGAACTTCGCCACAAAGTCATCACAGGAATACAGGTAACTGATACGCCCAGGTTGTTCATTATTAGAATGTGACCAAGTGGAGTGATATTCTTATCTCATTCAAAAATTCAAAAATAAGCCTATCAAGATCTTAGACGGCGAGCCAACCTGTTTTCACAGTATGTGCCTTTAAAGAATCAAATAACATTTTGCAGCTGCGGTCGATGTTTTTAGATTACCTGACTTGGTCGTGGGACAGTACCTGCGTTGTCGTTGTCGAACGAAGCCGCCAGGCATCAAGTAATCGAGTATAGACTGTTTGAACATAGACTGGGATCGAGACGAGTCCAGGGGCGGATCCATTTTCCTTGATTTTTATCATAGTGGGAACCGGTGTAACACGAGAAAATTACTCCCACGAGATTTTTACTCCGGAGTAAACATTTCGTACGAAAAAGTTACTCCCTTTACGAAAAAAGCACTCCCCCATTGCACGAGAAAATTACTCCCCAAGACAGGTGAGTTCCGAGTAAACATTTCGTTAAAAAATGTTACTCCCCTGACGAATAAATAACGAATAAATTACTTCACCCCAACACGAGCAATTTAACTTCCCATCCCAGGTGTACGAAATTTTTACTCCCTTGTCCCCTGTTAGTCTTGGTGGTGGAAGGGGTGGAAGGAGGGTAGCGCGACATTCGTGTGCGCGAGATCACTTATTGGCATTATCCCTTCGCCCGCATCCCATTTTTGAGTACGAGATTTTTACTGGAAGTGAAAAAAATGGGGAGTAAAAATTTCGTGGAGGGAGTAATTTTTTCGTGCCTTGGGGAGTTCTTTTCTCGTACAAAAAGTGTACTCGGAGTAAGAATTTCGTACGAAATATTTACTCCGGAGTAAATTTTTCGTGGAGTAAAATATTCGTGTTACACCGGCCTGTGTCTTCTAAGTGACTGTTTTGGAAAGTAGTTGGGTAATTTGTTGGCTCAGGTTGCACCAGATCGGTCAATTGCCGTTATTTTGATCCACATTTGTCTTTTTAAAATTACTTTTTGAAAGGTGTGTTATGAGAAGTTGTTTTGGCGCAGATTGCACCAGATTGCTCCATTTTCCTTGTTTTAAAGGCCAACATCCGCGGGAATTTTTCTCCTGGAGCGACCTAAACTTGAACCCGTCGCTATTCTTGCATGTCTGTTTACTTCGTGTTGCACGCAAAAATTGAGCGACTTCCTTGCCGCGTGGATTGACGAAGCTGTTTTATACTCGTGACTGAAAACACTGCAGTGCGTGCAGTTTTATTCTGTGGGTTCGACAGATTGACTAAATGTTGTAATTTCGCTTTCACGAATCAGGAACCGACAAGGAATAAGATGAAAATGTTTTTAAATTGATTTCGACAATTCAATTTTGATAATAATTTTTATATTTTTAATTTTCAGAGCTTGTTTTTAATTCAAATATAACAGCTCAGTTGGTAGCGCGCTGGATTTGTATTCAGTTGGCCGCTGTCAGCGCGAGTTCGATCCCAGGTTCGGCGGAAATTTATTTCACAGAGTCAACTTTGTGTGCAGACTCTCTTCGGTGTCCGAACCTCCCCCCGTGTACACTACATTGGGTGTGCACGTTAAAGATCCCACGATTGACAAAAGGGTCTTTCCTGGCAAAATTGCTTAGGCACAGTTAATAATTGTCTACCTATACCCGTGTGACTTGGAATAATAGGCCGTGAAAGGTAAATATGCGCCGAAATGGCTGCAATCTACTGGCCGTATAAAATTTCATTTCACACGGCATCACTGCAGAGCGCCTAGAACTGTACCCACGGAATATGCGCGATATAAGACTCATTGATTGATTGATTGATTGATATTTATATGTTTTTGGAATCAGAAAATGATGGAGAATAAGATGAACGTAAATTTGAATCGTTTTATACATTTTTTTTTTAACAATTTTCAGATTTTTAATGACCAAAGTCATTAATTAATTTTTAAGCCACCAAGCTGAAATGCAATACCGAAGTCCGGGCTTCGTCGAAGATTACTTGACCAAAATTTCAACCAATTTGGTTGAAAAATGAGAGCGTGACAGTGCCGCCTCAACTTTCACGAAAAGCCGGATATGACGTCATCAAAGACATTTCTCCAAAAAAAGAAAAAAACGTTCGGGGATATCAATCCCAGGAACTCTCATGGAAAATTTCATAAAGATCGGTCCAGTAGTTTGGTCTCAATCGCTCTACACACCATATATCCGGCTTTTCGTGAAAGTTGAGGCGGCACTGTCACGCTCTCATTTTTCAATCAAATTGGTTGAAATTTTGGTCAAGTAAAAAAATTTTTTTTATAAAACGATTCAAATTTACGTTCATCTTATTCTCCATCATTTTCTGATTCCAAAAACATATAAATATGTTATATTTGGATTAAAAACAAGCTCTGAAAATTAAAAATATAAAAATTATTATCAAAATTAAACTGTCGAAATCAATTTAAAAACACTTTCATCTTATTCCTTGTCGGTTCCGGATTCCAAAAACATATAGATATGATATGTTTCGATTAAAAACACGCTCAGAAAGTTAAAACGAAGAGAGGTACAGAAAAGCGTGCTATCCTTCTCAGCTCAAGTACTACCCCGCTCTTCTTGTCAATTTCACTGCCTTTGCCATGAGCGGTGGACTGACGATGCTACGAGTATACCTCACGCCGGAACCTCGGCTGTACCCGCGGATAACCGCAGGCTCTGCAGACTGTTCACCGCAGACAGAAATTGTCAACACGAGTGGTGAGTGTCTGCAAAAAATCGTCTCTGCTTTCTCTACAATGACATATCATTACAAAACTATTGTTTGTACTTCAACCTAAGGTATTATAGCACCCTACCATCGATTTAATTTTTTCCTTTCGTTCGTATGTGAAGGCTGAGCTTCGAGTATTTGTGCATTTCCTGTAAAAAGTGCCAAAATTCTGACTTTACACATTTATTACGGAAATCCAAGCTTATTAAACAAGTTGCAGAAGTCAGAATTTTGCGTGTATACGGTCTTGCTGAAAAATTGCATTGCGTTCCGTTTCATTCTGTGAGTTCGACAGCTACTTGACTAAATGTTGTATTTTCGCCTTACGCGACTTGTTTTTTCTTTTGTACATTCTCAGCAGAATTCTTTTAGTTCAACCCAATGTACTGCCCAGATAACATCTTGTTTACTGTCGGCGTTGTTTTCATGCATTGTACCACGTTCTATGATGTTTTGGATACATAAATAACAAGTCGCGTGAAGCGAAATTATAAAAAACGCTGGCGCTGGACCCGAGTACTCTTCAAGACTGGCTCGCTCCCCCAGTATGAAAGTTTTTGTCTTGTGCACGTGGATTAAAAAAAAAAATTAAAAAATTCCTGTGGATGTTGGCCTTTAATCAACATTTTCGCGTCCTCAACTAAACGCTTCGCGCCGTCGATTTTCTATATAACCGTATAACCAGAGATGGCCTACGTGACTGCGATGATATTACACAATTCCACGCAAAACACGTGCTGACATAAATCACAGCAGGCAGGCTCACTGAGTCGCTGGGCCTTCGTCCTTTCAATGTTGTGTACTGTTCTTGTTCAGCCAGCCCTATGTTTTTTAGACGCTAGATTTGGCGAGTGTGGCGAGGAAGTAGCCTGCGTTTCTTAGGCAATTCTCGCCGCGAGGAAATCTAATTTAGCGAGCTGAACTGAACTGCACTGAACTTTCTTTTACAAGGACGCATAAACACTAACACATACCCCCCCCCCCCCCACACACACACATATACGCACACATACACACACACACACACACACACACACACACACACACACACACACACACACACACACACTGAAATAGGAGAACAGATCGAGCGCTGTAAATAAATGAAGATTGCGGACTACTCGCTTGAAAAAAAACCAAATGAAGAGGTATACTCTTCCATGCAGATTGTGGACTACTCGCTTGAAAAAAAAACCTTCTGTTGTTACTTTCATTATCATTTCTTCTTATGTGCCGGTCAAGATACCCTGCGTGCAATGCTTCAACACAACAAATTGGATTCGCCTTTTAACTGTTTTTGTATTTTAATAACATGTGATGAAATATATCCATCTAGATGAGGCTTACACTCAGAAAGACTTGTATTTCGGCAACAGCACGATGACTGATGAGCGACTTAGTCACGTAGCGAGATAAAATTATGCGGTTCGTAAGTGTCACGAGATTTTGTCGAAGTAGTTCGACACTAACCCTGCAGACCTATGTTTTGCAACATTTTAAACACATTACTTTTGGTTTGATTCCATGTTGATGTGTTGTGTACAATTAAACCTCCCTTTTAAGACACCCGACCCCACCCCCAATTTAATGCCTCTCCACTTTAAGGCTTTCTTTTGTAGACTTTCTGTTCATACCTTGTGTAAACATAACCCCATTTTAAGACTCTCTCCTTTTTAAGACCTCAACTTCTCAGATTTTTGGAGGTCCTAAAAGGGGGGTTGAATGTACTAAATGTTGTTAACTAATGTTGCTTCTGGCCTCGGGTCCAGTGATTCATGTTGCTTCAGTGGTTGGCCGCAACGAATTCCGCAGTGATCAATACCAAATCAGTACCTGGCGAGCGCTGGTCAGTATTGCATTTGATCACCAATACTGCTTTGGAATAAAAATGAATAGAGTAAAATAAAACAAAAGAAAGGAGAGTAAAGAAACAATCAAATAAAATAAAAACTACTGGACCGATCTTTATGAAATTTTACATGAGAGTTCCTGGGTATGATATCCCCAGATATTTTTTCATTTTTTCGATAAATGTCTTTGATGACGTCATATCCGGCTTTTTGTAAAAGTTGAGGCGGCACTGTCACGCCCTCATTTTTCAATCAAATTGATTAACACATTTTGTAAAGCAATCTTCGACGAAGGCCGGACTTCGGTATTGCATTTCAGCTTGGTGGCTTAAAAAATAATTAAAATCTGAAAATTGTAATAATTTTTTCATATAAAACGATCCAAATTTACGTTAATCTTATTCTACATCATTTCCTGATTTCAAAAACATATAAATATGTTGTATTTGGATTAAAAACAATCTCTGAAAATTAAAAATATAATAATTATGATCAAAAAATAAATTTCCGAAATCGATTTAAAAGCAATTTCATCTTAGTCCTTGTCGGTTCCTGATTCCAAAAACATATAGATATGATATGTTTGGATTAAAAACACGCTCAGAAAGTTAAAACGAAGAGAGGAACAGAAAAGCGTGCTATGCAGCACAGCGAAACCACTACTGCGCTAAACAGGCTTGTCAGTTTCACTCCGTTTTGCACAAGCGGCGGACTACTGTCATTGTGAAAAAATTCAGTGCGTTCAGTTTCATTCTGTGAGTTCCACAGCTTGACTAAATGTAGTAATTTCGCCTTACGCGACTTGTTTACATTTAGTCAAGTTTTGACTAAATGTTTTAACATAGACGGGGGGAATCGAGACGAGGGTGGTGGTGTATGTGTGTATGTGTGTATGTGTGTGTGTGTGTGTGTGTGTGTGTGTGTGTGCGTTCGTGCGTGCGTGTGTGTGTGTGTGTGTGTGTGTGTGTAGAACGATTCAGAGAAAACTACTGGACCAATCTTCATGAAATTTCACATGAGAGTTCGTGGGTATAATATCCCCAGACGTTTTTTTCTTTTTTTCGATTAATGTCCTTGATGACATCATATCCGGCTTTTTGTGAAAGTTGAGGCAGCACTGTCACGACCTCATTTTTGAACCAAATTGGTTGACATTTTGGTGAAGTAATCTTCGACAAAGTCCGGACTATGGTATTGCATTTCAGCTTGGAGGCTTAAAAACTAGTTAATTAGTTTGCTCATTAAAGTTGTCATTAAAATCGAATTTTCACTAACAGATTTATTCCTCAATTTCTCCTGAATTCCAAAATATATACATATGTCTTGTTCACTCTACAACTGTGCTCAGAATGACAGAAAATAGGTTAAGTAAGTATACTGCGTTTCCACGCTACCCGGAGACGAGCGTGACCCGTCTCTATTTTCAATCAATCAATCAATGAGGCTTATATCGCGCATATTCCGTGGGTACAGTTCTAGGCGCTCTGCAGTGATGCCGTGTGAGATGAAATTTTATACGGCCAGTAGATTGCAGCCATGTCGGCGCATATTTACCTTTCACGGCCTTATTCCAAGTCACACGGGTATGGTAGACAATTATTAACTGTGCCTAAGCAATTTTGCCAGGAAAGACCCTTTTGTCAATCGTGGGATCTTTAACGTGCACACCCAATGTAGTATACACGGGGGGTGGTTCGGACACCGAAGAGAGTCTGCACACAAAGTTGACTGTGAAATAAATGTCCGCCGAACCTGGGATCGAACTCGCGCTGACAGCGGCCAACTGAATACAAATCCAGCGCGCTACCAACTGAGCTATATCCCCGCCCCAGTGGTTAGTCGAGACTATCTTAAATATAGTCTCGGCGATGACTGTTTATTGTGTTTATCTGTTACTTTGATGCCGACAGCTTGACTAAATGTTTTTATATCGCTTCACGCGACTTGTTCTTTCTACATTTAGTCAAGTTTTGACTAAATGTTTTAACATAGAGGGGGAATCGAGAGGAGGGTCGTGGTGTATGTGTGTCTGTGTGTGTGTGTGTGTGTGTGCGTGTGTGTGTAGAGCGATTCAGAGTAAACTACTAGACCGATCTTTTTGAAATTTTACATGAGAGTTCCTGGGTATGATATCCCCAGATATGGTTTTCATTTTTTCGATAAATGTCTTTTATGACGTCATATATGGCTTTTTGTAAAAGTTGAGGCGGCACTGTCACACATTCATTTTTCATTGATTGAAATTTTAACCAAGCAATTTTCGATGAAGGCCGGACTTCGGTATTGCATTTCAGCATGGAGGCCTAAAAATTAATTGATGACTTTGGTCATTAAAAATCTGAAAATTGTAAATAAAATTATTTTTTTATAAAACGATCCAAAATTACTTTTATTTTATTCTTCATCATGTTCTGATTCCAAAAACATATAAATATGTTATATTCGGATTAAAAACAAACTCTGAAAAATAAATATATAAAAATTATGATTAAAAATAAATTTCCGAAATCGTTTTAAAAACAAATTTATCTTATTCCTTGTCGGTTCCTGATTCCAAAAACATATAGATATGATATGTTTGGATTAAAAACACGCTCAGAAAGTTAAAACGAAGAGAGGTACAATAAAGCGTGCTATGAAGCACAGCGCAACCGCTACCGCGCTAAACAGGCTCGTCACTTTCACTGCCTTTTGCACTAGCGGCGGACTACGGTCATTGTGAAAAAAATGCAGTGCGTTGAGTTCCACAGCTTGACTAAATGTAGTAATTTCGCCTTACGCGACTTGTTTTCTTTTCTTTTTTGTCGTCTGGTAGGCACTCGTTTTGATATGGTGTGTGTGTGTGTGTGTGTGTGTGTGTGTGTGTGTGTGTGAGTGTGTGTGTGTGTGTATATGTGTGTGTGCGTGTGTGTGTGTGTGTGTGTGCGTGCGTGCGTGTGTGTGTGTGTGTGTGTGTGTGGTGCGCGCGTGCATACGTTTTTGTCTGTCCGTCTGTCTGTCTGTCTGTCTGTCTGTCTGTCTATATATACACTCTAAGCAGCAGTGTTTTGACTTTTGAACCCAATGTTGTAATACGTTTTGAAAACTTTGTGACATAGTCCAAAGTTCTACTTATAAAAGAGGCACACATTATAACCACATTATGTTCACAGCTAATCATTTGAACAGTAGTCAACCCTATGTGTGCTACTTTTGCCAGTAGTACTATGCCATTTGTCACAAATTGTTCAAAACCTGTAATAGAAATGTGTTAAAAAGTGGAACACTGCTGCTTAGAGTGTTAACTTTGTCCGCTTGCTCATGCGTCTGTCTGCCTGTTTGTTGCCTCTTCGTCCATGCATCCGTTCGTCACGCAGTCAACCCGTTCGTCAATCTGTCCCGCCGACTCTCATAAACAACGACCAACGAAGAATTAAAGCAGTCGAGAATTCAAAATCCTTCACTACACTCACTATAATGTTATTCGGTCACATTCAGAAGACCCCCAAACCCTTGAAAAGTCCCCGGGGCATAAGATTACGAGCGATCCTTTCTGCTGATAACCGAGTCACAGGTGAGGTTTGAAACACCCGCAGGCAAAACATATCCGACGCCGAATCAAGTCATCGGTAAGCTCCTCCGCCGCTCCCTTGCTGTCTTTATCCGATCAGCGTTGCGGTCATCCTCAAATCCGCGATATTCTGATGCAGAGATAAACACTAAGAATTAACTACATGTATTTCCATTTGACTACAGTACTTCCCTGGGAATGTATGGATGTATGGATGAATGTATGGTAGCTGACCGGTCAGACATCACTGCTCCCACAACTGGACGCAATAGCCCTCAGGCCTTGAGTTGAATTCATCCTGTGCCCAAAAAGGGAAGGGGTACAAATGTATCAGGTATTGATTGTGACCATCGAGAGAGAGAGAGAGAGAGAGAGAGAGAGAGAGAGAGAGAGAGAGAGTGTGTGTGTGTGTGTGTGTGTGTGTGGGGGGTTTCTATGAAAACTACCCAACAGATGTTTATGAAACTGTGAATGTGAGTTCTTCCAGTTAATATCCTAAAGTTTTTTCTTTCCATTATTTCGATGTCCCTTCGATGACGTCAAATCTTGCAAAAGTTGAGGCCGCACTGTCGTAAGCAAAATGGCTGATTACAATTTAGCTTTGAAGCTTAGAAAAAACACACACACACACACACACACACACACACACACACACACACACACACACACACACACACACAAACACACACACACACGCACACATATATATCGCCTTCGGTTTTCATCTTTATCAACCTCGGCCTTCGGCCTTGGTCGTGAAAGATGAAACCTAAGACGATAAGTATGCCCCCCTCGGACCAACAAAACAAGCTGCTCTGTCAACAAGCCACCAAACATCTTATAATTGTAGCAAAGTGCACTTCGCTACCCTAAACACTCTAATCATCGCATAGCGAAACAGCCTTGTGTACAGTACATAGCAGACGATACGATGATGCGCGCGCACCTTGCCGGCGCAAATTCTAATACAATACCTTTCTTTATATATCTACCTAACTTCTATCTTTCAAAGTCCCTTTTATCTTTGATACGGTCCTAATTATATTTAGGTTTGCATAGAAGTCACTGATTAGGCTGGATGGCTGCATATTATTGTGTTATTTACGATAATGCTTCGAACTGACCAAAGCGTCACTCTGACCTTGACCGGTTTTCATGTATCGTCGAGAGAAATTGATTCTCACAAACTCATCTTTGTCTTTTCAATCATTGTTTTGTCATTTTTGTATCACTATTACATATCCCGTACCTATGTTGCATATGATTTTAGTTTGTTTATAAGGATTTGGTTGTAATGAGTGATGCTTGGTTCCTCTGCAAAGATTGCTAATTTATGCAGACAGGTACTCGCGCAGAAATTTAGCCGATTCCATTTACTTTCGGACTTTACCGCTTCGGACTAAGTCAATGTATAATTTTCCCCCAAGTAACGCATATCATGATGTTTGTCTAGGGTTCTTCTTTTTATCTGTATGATTTATAAGTTTGTCCATTATTCCAGTTTAGAGAGTTTTGTAATTTTCCGCACTGAAGTTGGTTCAGTGCCTTCACTAGGACCATTGTTTTTGCATCCTACTAAATAAATATAAGTTTTTATGAAATGTGATCTATTGCAATGGAAAGCTAAAGGTCGTAGCTTTAATTTGATGTATTGTTTGTTATGATTGGTTATGTATTTGTTTAAATAACGTAGGGTAAAGCAAGTGTAAGAAACACAGATTCCGTGTTTCTGGCCGTATTCAGGCGATTTTTATTCTCGGCGGACGGTGCTTTCTGTGCAGTCCGCGCCGGGGCTATAAGTATAGGCCGGACACCGGCATGAGCATGACGTTTCTTGAATACAAAAGCATTTCTGCCTCGGAATGAAAGAATAAATCTCTACAATCGTGTATCCCCTGCAAGGAATTGATTTTAAATCCTGTTCTTCCAGCATTTCCATTGCGGAAAGTAAAAGTTTTTTTTGTTTTGTTTTTTGTTTTGTTTTTGTTTTTTGTTGCTCATCTTCACCCAGGCACACATCGTAGAGCTTCGGCTCTGATATCTTTGACCCAAATTGCTCTAAGCAGAGAGGTCGTTAAACTGTATTTTCGTCGCATGAGCATGCATTCGCTCCTAGCAGCTGAACACGACACTACACTTGCTTTGCTGTCTACGGGTTTCGCCTTCGGCCTCTACGTTTCCTTGCATTGTTTTCTTGAATAAAAAGTTGAAACAAGACGCTTGGACTTGGGCTTCGTGTCTACTACTACCCTTCCACTCCTCCACTACATTATGTTTTGTGATGCATGGCAAAAACCTCGAAAAGCCAACGCACTGGCTGGTTCCGACAATTTTTTAACCAGCGCATTGGGCAGACTGACGATCGGCGAGCACAAGGAAGCTTTCGACGCACAACGGGAACTAAAACCTAAATAAGGTGGAAAAGCAGCTATCAACCTGAAAAAAGAGGTTGACAGTGTGGCCTTTTTTGGCCCTACTAAGAAAACATGCCGATTTTGAATTTCCGTTTGCTGATACAGTGGTAACGTGATATAGTGGCAAATGTTCAGATGGCACCACATTGCTCCATTTTTCATCTTTAGTTAAAAACATGTACCGTAAACTACCTTGCATACACCCACCCCCCTTTGCACCAATGTTCCCCAAAAGTTGGGGGTGGGCGTTTACTAGGTATTATAGACGTTGCGGGGAAGACGGGACCGACAACGACGACTGAACCGAGACAGGTGTGTTGTCGTTCGGCGTCATCGCTCGTACTGACACAAGTAGCGTTTGCGGGGGGAACGAGCGCCAGTGGCCTGAAGAAGAAAACTCCTGGACACCCGAACGAATGGTTTTGACACGACTTGTGGAGGCGAAGCCCCTCGGGGCATGTTTTGGGTGGTGCATGGGGAACACGCATTTCAGTGATATGAATTATTCGTCTTGCACCTGGGTCTTCCAGGACTGTGACCTAATAAAAAAAACCAGCTGTTGCGTGTTAGCCCATACATTTTATGTGTGTGTGTGTGTGTGTGTGTGTGGTGTGTGTATGTGTGTGTATATATATGTGTGTGTGTGTGTGTGTGTGTGTGTGCGTGCGCGCGCGCGTGTGTGTGGGTGTGTGAGTGTGCGTGTGTGTGTGTGCGCGCGCGCGCATGTGTGTATGTGTGTGTGTGTGTGTGCCCGGCGATTTGTAAAATGTTTTACAAATCACGTAAATGCGCCAGATATTTAACTCATCATCTCCAAAGTGAAAGGATCTATTGAGAAAAAAAAGTCATTACTTTTTTGTCCCATCGCTTAGAAATTCGGGTCGCTTCCTCCCAGTGGAAATCTAGCAGTAACAGAGTCACGCTACCCCAAAGTCAAGGGATCTGTTAGTCCCGTTTCGCCGTTATCCCATTTCACCCCCATCCCATTTTCGCGACATTTCACAGGCCAAGTGTCATTTTACCACCATATCATGTATCATTAGCTCCACATCCCATTTTGTCGCAATCTCGTTTCGCCGTTAGACCATTTCGCCCCCATCACATTTTCGCGACATTTCACAGGCCAAGTGTCATTTTACCTCCATGTCATGTACCATTAGCTCCACTTCCCATTTTGGCGCAATCTCGTTTCGCCGGTATCCCATTTTGCCCCATCCCATTTTTGCGACATTTCACAGGCCAAGTGTCATTTTACCACCGTGTCATACCTCTAGCGCCACATTCCATTTTGTCGCCATGCCGTTTTGCCGTCATCCCATTTCGCCGCCATCCCTATTTCGCGACATTTTGGATTGTGGCAAAAATGGGATTTCGCGTAAACGGAATGTCTCCCTAGTTGAATAACGCAGTATAGTAGTATAGTGAGGCTTGGCAAGAAGAAATAATAAATCAAAATGGGATGGCGGCCAAATGGGATGGTGTCAAAGATAGTAAAATGACGCTTGGCTTGTGAAATTGCGCCAAAATGGGATGGGGGTGAAATGGAATGGCGGTGAAACGGCACGGCGGCCACATGGGATATGGTGTCAAAATGGGATGTCGCGCTATTGTTATGACATGTTAGTAAAATGACGCTTGGCTTGTGAAATGTCGCGAAAATGGGATGGAGCAAAAAATGGGACGACGGCAATATGGGATTGCACCAAAATGGGATGTGGATCTAAAACCACCCCCACCACTCACCACTAAACAACAAATATTAATAAAGTAGATGTGTACTGCCGGGCAGTACATACCCCAAGCGAAGTCGTCCATCTGTGTGTACATGATTCTCTCTCTCTCTCTCTCTCTCTCTCTCTCTCTCTCTCTCTCTCTCTCTCTCTCTCTCTGTCTTAAAATGTGTCATCGATGACGTGTTTTCATACTTGCTAATGCGGCAGGCTAATCATGACGTCAAATTGAAACTTCTTGAAGTCTCTCAGAAAGGGACATGAAAACCATGTGGGGGTTACTGGTTTGGGCTGAAAAAAATCCAACTCCACCTAAAATTCAAGCGCCTATGGGGCTGAATTATGCAGCATAAATTGTGAAACATCAGGATATCTCACACTTTCAATTCTGCCATCATGTCAAATCTGACAACAAACCTACCCACAAAATGTCATAAATATCGGTGTAGAATTGAGACTTAACGGTTTTTAACTGCCAAAAATAAGTTTTTTTGACTGGAATAGTTTGTCTTGAAATTCAGTTTGGGACAACGGACCCACCCACTAAATTTCATAAAGATAGGTGAAAATTTAAATGTAACGGTTTTTAACTGCCAAAATTATGTTTTTCTTCTGGAAAAGTATGGAGTGAAAATCAGTTGGGGACAACGAACCTACCCACACAATTTCATAAATATCGATGAAGAATTGAGATTTAACGGTTTTTAACTGCCAAAAATAAGGTTTTTTGTCTGGAAAAGTATGTCTTAAAATTCAGTTTGGGACAACGGACCCACCCACTAAATTTCATAAAGATAGGTGAAGAATTGAAATTTAACGTTTTTTAACTGCCAAAATTATGTCTTTCTTCTGGAAAAGTATAGAGTGAAAATCAGTTGGGGACAACGAACCTACCCACAAAATTTCATAAATATCGGTGAAGAATTGAAATTTAACGGTTTTTAACTGCCAAAATTATGTTTTTCTTCTGGAAAAGTATGGAGTGAAAATAAGTTGGGGACAACAAACCTACCTTTAAAATTTCATAAGAATCAGTGAAGAAATAGGATTTAACGATTTTTTAACGGCCTTTAAATCATTGGTGATGTCATCATAACCCAGTCGTTGTAGTTGTCGTCGTAGTTGTTGGTGTTGTTGTTGTCATGTTCGTTGTCGTGATTGTTGTTGTTCTCGTGTTGTTGTTTTTGTTGTTGTTGTTGTTGTTGTTGTTGTTGTTGTTGTTGTTGTTGTTGTCGTCGTCGTCGTCGTCGTCGATGTCATTTGTTGTTGTTGTTGTTATCGTCGTCGTCGTCGTCATCGTCGTCGTTGTCAGAGGTTATTTCTAAAGATTTCATTGATAGTCTTTGTTCTCGTCACCAAGACTTGCTAAGAACAAGCTTGGAACAGCAAGAGTTCCAAGAACAAGATTAGAACAACTCATTACATCATTACCAGTACGTCATTTGTATTTAGAACACACTTTAGAAAAAAACTCTTCAGCTACAAACCAGTCACCCTCACATGTCGGAGGTGTTTGTCTAAACCACTTACTGAAATGTTTTGAGGTTTAATGACCATACACATGTTGAACCGGTGAGTGTCTTCCGCTGCTTAATTCGCAAATAACTATTTTATTAAAGTCTGCTTGAAACGCTCAAAGATGAAATTCCATGTTAAAAAGTGACAAAAGTTTCACATTTTCCCGTTGTAACAGCTTCCGATGATATTATATGAAAATTCTGATCCTCTGAGAGGATTCCCCGAAACAAAATCAGTTTGTACGCCTAATTTTAATAGAATTGTCCAAACAGTGTCGCTAATATTGTGCTAAAAGATGAATTCTAGAACAATGTTCACAGACAGACACCACTTGGCAAAAAAAATTTCAGTGCTGGGAGATGAAAAAAAAAACTACCTCGCTACGCGCTCCGCTTGGATAAAGTAGATGTGTACTGCCGGGCAGTACATACCCCAAGCGAAGTCGTCCATCTGTGTGTACATGATTCTCTCTCTCTCTCTCTCTCTCTCTCTCTCTCTCTCTCTCTCTCTCTCTCTCTCTCTCTCTCTCTCTCTGTCTTAAAATGTGTCATCGATGACGTGTTTTCATACTTGCTAATGCGGCAGGCTAATCATGACGTCAAATTGAAACTTCTTGAAGTCTCTCAGAAAGGGACATGAAAACCATGTGGGGGTTACTCTGGTTTGGGCTGAAAAAAAACCCAACTCCACCTAAAATTCAAGCGCCTATGGGGCTGAATTATGCAGCATAAATTGTGAAACATCAGGATATCTCACACTTTCAATTCTGCCATCATGTCAAATCTGACAACAAACCTACCCACAAAATGTCATAAATATCGGTGTAGAATTGAGACTTAACGGTTTTTAACTGCCAAAAATAAGTTTTTTTGACTGGAATAGTTTGTCTTGAAATTCAGTTTGGGACAACGGACCCACCCACTAAATTTCATAAAGATAGGTGAAAATTTAAATGTAACGGTTTTTAACTGCCAAAATTATGTTTTTCTTCTGGAAAAGTATGGAGTGAAAATCAGTTGGGGACAACGAACCTACCCACACAATTTCATAAATATCGATGAAGAATTGAGATTTAACGGTTTTTAACTGCCAAAAATAAGGTTTTTTGTCTGGAAAAGTATGTCTTAAAATTCAGTTTGGGACAACGGACCCACCCACTAAATTTCATAAAGATAGGTGAAGAATTGAAATTTAACGTTTTTTAACTGCCAAAATTATGGTATAGAGTGAAAATCAGTTGGGGACAACGAACCTACCCACAAAATTTCATAAATATCGGTGAAGAATTGAAATTTAACGGTTTTTAACTGCCAAAATTATGTTTTTCTTCTGGAAAAGTATGGAGTGAAAATAAGTTGGGGACAACAAACCTACCTTTAAAATTTCATAAGAATCAGTGAAGAAATAGGATTTAACGATTTTTTAACGGCCTTTAAATCATTGGTGATGTCATCATAACCCAGTCGTTGTAGTTGTCGTCGTAGTTGTTGGTGTTGTTGTTGTCATGTTCGTTGTCGTGATTGTTGTTGTTCTCGTGTTGTTGTTTTTGTTGTTGTTGTTGTTGTTGTTGTTGTTGTTGTTGTTGTTGTTGTTGTTGTTGTTGTTGTCGTCGTCGTCGTCGATGTCATTTGTTGTTGTTGTTGTTATCGTCGTCGTCGTCGTCATCGTCGTCGTTGTCAGAGGTTATTTCTAAAGATTTCATTGATAGTCTTTGTTCTCGTCACCAAGACTTGCTAAGAACAAGCTTGGAACAGCAAGAGTTCCAAGAACAAGATTAGAACAACTCATTACATCATTACCAGTACGTCATTTGTATTTAGAACACACTTTAGAAAAAAAACTCTTCAGCTACAAACCAGTCACCCTCACATGTCGGAGGTGTTTGTCTAAACCACTTACTGAAATGTTTTGAGGTTTAATGACCATACACATGTTGAACCGGTGAGTGTCTTCCGCTGCTTAATTCGCAAATAACTATTTTATTAAAGTCCGCTTGAAACGCTCAAAGATGAAATTCCATGTTAAAAAGTGACAAAAGTTTCACATTTTCCCGTTGTAACAGCTTCCGATGATATTATATGAAAATTCTGATCCTCTGAGAGGATTCCCCGAAACAAAATCAGTTTGTACGCCTAATTTTAATAGAATTGTCCAAACAGTGTCGCTAATATTGTGCTAAAAGATGAATTCTAGAACAATGTTCACAGACAGACACCACTTGGCAAAAAAATTTTCAGTGCTGGGAGATGAAAAAAAAACCTACCTCGCTACGCGCGGGCTTCGCCCGCGCTCCGCTTGGATAATAATAATAAAGTAGATGTGTACTGCCGGGCAGTACATACCCCAAGCGAAGTCGTCCATCTGTGTGTACATGATTCTCTCTCTCTCTCTCTCTCTCTCTCTCTCTCTCTCTCTCTCTCTCTCTCTCTCTCTCTCTCTCTCTGTCTTAAAATGTGTCATCGATGACGTGTTTTCATACTTGCTAATGCGGCAGGCTAATCATGACGTCAAATTGAAACTTCTTGAAGTCTCTCAGAAAGGGACATGAAAACCATGTGGGGGTTACTGGTTTGGGCTGAAAAAAAAACCAACTCCACCTAAAATTCAAGCGCCTATGGGGCTGAATTATGCAGCATAAATTGTGAAACATCAGGATATCTCACACTTTCAATTCTGCCATCATGTCAAATCTGACAACAAACCTACCCACAAAATGTCATAAATATCGGTGTAGAATTGAGACTTAACGGTTTTTAACTGCCAAAAATAAGTTTTTTTGACTGGAATAGTTTGTCTTGAAATTCAGTTTGGGACAACGGACCCACCCACTAAATTTCATAAAGATAGGTGAAAATTTAAATGTAACGGTTTTTAACTGCCAAAATTATGTTTTTCTTCTGGAAAAGTATGGAGTGAAAATCAGTTGGGGACAACGAACCTACCCACAAAATTTCATAAATATCGATGAAGAATTGAGATTTAACGGTTTTTAACTGCCAAAAATAAGGTTTTTTGTCTGGAAAAGTATGTCTTAAAATTCAGTTTGGGACAACGGACCCACCCACTAAATTTCATAAAGATAGGTGAAGAATTGAAATTTAACGTTTTTTAACTGCCAAAATTATGTCTTTCTTCTGGAAAAGTATAGAGTGAAAATCAGTTGGGGACAACGAACCTACCCACAAAATTTCATAAATATCGGTGAAGAATTGAAATTTAACGGTTTTTAACTGCCAAAATTATGTTTTTCTTCTGGAAAAGTATGGAGTGAAAATAAGTTGGGGACAACAAACCTACCTTTAAAATTTCATAAGAATCAGTGAAGAAATAGGATTTAACGATTTTTTAACGGCCTTTAAATCATTGGTGATGTCATCATAACCCAGTCGTTGTAGTTGTCGTCGTAGTTGTTGGTGTTGTTGTTGTCATGTTCGTTGTCGTGATTGTTGTTGTTCTCGTGTTGTTGTTTTTGTTGTTGTTGTTGTTGTTGTTGTTGTTGTTGTTGTTGTTGTTGTTCTTGTCGTCGTCGTCGTCGATGTCATTTGTTGTTGTTGTTGTTATCGTCGTCGTCGTCGTCATCGTCGTCGTTGTCAGAGGTTATTTCTAAAGATTTCATTGATAGTCTTTGTTCTCGTCACCAAGACTTGCTAAGAACAAGCTTGGAACAGCAAGAGTTCCAAGAACAAGATTAGAACAACTCATTACATCATTACCAGTACGTCATTTGTATTTAGAACACACTTTAGAAAAAAACTCTTCAGCTACAAACCAGTCACCCTCACATGTCGGAGGTGTTTGTCTAAACCACTTACTGAAATGTTTTGAGGTTTAATGACCATACACATGTTGAACCGGTGAGTGTCTTCCGCTGCTTAATTCGCAAATAACTATTTTATTAAAGTCCGCTTGAAACGCTCAAAGATGAAATTCCATGTTAAAAAGTGACAAAAGTTTCACATTTTCCCGTTGTAACAGCTTCCGATGATATTATATGAAAATTCTGATCCTCTGAGAGGATTCCCCGAAACAAAATCAGTTTGTACGCCTAATTTTAATAGAATTGTCCAAACAGTATCGCTAATATTGTGCTAAAAGATGAATTCTAGAACAATGTTCACAGACAGACACCACTTGGCAAAAAAAATTTCAGTGCTGGGAGATGAAAAAAAAAACTACCTCGCTACGCGCGGGCTTTGCCCGCGCTCCGCTTGGATAAAAGGCATGCATTACTTTGTGGAATACGATCTTTTTACATTTTTACAAATCGCGGGTTAATTTGTTCGGCCCGGACGTGAAAAACACCAAATTTCGCCTTTGCAGCCGTTATTTCAGCGCGCGTCCCGGACCGCTGAGCCAAAATGTAACGTCACTATAGTCTTGGTGTTTTTTTTTTACTCGGGACGCGTCCGTCTTCTGCGCAAACAGTTTATAGCGGCTTCATTGAGAAGACTTGTGAGCATCTGAGATGGTACCCGACAAAACAAACTGTTCTTCTTCTTCTTCAGCGTTCGACAATGATGTAGACACAACCATATTTGTCGGATTGTAGACACTCGGTTCTCACCTCACCCTGAAGGTCAGTGTCTTCCGTCTTCGGTAGGCCTTCGTGGGTGTGATTTTGGACTTTTCCTTGTTCTAGACAAGTTTCCTCACACGGTTATCGGCCCTCATCTGGCCGGGTTTGACTTCCGAGTGTCCTTCTCCTAGGAAAGCTGCCTATCAGGGCTGACGAGTCTTTCCAACCCGGCGCTTGTGAAAGCAGCAAAACATGGGGCATCTTCATCCGCTAAAACAGCCGTTGGGAGCTCCTCGTCCGCCTGTTTTACCGTAGGGATGTGAGACTAAGGGTCCTCTTCCGCCTTCACAGCCGTTGGGAGTACACTCTCCTCGTCCGCCTGGTCGCCGTTGGGACGTAGAGTCTTTGTAGGTAACCCATACCTGGGGGTTTGGTTCATGGGCGCCAGGGCGTGTCCACGCACCGGTGGGCCTGCATGCCGCATGTTCAGGGCCAAACCTCCTCCGCGCCCTTGCAATTCTGCCTGGGGACATAAGGCCCCCAGTTACCACCCAACACCTCGTGGAGGGTTGCTTTAAAGCTTGCATAGGACTTGTTGTGGAGAGGCTTACTGGCAGGGAGAGACTTACGCAAGGCTGCTCTCTTTTTCGCCGGTGTTGCAAGCAGCTTGGCTAGCCGGCGGTGAAGGCTGAAAGCGAGATGTGACAAGCACATGTATGTACGCCAACACGCTGCGGGCGCATCACACAACCATTCGTTGGGCAAAACAAACTGTAAATCCACGCCTATCAAAGATTTTTTTCTTCTTTTTCTTCAAAAGCTGTTTGCAAAATGAACAATCTATATGTCCATAACACATACTTTGATTAAAGTGAACTCGACTTAACAGCATAGACCAATTTCTATCTTCCGTTTTTGCGACGACGACAAATTGCTCCATTTTCCATCCGGAACGTCTCGCAAAGGCCCCGTCCCGATTGTGTGAGGGGGAAAGAAGAAGGTCACCGTCACTTGTCGTCGTGCTGAGTTGTCGGGCGTCTTCACCGCAACCTCACTATTAACCCTTTGCAGGAGCGGTTCCTTTGCTAGATAACGATATTTTAGTCATTTGGCATAGAAGTGTTCAAATGATGCGTTATTGCACAAAACTTTCCTCTCTCTCAATCTCTCTCACACCCACACCCACACCCACACACCCACACAAACACACACACATACGGAATTCTGCAAGCAAACCACGAAAATAATCTTGTTGCTTTAGTGTCTGTTCAAACTTCAAAAGATCTTTGTTCGCTACGACACGGCCCTCTCTACCCGTTCTTGGTCAAGAAATCCAAGAACGCCCAGAATCAACCTCTTCAGACAACACTTCCCGCCCAAGATGAAGCTTTCGTTTCTTCTTTTCCCTCTCAGTCTGATGCATAAAAATGTATCGCGATTCTCTAGCCAATCTAGAATCCTTATTCTGTCCACTCCGCGAAACATATCCAAGGATGGGAAACAATTGAAAAACAACAATAACAGCCGACTAAATTTTTTTCTTTTCTTCTCCAATGATTGAAACTGGGTGGTGGGCGTTTTCTAGGTACTGTACCCTGTGCGCAGAAATTGACAAAACGTAGGGGGTGGGCATTTACTCGATACTGGGCGTATACAAGGTAGTTTAAGGTACAGACCGTCGAAGCATAGTTTGCGCTTCTTGACTAGGAGTAGCATAGCACACGAAATACGTTAGGTAGATAAACAAAACAATCCGTTCAGGGTAGATCATTGATATGACTTTCTTCTCGTATGTCAAAGTTGCACAGTTTTGCCTATTGTGATTTTTTGTCGATTTTTCATTTGGCCCTTTCGTTTTTGTCTGGTCGATTTTGAGGGTACCCTTATTAAAGCGGCGGTCACGTGATCCCTATAAATCCAAAAGGTGATCCTGATAGTTAAGTGAACGGTCTTAACTGGCATATCAAGTTTTACTGAAATGACACGGGATTTAATGCTTTAATTTGGGTGCAAAATTTGTTGCAATAATGTTTTGGCCAAGTTTATGTCCCATCAGAATTCGGTTGAGGGGGACAAATGTCCCATTATATCTTCTCTCAGGCCGATTTGTACATGTGTGTGTGTGTGTGTGTGTGTGTGTGTGTGTGTGTGTGTGTGTGTGTGTGTGGTGGGGGGGATGTTGAATGCGACACACAGCTAATTTTAGCGGCTTTACAGGTGATACTGATCATCCTTCGGGCAGAGAATGTGACGTCTATCAAACTGCATATGAATTAGGTGTTGCTTGAATTGCCACGTTTAAAGTGACTGTTCGACCTTAAATCAATAAGAGAAGCAACAAGTCGCGTAAGGCGAAAATACAATATTTAGTCAAGTAGCTGTCGAACTCACAGAATGAAACTGAACGCAATGCCATTTTTCAGCAAGACCGTATACTCGTAGCATCGTCAGTCCACCGCTCATGGCAAAGGCAGTGAAATTGACAAGAAGAGCGGGGTAGTAGTTGCGCTAAGAAGGATAGCACGCTTTTCTGTACCTCTCTTTGTTTTAACTTTCTGAGCGTGTTTTTAATCCAAACATATCATATCTATATGTTTTTGGAATTAGGAACCGACAAGGAAGAAGATGAAAGTGTTTTTAAATTGATTTGGACAATTTAATTTTGATAATAATTTTTATATATTTAATTTTCAGAGCTTGTTTTTAATCCGAATATAACATATTTATATGTTTTTGGAATCAGCAAATGATGGAGAATAAGATAAACGTAAATTTGGATCGTTTTATAAATTTTTATTTTTTTTTACAATTTTCAGATTTTAATGACCAAAGTCATTAATTAATTTTTAAGCCACCAAGCTGAAATGCAATACCGAAGTCCGGGCTTCGTCGAAGATTACTTGACCAAAATTTCAACCAATTTGGTTGAAAAATGAGGGCGTGACAGTGCCGCCTCAACTTTCACGAAAAGCCGGATATGACGTCATCAAAGACATTTATCAAAAAAATGTAAAAAACGTTCGGGAATTTCATACCCAGGAACTCTCATGTCAAATTTCATAAAGATCGGTCCAGTAGTTTAGTCTGACGCTCTACACACACACACAGACACACACACACACACACACGCACACACACACGCACACACACACGCACATACACCACGACCCTCGTTTCGATTCCCCCTCGATGTTAAAATATTTAGTCAAAACTTGACTAAATATAACAAGTCGCGTAAGGCGAAAATACAATATTTAGTCAAGTAGCTGTCGAACTCACAGAATGAAACTGAACGCAATGCCATTTTTCAGCAAGACCGTATAGCCTACTCGTAGCATCGTCAGTCCACCGCTCATGGCAAAGGCAGTGAAATTGACAAGAAGAGCGGGGTAGTAGTTGCGCTAAGAAGGATAGCACGCTTTTCTGTACCTCTCTTTGTTTTAACTTTCTGAGCGTGTTTTTAATCCAAACATATCATATCTATATGTTTTTGGAATCAGGAACCGACAAGGAATAAGATGAAAGTGTTTTTAAATTGATTTGGACAATTTAATTTTGATAATAATTTTTTATATATTTAATTTTCAGAGCTTGTTTTTAATCCGAATATAACATATTTATATGTTTTTGGAATCAGCAAATGATGGAGAATAAGATAAACGTAAATTTGGATCGTTTTATAAATTTTTATTTTTTTTTTACAATTTTCAGATTTTTAATGACCAAAGTCATCAATTAATTTTTAAGCCACCAAGCTGAAATGCAATACCGAAGTCCGGGCTTCGTCGAAGATTACTTGACCAAAATGTCAACCAATTTGGTTGAAAAATGAGGGCGTGACAGTGCCGCCTCAACTTTCACGAAAAGCCGGATATGACGTCATCAAAGACATTTATCAAAAAATGTAAAAAACGTATGGGGATTTCATACCCAGGAACTCTCATGTCAAATTTCATAAAGATCGGTCCAGTAGTTTAGTCTGAATCGCTCTACACACACACACAGACACACACACACACACGCACACACACACGCACATACACCACGACCCTCGTTTCGATTCCCCCTCGATGTTAAAATATTTAGTCAAAACTTGACTAAATATAAAAACATGTGATGCAATCATTGCGCGTGTTTCAAGTTATATAAGCACACCTGTTCCAAAGGGTCGTGACTCATCTGACTCAGTGACTGAATGGAGATTACACAATGTTCTATTTTTAACTCACGCTGGGAATCCCGAGAGATTTTCTTAGTTTAGTGGGGCACTTAATGGGGTCGAGTCTTGCCGAGACCCCATCAGTACCCCACTAAACAAAGGAAGTCGCGAGGGATTCCCAACGTGAGTTACAATAGATTAATGTAAAACAGTTTTGGTAGACTCTTTTTGCGGTTAGGATAGTGTTGTAGTTATTTGGACTCAATTCTACGTCTACTTAGGAGAAGGGCCCCTAATATGGACCACTTTTTGTTTATTGCTGATAACTAGCTTGTTTTCTTGCGAAGAAGTTTCATTTTGTGGTTGGTAGTCCTTCTCTCTTAGTTTAACCGTTGCCTAATTAGAGTGAAATGATAGACATTCAGCAAAAATTAAATACAGAAAAAATCACAAATGGTCCATATTAGGAGCCTGGGCGCCCAATATGGACCAGTGAAGCGGCCTTCACGAATCACTGTAAAAAGCCCCCTATACTTCAAAATAACATGATACAACTTAGTGTGCAAGTCAGACAAATTCAAATATGCTTTAGATTTAGCTGTTTCGGGTTGATGAGAGCATTATTTGAAGCACACCAGGAAACTGAAGAAGCTTATCAAAAACAGAGTGAAAATAAGTAAAATTATCAACTTAAAAAAAACCAAGTCGCGTAAGGCGAAAATACAACATTTAGTCAAGCTGTCGAACTCACAGAATGAAACTGAACGCAATGCATTTTTTCAGCAAGACCGTTTTCTCGTAGCATCGTCAGTCCACCGCTCCTGGCAAAGGCAGTGAAATTGACAAGAAGAGCGGCGTAGTAGTTGCATTTCAGCTTGGTGGCTTAAAAATTAATTAATGACTTTGGTCATTAAAAATCTGAAAATTGAATAAAACGATCCAAATTTACGTTCATTTTATTCTTCATCATTTTCTGATTCCAAAAACATATAAATATGTTATATTTGGATTAAAAAGAAGCTCTGAAAATTAAAAATATAAAAGTTATGATCAAAATTAAATTTTCGAAATCAATTTAAAAACACTTTCATTTTATTCCTTGTCGCTTCCTGATTCCAAAAACATATAGATATGATGATATGTTTGGATTAAAAACACGCTCAGAAAGTTTAAACGAAGAGAGGTACAGAAAAGCGTGCTGCCTTTGCCAGGAGCGGTGGACTGACGATCAGGTGTGAGCGATGTTCAGCGCCTTACCAGCAGCTTTTCTTCGTCTCCACACTTTTTTCAATCAATCTTGTGTCGATACTATTTAGTTCTGCCTCGTTATTAGCCATTGAGTATAACTGTTTTATCATCATTGCTTTGTTGTTGTTCTTTAGCCATTTACGTTGAATGACTTGTTATACATTGACATTGATAGTTTTATTCTTCTTCTTCTTCGTCGTTCGCTAGTTAGTTTTTATCATAATAACCTTTTCTAATTCCTATTAACTCGATGTTCTTTAACTATACTTATACACAAATGCATATATTGTAAAGCAGTATGCATTGTTAGAGGATTTTTTAGTAGCAGTGTTTAAATGTCGAAGCTGCTTTTCCCATTTTTACCCAAGAGACCGACTGTATATTGTGTTATTGTATTTGTCAGACTTGATTGTAAGTCCCTACACATGTTGTAATGCGCTTAGAGCCAAATATTTTTGTTTTTTGTAAGGGATAGGCGCAATATAAATACACTTTATTATTATTATTATGAGTATACGGTCTTGCTGAAAAAATGCATTGCGTTCAGTTTCATTCTGTGAGTTCGACAGCTTGACTAAATGTTGTATTTTCGCCTTACGCGACTTGTTTACATTTAGTCAAGTTTTGACTAAATGTTTTAACATAGAGGGGGAATCGAGACAAGGGTCGTGGTGTGTGTGTGTGTGTGTGTGTGTGTGTGTGTGTGTGTGTGTGTGTGTGTGTGCGTGCGTGCGTGCGTGCGTGTGTGTGTGTGTGTGTGTCTGTCTGTCTGTGCGTGTGTGTGTGTAGAGCGATTCAGACTAAACTACTGGACCGATCTTTATGAAATTTGACATGAGAGTTCCTGGGAATGATATCCCCGGACATTTTTTTCATTTTTTGGATAAATACCTTTGATGACGTCATATCCGGCATTTTTAAAAGTTGAGGCGGCACTGTCACGCCCTCATTTTTCAATCAAATTGATTGAAATTTAGGCGAAGCAATCTTCGACAAAGGCCGGACTTTGGTATTGCATTTCAGCTTGGTGGCTTAAAAACTAATGAATGAGTTTGGTCATCAAAAATCGGAAACTTGTAATTAAAATTATTTTTTTTATTAAACGATCCAAAAATAATTTCATCTTATTCTTCGTCATTTTCGGATTCCAAAAACATATACATATATGTTATATTTGGATTACAAACAAGCTCTGAAAATTAAAAATATGAAAATTAAAAATAAAAAAAATTAATTTTCCGAAATCGATTTAAAAACAATTTCATCTTATTCCTTGTCGGTCCCTGATTCCAAAAACATATAGATATGATATGTTTGGATTAAAAACAAACTCAGTAAGCTAAAAAGAATAGACATACAGAAAAGCGTGTTATCCTGCTCAGCGCGACCACTACTGCACTATTCTGCATGACTTGTCGATTTCACTGCCTTTGCCACGAGCGGTGGACTGACAAAACTACGAGTATGTGGTCTTGGTGAAAAAAGCAGTGCGTTCAGTTTCATTCTGTGAGTTCGACAGCTTGACTAAATGTTGTTATTTCGCCTTACGCGACTTGTTTTTCTTTTCTTTTTGCATTTAGTCAAGTTTTGACTAAATGTTTTAACGTAGAGGGGGAATCGAGACGAGGGTCGTGGTGTGTGTGTGTGTGTGTGTGTGTGTGTGTTTGTGTGTGTGTGTGTGTGTGTGTGTGTGTGTGTGTGTGTGTGTGTGTGTGTGTGTGTGTGTGTAGACCGATTCAGAGAAAACTACTAGACCGATCTTTATGAAACTTGACATGAGAGATCGTGAGTATGGTATCTCCAGACGTATTTTGTTTTGTTTTGATAAATGTCTTTGATGACGTTAATCCGGCTTTTCGTGAAAGTTGAGGCGGCACTGTCACGCTCTCATTTTTCAACCAAATTGGTTGAAATTTTGGTCAAGTAATCTTCGACGAAGCCCGGACTTTGTTATTGCATTTCAGCTTGGAGGCATAAAAATGTATTAATGAGTTTGCTTATTAAAGTTGTCATTAACATCGATTTTTTGCAAACAGATTTAAAATTCATTGCATCGTATTCCTCATCACATTCTGAATCTAAAAATATATACATATATCATGTTTACTCTTAAAATATTATCACAATTAACGAAAATAGATTAATTAGTCTTACGATTGAAATTTAAGAAATCGATCCAAAAATGATTCCATCTTATTCTTTATCATTTCCTGATTCCAAAAACATATAGATATGATAGGTTGTATTCAAAACAAGCTCAGAAAGTTAACATTCACTTCACGATTGACTCAGAAAGCGCGAAAATAAAAAAAATTGTCTCGATTCTTGTGACCCTTCCTGCTCAGGGCTCTCGTGGTGACCTTGGTCCCAGTGACAGTGTTCCTGCTCCAGCCATCCCTGAATAATTATTCTGCTGCCAGCCTGGGATGCTCCGGGGGGGGGGGGGGGGGTCTGCTCTCTGAGGAGACGCTCACTCAGTCTGGCTCCGCGACTTAACAGTCAGTGTCGTAAATAGAGGGCTTAGTAGGTAGCGGTGCCTGTGTCCTTTGCCAGGAACAGGACCAATACTGAACACCGTCGAAGTGACTCAGCAGCAGTTCAGTGTCATCTTCCGAGGGTAGCCTACCGCAGCGGCCTGACATCCTTCCCTGGAGTGTCTGTAAAATTAGTGAGGGTGCCCAGGTGTCTGACCAACACTGGGGGCTCATTGATTCGACAAAGTCTGGCTGCGGAACGAAGGTCAGGGGTGGATGTTGCAGTGAGTGCTGGGACGGGGCGGCGTGGGAGCATACTGGGAGAAGGAACAAGCGTCGGGACAAGCAAAAAGAGAATAAAATAAAATAAAGAAAGAGAGAGAGAAGAAGGAGAGAAAGATGGAAAAAAGAAAGAGAGAGTGAAGAGGAGAGAGAGAGAGGGAGGAGAGGAGAAAGAAACAAGTCGCGTAAGGCGAAAATACAACATTTAGTCAAGTAGCTGTCGAACTCACAGAATGAAACTGAACGCAATGCCATTTTTCAGCAAGACCGTATACTCGTAGCATCGTCAGTCCACCGCTCATGGCAAAGGCAGTGAAATTGACAAGAAGAGCGGGGTAGTAGTTGCGCTAAGAAGGATAGCACGCTTTTCTGTACCTCTCTTTGTTTTAACTTTCTGAGCGTGTTTTTAATCCAAACATATCATATCTATATGTTTTTGGAATCAGGAACCGACAAGGAATAAGATGAAAGTGTTTTTAAATTGATTTGGACAATTTAATTTTTATAATAATTTTTATATATTTAATTTTCAGAGCTTGTCTTTAATCCAAATATAACATATTTATATGTTTTTGGAATCAGAAAATAATGGAGAATAAGATGATCGTAAATTTGGATCGTTTTATAAATTTTTATTTTTTTTTACAATTTTCAGATTTTTAATGACCAAAGTCATTAATTAATTTTTAAGCCACCAAGCTGAAATGCAATACCGAAGTCCGGGCTTCGTCGAAGATTACTTGACCAAAATTACAACCAATTTGGTTGAAAAATGAGGGCGTGACAGTGCCGCCTCAACTTTCACGAAAAGCCGGATATGACGTCATCAAAGACATTTATCAAAAAAATGAAAAAAAGGTTCGGGGATTTCATACCCAGGAACTCTCATGTCAAATTTCATAAAGATCGGTCCAGTAGTTTAGTCTGAATCGCTCTACACACACACACAGACAGACACACAGACACACACACACACGCACATACACCACGACCCTCGTCTCGATTCCCCCCTCTACGTTAAAACATTTAGTCAAAACTTGACTAAATGTAAAAAGAAGAGGAAGAAGAACGAGAAAAAAAATCCAAAAAAACAAGAATACAGAAAAGCGCGCTTTCCTGCTTAGCACAATACGCTACCGCGCTATTCTGGCGTATTAATTTCACTGCGTTTTGCACGTGGGAGGTGAGCGATTTTCTTCTCGTGGATATTGACGAAGCTGTACTGTCTTGGTGAAAAACTACAATGCGTTCAGTTTCATTCCGTGAGTTCGACAGCTTCACTAAATGTAGTAATTTCGCCTTACGCGACTTGTATTTTCTTTCTCTCTCCTCTTTATTATCTCTCTCTTTGCTTTCTTCTTCTTTTATCTTCTCCTGGTTTTTTCCCTTCTCTCCCTCATCTCTCTCTTCGCTTTCTTCTTTTTCTTCTCTTGTTTTTTTTCTTCTTCTCTTTCCAATATTTCTCTTGTCCCAACCCTTGTTCCTTGTCCCAGTATGCTAACACACCGCTACCTACTGAGCCCCCTACTTACGACACTACTAAGAGCTGCATCTTACAAGCACCAGTCAACTCAGTCACCCACCTTGCTTAACCTACATCCGGGTTCCCTACCTTCAAAACTTTGAATTGTACTGACTTTGTCTTGCTGATAAAATAATTCTTTCGTGTTTTAACAATGTTTGTTTCACTAACTGTCAATCTATTCTCTTCATTTAAAAAAAAAGTAGCACCATAACGAGGCTTCCGATTCATGCCTATACGTCGATACGTTCACGTAAAATACATTCTTTGAAAAATGCTCGCTCTCTATGGAGAGCACCTTGACCGGAGAGGACGTTAAGCCTCATATTCCGTCTGGAGAGCACCTAGGGTGTTTCTCTGGCAGCAAGTGTTCCAACAAAAGGTGTTTGTACTGTATGTAAAAGCCTGGCGATGTCTGTGATCAGAAACTGATAGTTTGCGGGAGGCGGAGTGAGGCCCTAAATGTCTGTATTGTTAGTTTTGGTTGGATATTATGATGCCTGTGAAGCAGGAACGCCAGGCATGGCATTCTTTCTAACCCCTTTCTCATACAGAATGTGAAAAAAGGATGGTGGAAATTGATTCTGGACCTTGATATATGTCAGCACCGTTCATGGTTATGGCACGACCCTGGTCTGGCACGTGTACCACAAGTTTGTCTCCCTTGCATGTTTTGCGGCGACTTTGAAAAGCACAGCCTTCAAAAGCAGAATCTTGCCACGTGTCTGCCAAAAATAATTCTAGATCAACATTCGCATTCCTTTTGTGAAATGTAACAAAGGTAAGTTCAATGTTTTGAAGAGTATATCATATCCCTTTTATCCTTTTCGCGTAAACGATCACCGCCCCAGATAATTCCATTCAGGATTTTTAGATTTTTAGATTCCCATCCTTTGACCAGATACCCCAAAACAACAGCCTGGCTGCTTCTTGTGCAGAGTGGAATTTGTTTTTCTGTATCAATTTGGCAAATTGATACGTGTGGCGGTTTACAAAATTAATTCAGCAAAGGATTCTCTGTTCAGAAAGCTGCAGAGCTTCAGATCTTTGATACAGTGTCTAAAGCCAGGTATTAATTGGGCGATGTCGACATCGCGAAGTCTACTTGACGACGCACGAATTTTCTGAAAAAAGACCTCGCCAAGTCTTCGCCAAGTCAACTTCGGGCTCATTTAAGGAAGGAAGGCCTGAAGTCGAAGGGTGCCTTTAGTGCCTGTCAAAGCCTGGTCACATCTGTGGTTTACTGGATCATTTTCACGAAAACGACTGTATGAATAAATAACATAATTATGAATTCTTCCTTCTTCGATGAACTTTTGTTTTGTCGCTACTTTCTTTGCAATGTGCAAGTCGCGTGCTAGAAAATGCGACCACAAATTCTGTCAAATAAGATACGGCTCATTGCGTACAGCACCTATCTCTCTGACCGGTTAGCTATCATTTTCCGCATCAATTGTCTTCTGAATTTTAATGAGAAACTACTTACCTGAGGGGAAATGAGGAGGGGACGAGGGCTAGGTGTGTGGGGTGAGGGGTGGAAGAAGAAAGCTTGAGACATTCACACTCCTTGACAGTCGTCAACTTGGTAGCTTGGGGAGGTGTACTCAGTGCGCTAGTTTTTAGTGGTGTTGCCTTGAGAGCTAGAAAGAGACCAAGGGTTAAACCATCAAAACAACTGACAGGAGTTCATTAAACGAATACTCACAAACAGCCAACTTGTACCTCTTTCATAAAGTAAGTTTCGTTTTTCTAATTTTTGCATTTACATTTCTACTTTTGTTGTTGTTGTTGATGTAGTTGGTGGTGGGATGAATGTCAATGTTACAGCTTTTCTGAACCGATCTGACGATTTAACCTAATTTTTAAAATGTCAAAATGTTATTAATTGTTTTTTGTACGGATCGTGTGTTTTTCTTTTTTACTTTTCTCTTTGTTTTCCTTCTTAGTTTTTTTTTAACTTTAAAACCATCAATGCAAGTTACAGAAGTTCATAAGTTTGTATTTACAGACAGCGAAATTGCAGTGTCTTTTGATGGACAATTGTTTTCTTTTCATTGTGTGTGAATGTGTGTGTTATGCTACTTAAAAATATCTATTTCAAGCTAAATTATGTGAGCAGTAATGGGGTTGTGGCATGATTTATGTTATACGAATGCGAGCTCCGCGCGTCCTCTTGGTGATAAGCTGTTTTCACAAATCGTTTGTACTTTTCTATTTCTCTCCCTTTTTATGTTTTGTAAAATTAATTTGTTCCTGGTCTCTTCCCATTAGTTCTTGTTTAAAAAAAACCCTTTTCTTGTTCAACTTCTGTCTGTAAATTTGACCCCCAGAACCCGAAATCAATTAGCAAACAAAGAAACAATCAAACAAACAAACAAACAAACAAACAAACAAAAAATCAAACAAACAAACAAACAAACAAACAGAAAAACAAAAACAAATAAACAAAAACAACAAAAACAACAAAAACTAAAAAAACAACCAAACAGACAACCAAACAACAAACACAAGTTGCAGCAGAAAAACACGAGAGAGAGAGAAAGAGAGAGAGAGAGAGAAGAAAAAGAACTAAAATCAACCAACAAGCAAGATAAGAATTAGGGAACAACTATTGAATAGATTTGCGAACAACGAAACTATTCCACGAAAGACACATGTGATTGCATTATCTGACTAGTGGAGTTTAACGTCCTCTTGCCAGGGTCAACTGAGAAGTTTTGGGCCCAACTAGGAAAGGAATCACTTAGGAGCATTTGGCATGATTTAAGACAGGTTCTTATCGAAACCTCATGCAAAATATTAGGTATTTTCATGAGATAGTTTGTGCTGCTTGGCTAATCGAAGTATCGTACCCTCCTGGTTTACACACAATGGAGGAAACCAATGACCGAGCAATGATCCAATATCGGCAACATAAAGGATTAAGCCCACTAGGAATCCATGATGACACATCCAGGGGAATGAATTACCTTTCTGGCAATATACTTGATTTTAATATAACTGGCCGCCGCATCACAAAGATCTACAGCAAAATGTATCTGTGTCCTTTTTTCATGACGGGTAGAGTAGATGAGCGAACGTGTAGCAAAGACCTGGGGCTCTATTCCTTAAATTGCTGTAACTCATATACCGGTCTGTAAAACCACTTCCGTTCGATAAGTCCACTAAGTGTAATTTATGAAACCCCGATAAGGCCTTACGAGAGTGTCACCGAGCTGTAAAGTTAGAGGACCCATACCCCTCCTCTAAAGTCGCTACCTGTCAGGTAACTTCACCAAAACTGTCCATGTCACTCTTTTCATACGTGATTCAAACCGCCAATTCTGAATAAATTTTGTCCAAATATTGTTTGTAGGTTTATGTCCCTCATAGTCACATAATGGTGTCATTTAAGCACCAATGCATTCAGGACAAATAGCAGATATTGCTTGCGAAAGATTTCAACCGATGCTCGCTCATACCGGCTTTGTTGCAAAAGCGTTCAAGCGTCTTTTCCAATACATTACAGTGTTGATTATATGTAAGCTGATACCGTGGCCGAACGGTTATTGCGTTTGCCTAACACGTGATTGAGTCGAGTTCAAATCACCCTCTGACCATTATTTTTGTTTACTCGTTGTCTTGTTTGTTTATTCTTGTTTATTTTCTTCATGTGCAAGAGAGTACGTTGTAGGAAATATCAACATTGATTTTAAACATTAATTTTAGGCAGGAATTATTTCAAACATTGATTATGACAGATAAATCCTAGCTAATTTATCATGGTTCTGGAATCTGCAGTTCTCTCCCACGTAACATGTTTGTTTAATTGTCTTGCTATATTCTGTGTTTTAATGAATTGTTTGTTTGTTGATTGTCCTTCTTAACTATTTCGCCCCGTGTTTTAATTTCATTTAGTTTGTTTGGTTGTTACTATTGACTTTGAAACTGACACGCCGGCGGAAATGCCGGTAACGCATGCGCAGAGAAGGGCAAGCTTGGGGAATCTCCTATTCTAAAAATAACTAACACGTAGCTGCTGACCTTCTACCAGACTGACATGAATACCGGGGGTAAATAAATAATTACCGGGCTGTATAAACAAATACCGGGCGGTAATTAAACGATAGTTTGACTTTGTCGGACACAATTTTACAGATTTTCACGAATATGAGCCCCTGTACGCGTATGTGTAGATATTACGTCACCCTTAACTCACTTTTTTTCTCCAATGTTCCAAATCACACGTTGTTTTGCTCCCACCAAGACGTGTAGATCTTTGCAAACGCGTGACATAAAAACATAGATTTGATCACGTTACTCGTACACGTGCTGAACAGTTCCACATCTATACTAGTATAGATCTGTCTAATGGCAAAATGGGGTCCACCAACCTAATACACGTGAACAGCTTCCGTATTTGGCCATTGTTTTCCTATTTTCCGACAAAACACACCACTAATGTTGACGACAAGCGTTTTGCTGAGCAGTGGGGAGCCATATGCACGAACATAATACAAGTGAACAACTACTGAGTACTGTATTCAGCCACTATTTTCCCATTTTTCAGACAAAGATCAACACGTCAAGATGCTACTGTTGAAGACAAGCGTGTTGCTGGGCGTTCTGTGTACGGTCGCCGCGCAGTGGGGAGCCATGTTCACCAACGTGATGAATGTGAACAACGTGGCAACGTATCTGAAGCAGTTTTGCGGGGACGTCGCTTCCTTCCTCCCGGCTCTGTGCGGCATTGGAGCCAGTGGGCCGGCTTGCTGCGGAGTGTTTGCTATCGTCGATGTGTGCAGGTGCATTGGTCTCACCCCCCCCCCCCACACACACACTGTCTCTGTGTGTGTGTGTCTCTCTCTCTCTTTCTTTCTCTCGTTCTCGTTGTGTCCCGTCCCGCCCCGTCTTTAACCTGTAAATAAGCCTCTCCGTTTTAAAGACTTGCCCGGGTTTCAAAAATGTGCTATTTATAAAGGAAAGAAATAGGAAAAGAAAAAGTTGAGAATCATCTCAAATCCATTATGCCACCGCATTGAAAACTTGTTCAACCAATAATATCCACAGGTCTTCATGCACAAGCAGCAGTAGCAGCAACTTGTTCGGGCCAGGCAACCAGGATGTTCAGAGTCTGATGTACGAACCAAGCGTGTGCGCGGCTCTGCGCATGGTCGGGCAGGCTCAGTGCCAAGCGGCGCCCGGATCGTCCGTACTGTGCGACAGGCTTCTCTGTTTGATGAACATGATGTGTTTCCCTGGCTACAACTGTGAGTTGTTGTGTCTGACTGTCTGTCTGTCTAAATCCAAAAACAAAGAGACTGCCAACGTTCCAAAATTCAGAATCAAAAACAATAAAAGTAAGTTGTTGGAACGTTGTTATTGACAAAAATACGTTACAATCACAAATATATCGACCGAACGGTCTTTAAAGTGAACAGACAAACAAATAGTCACGGAAAACTTACCTCAGTTTTCGCCCACTCGTCAGGAAGCCGAGCGAATGATTCCATCAAGCTAAGTTTGTTGTGACTATTTGTTTGTCTGTTCACTTAAAAGACCGTTGGGTCGATATATTTGAGAATGTAACGTATTTTTGTCAATGACAACGTTCCAACACTTACCTTTCTCGTTTTTTGTCTGTCTGTCTGTCAATCCATTTAATTGTCTGTCTGTGTCTGTCTGTTTGTATCTCTCTGTCCGTTTCTGTCTGTGTCATTTTCTGTCTGCCTATGTGTGAGTGTGTGTGATCCGGATTGCTCCGCACACATAGTACACTAGTATGTCTCACGTGTTCCTTCTTTGTGCAGCTTGACACTAACGGAGTCAAATTAGCAATGGCCCCTGCATCAGCCGGAAAGAAAGCACACTTTCATGCATGCTTACTTTTCGACTGTTTTCCCTATTTGTTTCCTTTACAAATGTGTCAACATATATTGCATACGGGAGTCAGAAGAGTTATTTGTTTTCCATACGTGAGTTGCCACAGCCTTCACAGCCTATTAAAAACTATTAAACTTGTACATTACTTTTTTCAGAACAGGTCTACGACAAATCTGTCTTAATGTTATTTTGTTCTCACCTTGTCGGGTTTACAGATGTAAGTGTTCTAATGACCGGGAAAATCACTTAATGACGGTCTGCTATTAAAGTGGTACCTCTACACAACGACTTTGAAAATGTCAGTCAAATTTGGTCGTTATGTATATGTACTTTACACGAGATGTTATCAAATGAAACATTGTAATGACAAGTGCCTGAGGGTTGCGCTCTCTCTGCACCTATCTGGCTCTGTGAAAAACAGTCTTGTTGACATATGTATTGATGTGTTACAGTTGGATGTGGTGCAGCATGGGCGGATCACATCATTTTTAGGGGGGGGGGTCCATTTTTTTTTTTTTTTAGGGACAATTGACGACGCGAAGCGATTAGTTGAGGGCGTGAAGCGTTCGAACCTCCTAGGGGGGTCCGGCGGCATGTCCCCCCCCCCCCCGAACATTATTGATACAAACAAGGAAAATGGAGCAAACGGGTGCAATCTGAGCCAAGAAACTTCCCCTAATACACCTTCCAAAAATTATATTTAAGGCGATGTGAGGCACTAAAATCACCACATTTAAACTTGGAGAATACATGGAATAAGTTAGTTTTCTGGGTAGTTATTGAAGTGACATGAAAAGAAATGAAAAATATGTGAATACTACAGGACTTAGACTGCCGTTGCTATGGAAAGTGGCTTAAACAGCGCCATATTGGATTTCTAGGAAACGGTTTGACAGCAACATCATACTAGTCTTCAGAAATGCTTAATATTTGGCACAAAGATACACATGTCTTTTATCTACAATCATAGGGCGGGGATGTAGCTCAGTCGGTAGCGCGCTGGATTTGTATCCAGTTGGCCGCTGTCAGCGTGAGTTCGTCCCCACGTTCGGCGAGAGATTTATTTCTCAGAGTCAACTTTCTGTGCAGACTCTCCTCGGTGTCCGAACACCCTCGTGTGTACACGCAAGCACAAGACCAAGTGCGCACGAAAAAGATCCTGTAATCCATGTCAGAGTTCGGTGGGTTATAGAAATACGAAAATACCCAGCATGCTTCCTCCGAAAGCGGCGTATGGCTGCCTAAATGGCGGGGTAAAAACGGTCATACATGTAAAAGCCGTGGAAGTTTCAGCCCATGAACGAACAAACAAACAATCTACAATCATATAGAACGATTTTTTGAGACAAGACTACAGTTGAATTTATATTAATTTTTGAAATAAGGATTAATGAAAATGCGGTTAGAAGTTCATTAATCCTTATTACAAAAATTAATATAAATTCAACTGTAGTCTTTAGTAAAACTAAATCGTTCTATATGACTGTAGATAAAAGTCTTGTGTATCTTTGTGCCAAATATCATGCATTTCTGATGTATGATGTCGTTGTAAAACCGTTTCCTAGAAAATCAATATGGCGGCTGTTTCCATAGCAACGACGATCTGTGTCCATTAATATTTACAAATTTTTCATTCATTGTTATAAGTCACTTCAATAACTACCAAGAAAACTGGTTATTCCATGTATTCTCCAAGTTTAATTTTAGTGCCACACATCGCCTTAAGAAGACAATTGACCGATCTGTTGTAACATGACCCAACCAATTACCCAAATACTTTCTGAAATCGCCACTTAGAAAAGAAAGGCCGGTTCCTAGGGGGGTCCGGGGGCATGCCCCCCCGGAAAAATGTGATAAAAATCAAGGAAAATGGAGCAATCTGGTGCAATCTGATCCATAAGTATCTCTTTATTTTTAATTTTCTTTACAAAAAATGTCTTCTCTTTTTAAAAAAAAATTGTAGGCTGTTTTTTTTTTATCTCCGAAAATCCCGGAAACCCCCCCTGGATCCGCCCCTGTGCAGTATAAGTATTGCATTTGATGGTATAAGAAGCGACTGTATGTCATTACAGTAAACAGTCCCAGTGCGCACTTCTGACAAAGTTTCAAAACGCTCGATACGTTACGCCTGTTCTTGACCCAAATATATAGTTTTATCTGATTTTACACTATACCTTGTATCTGGTTCTGGCCATGGACAACGAAATTATACGACGTAAAATGATGTTTTGTCACTCAGCCTTTCGTGCTCAGAACAAGAAGCTATGTACAACATCCGGCGAAATCAGACATTTGGACTAAAAACAGGCACACAGCATCAACGATTTTTATGTCTTCTTCTTCTTCTGCATTCGTGGACGTTTGCACAAGCGGGCGTTTACGTGTGTGCTCGTAACCCCCCCCCCCCCCCCCCGATCCCACCCCCCGCCATTCAGGCACCTATATTCTGTTTTCGGGGAGATTTTGAGTCAATCGCAGTATTCAGAACTGGCGGAGTTTACTGCAGTAATCTACATTCGCTTCTTAGACCGGTAAAGGCCACCAAAAACTGTATAACGAATCGGGTTTTGTGCCCCTGAAAGAAAGGCGACGTCGTCATAAACTTTTGCTGTATTATAAAATTGTAAATCGTTTAACCCCAGAATATTTATATTCGAAACTGCCGGTCCTGGTTTCCGATGTAAATCCTTACCACAGACGACGCCCTCTTGAACGTAAGGTTCCATTGCGCAGAAGTGAGTTATATAAATCTTCATTTTTTCCTTCAACGACAGCTTTGTGGAATAATCTTCCAGAAAATATACAACAAACGCAGTCAGTTGGTGAATTTAAAAGGTATTTGACCGATGGAGATGTTGTTGTTCCACAGTATTATTATTTAGGCAACCGCCAAGCACAGGTATTTCACAGCAGGTTGAGATTAAACATGAGCGATTTGCAACAAGACTTAGTGAACCGACACCTCTCTGATAATTTAGAATGTACGTGTGGAGCATGCCCGGAAGATTCTGAACATTTCTTGTTACACTGTCCAAAATTTAAAGAACATAGAACCATTTTTATTCAATAGTCTGCCAACACACGTTCTAGACTGCAAAACACACTTGTTTGGAAATACTGATTTAACTATATCTTTGAACACAAAAATATTCTCTGTTGTACAAGACTATGTTATGTTAACTAATCGCTTCGGCTGATATTATATTAACTGTGCAATTGATGCAGCCAGGCATCCTCTCTATCCCTCTCTCTCTCTCTCTCTCTCTCTCTCTCTCTCTCTCTCTCTGTCTCTCTCTTCATCTTATTTGTATAAAATATAATGAAAGATTATCAAGATAAGTGTTGAAGCTATCACTTGTTCGCCATGTTTTGCTATCGGAATGTGTATTGATTATCATTTCAAGAACGTGTCCATAAGCAATCTGCTTGTTAACGTTCTTAATATTGTTATTGTTTGAAACGTGTGTATGAGAAATTGAATAAAACACGCTTAAACCAAAGGTGATATCGTGGTCCAGGATCACGCACACTCCGTGTAGTGTGTCAACGCTCAAGAAGGGCAAGGAGAGTGCATGCATACTAACCAGATGTGCCGAGGGAAAAAGACTGTACCATACTGAATACGATTTCAAACAATTTATTGCTTTGAAACAGACGCATAACAATACCCCCACACGATTACTGATACAGTGCAGTGATGCAGAGATTTTGTCGGTCACAAATGATTGTGCACGAGATTGTGGGCAATTTGTAATGGCCCTCGTTTCGTAAGTCTAATGGGAACAAGTCAAGATAACGAGCCATGTGTTATTAGACCACAAAAAAAAGAAAGTCTGTTTTCGGTAACATAGACAACAACAAAATAGGGTCGGTAGGTCGGGACTTTTTTTTTCTCTCCAAAAAACCATATTTTTTTAAAGTTATTTTGCCAAAAAACAAAGACTTTTTTTTTTTTCCCAAATGTCAAAACAAAGTCTAGGGTCGCGCGAAAAAATAGGGTCGGTCGGGATACCGTAAACAGACACATTTTGTTTGCCTTAGGGACGTTACGTTCTGCTCGTTAACAACACTACGGCTTCGAGTTTGTAAGTTGACATTAGACGATGTTCGAAAATATCTGTGTCAGGATTTCAAGCGGAAATGGTATCATATTTTGACCGTCGCGATATAACCTTCGTGGTTGAAAACGACGTTAAACACCAAATAAAGAAAGAAATCATATTTTGAAAGCACGCATACACACACATCAGTGTTAGTTGTTCGTCGCGACTGCAGTTTAAAGCCGATCAGCAGTGTTGTCGCTTAGCCTCGCTTTGACCAGCTCGCATACATATTTTAGGGCCCTACTCTACCTCACCGTTTGAACATCCTGACAGAGTAAATATTTGGAAAACGTCTACTGCAAGCGATATACACAGAAAAAGCCGTTTGAAAAGAAGAATGTTTTTGTTATTAAAAGCACAGTAAGCCTCCCGTAAACCATCACAGATACTGTCATACAGTACAAACACCCTTTCATTTAAACACTCACCACTTGAGAACATCCTAGGTGCCCTCCGTAAAGAGCGAGCAATTTTCAAAGAATTTATTTTTGCGTAGTTTATCTTACCCCTGAGCCATCGTGAACCCGTGTTATCCAGTTTCCCTTTTTCACAATGCAGTCGTCAGTTAGTAATTTGAATGCGATTGGCTGTGAGCTTATCTGCAATAGCACGTTATTATGTACCTCTGACTATGCACGAAACAGACGGCTGTGGTTCACAAGAACTCTCGCGATGGCTTTTGACTGTTCAGAGGAATGGCGATAGGCATAAACCGTCGCCTGCTACGAGAACCACGACCTTGCGTGACCCTGCTTCCGGGCGTTTCTTTTTTTCAAACTTTCAAAACTTCGAATTGTACTGATCTTGTCTTGATGAAAAAAGAATTCTTTTATGATTTAAAAATGTTTGTGTAACAAGCTGTCAATTTATTATTTAGACTTTAAAAGTTAGGTCTAGCGCCAAAACGCACCACGGTCTCTGAGACAATCCGCAAAATTAATTCTTTAAAAATTGCTCGCTCTTTACGTAGGGCACCTAGGATGTTCCCGTTTGGTGAGCGTGCAAATGGAAGGGTGTTTGTACTGTGTGTAAAAGCCTGACAGTATCTGTGATGGTTTACGGGAGGCGCACTGTGCCTTTAATAAAGTAACGCTCACTGCAAACAAGCTGGAATTTCCGGAATCGTTCTCTTCTCACCTTTAAAACCATAAACTATCTAGCCTCTCTCTTGATCGGATCCGTGCAAAGCATCTTATTTCAATTATTCATAACTTACTGTGTTCTATAATTTCAGCATAAAATGCAGCAAACCTGTAAACACACAGACACAGACACACATGCACAACCACACACACATCCACACACACAACCACACATACATACGCACGTACAAATACGCACGCACGCACACATACACACACACACACACACACACACACACACACGCACACACACCCACACACACACATACACACACCATCTCCCCTCAAATCATCCATCCCCTCCACCCCCACCCCCC
>NC_090259.1:34683213-34685713 GCF_037325665.1 Littorina saxatilis | reverse complement strand
CTGACACAAATGCCAACATGAACCCGTTGAATAAGTGAATTAATGTGACCGCTGAAAAAGGAGCATATTAGAACAACAAACACTACACTAAATCTCAAGTATCACCACCCCCGGCAATATGACAGGATGCTAGGCGTCATTGACTTCAAGTAAAGTGCCCTCATCAAACTGAAGATCTGGTCAGTTCATTTAAAGCTGAAGAAGTTCGTTCAAATGTATATATTAGTGCGAAAGAAGAGATACGATTTCAAGTTTCGCCACCTTCGGCAAGATGACTTGCATTATCGACTACAAGTAAAGTGAGCTAAGATGTGCCGGTGTAACACGAGAAAATTACTCCCACGAGATTTTTACTCCGGAGTAAACATTTCGTACGAAAAAGTTACTCCCCTTACGAAAAAAGCACTCCCCCATTACACGAGAAAATTACTCCCCAAGACAGGTGAGTTCCGAGTAAACATTTCGTTCAAAAATGTTACTCCCCTGACGAATAAATAACGAATAAATTACTTCACCCCAACACAAGCACTTTAACTTCCCATGCCAGGTGTACGACATTTTTACTCCCTTGTCCCCTGTTAGTCTTGGTGGTGGGAGGGGTGGGAGGAGGGTAGCGCGACATTCGTGTGCGCGAGATCACTTATTGGCATTATCCCTGCGTACAAGATTTTTACTGGAAGTGAAAACAAGTCGCGTAAGGCGAAAATACAACATTTAGTCAAGCTCAGTCGAACTCACAGAATGAAACTGAACGCATTGCATTTTTTCTGCAAGACCGTACACTCGTAGCATCGTCTGTCCACCACTCGTGGCAAAGGCAGTGAAATTAACAATCCAGAAAAGCGCGGTAGCGGTTGCGCTGAGGAGAATAGCACGCTTTTCTATATCTCTATTCTTTTTAACTCTCTGAATGTGTTTTTAATCCAAACATATCATATCTATATGTTTTTGGAATCAGGAACGGACAAGGAATAAGATGAAATTGTTTTTAAATCGATTTTGAAAATGTAATTTTAATCATAATATTTATATTTTTAATTTTCAGAGCTTGTTTTTAATCCGAATATAACATATTTATATGTTTTTTGAATCAGCACATGATGAAGAGTACGATAAACGTAGTTTTTGATCGTTTTATAAAAAAGTAATTTTAATCACAATTTTCAGATTTGTAATGACCAAAGTCATTAATTAATTTCAAGCCTCCAAGCTGAAATGCAATCCCAAAGTCCGGCCTTTGTCGAAGATTGCTTGGCCAAAATTTCGATCAATTTGATTGAAAAATGAGGGTGTGACAGTGCCGCCTCAACTTTTACAAAATGCCGGATATGACGTCATCAAAGACATTTATCGAAAAAATGAAAAAAATATCTGGGGATATCATACCCAGGAACTCTCATGAAAAATTTCATAAAGATCGGTCCAGTAGTTTACTCTGAATCGCTCTACACACACACACACACACACACACACACACACACACACACACACACACATACACCACGACCCTCGTCTCGATTCCCCCCTCTATGTTAAAACATTTAGTCAAAACTTGACCAAATGTAAAAATGGGGAGTAAACATTTCGTGGAGGGAGTAATTTTTTCGTGCCTTGGGGAGTTCTTTTCTCGTACGAAAAGTGTACTCGGAGTAAGAATTTCGTACGAAATATTTACTCCGAAGTAAATTTTTCGTGGAGTAAAAATTTCGTTAATCTCTTCACTTTCACACTTACAAGCAGAAGAAAACAAAAACAAAATAAACAAACAACAACGTTCCGACAGATCTAGAAGCAGAATGGTATTTTTTGTGGGAACTGAAGTAATATTTGCAGACTGACGTTGGCACCACCCCCTCCCCCTTTTCTACAATGCAACACAACTTTATCATCTGAATGGAGTACATACAGAACTTTGTCTCAAAGATAACATCACGTACACAGATTAGTACTCACACGCCGTCACTCTGCGTGTCTTGTCATTCATTCCGTAAAAACAAGTCGGCTTTTTACGTGGAATTAAACTATTCCAACCAGTTGGTCACATACCAACAATCAGCATACTGACTGCTTGCTGTGGTGAGTTGACATTGTTGGATGAATCCATTTCAACTTTAAGTAGCTTTTACTTCATTTCTTTATATACAAAAAAAGAAATGCCCACTGTGCACGGAGAACACCCAGGCTGTTCATAATAAGAATGTGACCATGTCATGTAAAAGGACAAACAGACAAGAAAAGAAAGCCTTGCATGCTCTGAGACGGTAAGCAGACCTGTTTTCACAGTATCACACCGGTGACACTGTGACGGTTCCCCTACGCTTTGTGTTCGGTGCCCTGACCCTTTGTGTTCGGTTCCCACTCGGTTCCCACACGCCAAAATTCGCGGACAAAACATCCATTTATGGTAGTATTACGCAATGTTGCTCTCTGAGAATGGTCTTGTTAGATCTGTGAGTGTTTACACTACATGCCTAGGTGCTGTTGGATTGAAGGTTTTTGA
>NC_090259.1:34680013-34683013 GCF_037325665.1 Littorina saxatilis | reverse complement strand
AAATCCCTGCGCTTAGAACGGAATACGCGCGATATAAGCCTCATATTGATTGATTGATTGAGGTCTGGGAGATTCTGTGGAAGTAGAGACCTAGGTCAAATAAACTCGATGCGAAGCAGGCTCATGTTTTGCCAAACATAATTTCGTGTTTTTGTTTGTTTCCATGTTCATTTGTGTACTGCATTTTTGTTAAAACTAATGCTGCGTCTAACCTCGGGACACGTGCCGCGACGTGACTCGTATTCTAACTGACTAGCTTTGTTGTTGCACTGATCTCAAGTCGATCACCAAAATGAATGTGGTTCGCTCTTCTTAAACTTCACCAGACACCGCCACTTGACTTAATAGTTTTGCCGATATTTCTGTACAACTTTCGCTTTTTTGGTTGGCATTTCGTCCCCACAGAGATCGGCCCTATATTACCCTTCGGACCAATGTCGATCTCAAAACCGCGGAATCCGACAAATACCTTGCTGTGCACATGCGCAGAAAAGGCTGTTTCGGTCAGCCTTGAAATCACAGTCCTGGTGACTACCACAATTTCGACTTCGAATTTTCACGCCCAAAAAGGTTCTCTCGACCGCAATTTCCGGAATTTTCGGTAGATTTCCGTAATACCGGAATTTAGAATTGAAAGATTCAAGAAAATAATGAGCATCCTTACAACCTCCTCGGATGGTTGGACTTGATCATATCTGACATACGTTGCGCTGACGTATGGAAAGGTTTGCTACGTGATTACGTACCTAATCACCAGACGCAGCGCGACCCACATGTGAGATACGCGTCCTGGTACGTGACGTAGCTGATAGGTAACGCAGTATCTAAACGTCCCTAATAGCTCTTAACACATACCAGCAAGCAGGCAGTAATCTCCTTGTTGCTCTTTCATGCAAGTTCCGCTTGGATTTTCTGGTAACATGTTGTTCGCTCCGACTTTCAGGGTCCCTGGAACAGAAAACGTTCTTAGATTTATACTTGGATCTCCACAAAATGTATACACACACACACAATTGTCTCACCCCCCCCTCCCCCCCCCCCCCCCCCCCCCTTAACAAAATAAAATGCACCATTTTTTTTCAACACTGTATACATAATTTGTCTTCCTGTCAGCTGAATGTTGCCCATTCTCAGTGTTTGTCCTTTTTGTTTTCTTTTCCTCACTAAACCAATATATAAACCAGGCGCTTGCTTTCCTTTGCTTCTTAGATCATCCCTCTCCCTTTTAGAATGAATGATGTTTCGTGCACGTACCCTCTGCGTCCCTCAGCTTGTCCAAAACTGTTTGTGTGTTGCCATATACCGCTGAGGCATCGAGGTACGCCGTCAGAGTGTTGAGCTGTTGTCTGGGGACTGAAGACAAGAACACTCGTAAAGTAGGGGCACACTCCTTCCCGTCAACACCGCTCACCATTACATCTGGGATCTGGCTAGGTGTTGACGCGGTGTCTGGCTCATCTCTCCACTGAGACACGTACTAACAAATAAAAGCCGCACTGCTTTCTGTGCAGAGGGAAATTGTTTAAAACATTTAATTTCTTGAAACAAATTCTGCTTTGTCAATCTGCGAAGATAATCCATCAATAAACCTAAAACAACAGAAAATAAAAAGCTGTGTACTGCAGAGTTATCAGTCAGAGTTATCAGTCAGAGTGTTCATTTTGTGAATGTGTTCAAGTGGAGGGACGATGATCTTATGTGAGATCGTGAGACGAATTTGTTTCATGCGAAAGAATGTGCCTTTACAAGAATTTCATCCTCAAGTTGCAAGGGTTCGAGTTGGTGATTAGAGATGAAGAAATGAACTTAAATGAACAAGCCAGCCATGTGACTGCCAGCTAATCTTTCAACAGATAACCAGCTAATTCGAGCACACACGCTCGCACGTACGTACCAACACACACAAACACACACACACACACACACACACACACACACACATACACACACACACACACACACACACACACAGACACGCATAGCTCTCATTCACCACCCCCAACCCTAACCTACCCCACAAACACACACATAGAACAACCCTCTTACCAGAAATTATACTCAATCAACCGTACGCACAATTCAAAACAATTTCAAAACAAAAACTCGTGAAACACCATACCCATTTTTGTTCCGTTAGGAAAGGAGTAGGATAAGGATCTAACAAACTGCATACATGGCCTTCCAATAGGATCTGTGTCATTTATGACAATAGGAAAGCATGGCCCTCTGCAAGTAAAAATAAAAGTTATACATTTCGTAATAATGATATAGGATGCCAATGCTTGCATACCCTGGCGGTGATACTGGAGTAATTTTCTACTGCTGATCATTAGTAAATGATGGGGGTGTTTTTTTTTCTCGATATCTATTTTCCAATCCTCGGGAGACAGGCAGAAGAAGTTACAGAATTTGATGTCTTCTCGTACTTTGTTTTGACGTCAGAGTTTCCCTTTGGAAGAGATGGTGACGAAGAAACACCTTGCTTTGTTAAATCAGTGTCGTTTCTTATTACACAAATCGACACAACCTCTTTACCTGGCCAAGTTGTGTGCGTTTTTGTTTTTATGTCTTTTTGTTTTGTTTTTGAGTTAAGTTCTTTTCGTTCGCATTGTCTCATTATTGTGCACATATCCGTTCACTGCAAAGATCATTAAGTCGACATAAGAGAGCGGTTCGTTTATTCTATAATGAGAACCAGTCCAATAAGTTATCATTTTTATTGTTGGTGTATTTTTTCACTATCAATTTCTCGTACAAAGAAAGGTTTTTCAACTGCTTCATCAAGGGAGCAGAAATTGAGAAAGCGACGACTATTCATTCACTCGAAACTGCGCAGCCATCTCCCTCTCACCAGACCTCGGAAATTGACTCACCCCTTCACAGCAATGTTTGGCCAACTTCGGTATGTAAAACAAAATCGACAAAAGAACAATCTAAGGTTACACAATAATTGTTAAACAGCCTCATCACTCGACAACAAATTCTTGGCGCACTCTGGCG
>NC_090259.1:34660013-34675013 GCF_037325665.1 Littorina saxatilis | reverse complement strand
GCTTGAATAGGGTTAACCGACGGGTGTAAAAACTCAATGCAGCAAACACACTTGATTCTAAACGCAATATCAAGCAACTCTTACAAAATGAACCATTCCCAAACCAACAGTAATAAGAACACGTTCTGGAGAAAACAAACACATTCAACACACGCGCAAAGAAACAAATAATACCAAGAAAGAACAAATAAAGAGCCTGCAAATTCGCGACATGAAACAAGCTAAGTTGAGAATAACTGCAGTGCTTACACGATCTAACAATGAAGTGGTAGAATAGAATTAAAACAAAAGAGAAAGCGCGTTAATGAGTGCCACGAGTTAATTTTAGCGAGAGGGGGGGGGGGGGGGTATTGTACATCGGCGTCTGAAATGTTGCACCTTGGTTCCAGTAAGGAGTAGAAAGGCTGGGGCAGAGCTTGCGCGAGCAAGCCGGCGAAAGAGAGATAATTGGCAAAGTTGTCTTTTCCTGTTATCTGAATGTGTATTGATTATCATTTTAGAACGTGTACATAAGCAGTCTGCTTGTTAACGTTCTTAATGTTGTTATTGTTTGTTGTTGTATCAAAGAAAATGAATAAAACACGCTTAAACAAAGTTGTCTTCAATTGTTTCATAGGTGACATATCTACCTGTATCGTCAGCTGCATAAAACAAATGCACTGTCAGTAATGTGAACAAGTCACGTGAAGCGAAATTAATACATTTAGTCAATGTGTCAAATTCACAGAATGATACTCAACGCCCTACCTTTCACGAAGACAATGCTTTGCCGATTACGCAACCAAGACTGAAAGCGCTGACAATTTCACGTGGAAACGTGATCGCTTGATGTGACAAGCCAGCATAGCGCAGTAGCGTACAGCGCGTCACAGGAAAGCGCGCTTTGCTCAATTCCTTTTATTTTCAAAACATTAAATATCTATATATTTTTGGAATCAGGAATACATAAAGAATAAGGTTATACACTGTATTCTTTTTTTGGATCGATGACTAAACATTTTATTTAAGTTAGAATTTTGAGATTTTTAATGACCAAACTAATTAACTTATTATCAAGCTTCCAATCTGAAATGCAATCCCAAAGTCCCGGCTTAATCGAAGATTGCTTGATCAAAATTTCAATCAATTTGATCAAAAAATGAGGGCGTGACCTCAACTTTCACTAAAAACCTGGGAAATGACGTCATTAAAGCAACTTATCGAAAACAAAAAGGAACAAGTCGCGCAAGGCGAAATTACTACATTTAGTCAAGCTGTCGAACTCACAGAATGAAACTGAACGCACTGCATTTTTTCACCAAGACAATACAGCTTCGTCAATCGCCGCGAGAAGAAAATCGCTCACCTCCCACGTGCAAAACGCAGTGAAATAGACAAGCAAGAATAGCGCGGTAGCGTATTGCGTTTGCAGGAAAGCGCGCTTTACTGTATTCTTGTTAACTTTCTGAGCTTGTTTTGAATACAACATATCATATCTATATGTTTTTGGAATCAGGAAATAATAAAGAACAAGATGAAATCATTTTTGGATCGATTTTATAATTTTAATTGTACTACTAGTTAATCTATTTTCGTTAATTGTGATCACATTTTAAGAGTAAACATAACATATGTATATATTTTTAGATTCAGAATTTGATGAAGAATACGATGCAATCAATTTTAAATCGGTTTGCGAGAATTTGATTGTAATGAAAACTTTAATGAGCAAACTCATTGATTAATCTTTAAGCCTCCAAGCTGAAATACAATACCAAAGTCCGGGCACCGTCGAAGATTACTTGACTAAAATGTCAACCGATTTGGTTGAAAAATGAGAGCGAGACAGTGCCGCCTCAATTTTTCACAAAAAGCCGGATATGACGTCATCAAAGACATTTATCAAAACGTCTGGGGATACCATACTCAGGACCTCTCATGTTAAGGTTCATGAAGATCGGTCCAGTAGTTTTCTCTGAATCGCTCTACACACACACACACACACACACACACACACACACACACACACACACACACACACATATACACACACACACACACAAACAAACAAACAAACACAAACAAACACACACACACACACACACAGACACACATACACCACGACCCTCATCTCGATTCCCCCTCTACGTTAAAACATCTAGTCAAAGCTTGACTAAATGTAACAAGAGGCGAAGCCATCAAGGCTCACGTAAGAAATCGACAAACAGTAACACAAACTCAATCACTCCGTCACACATACACACACACACACACACACACACACACACACACACACACACACACACACACACACACACACACACACAGAAAGAGCATAGGTGAAACTGTGCAAGAAAGCGAGACACTAGATCTAGATCTGTCTGTCTGCATGTAGCCTACTTACAGGGACACGACTGCCAACTAGTCTCGGCCCGCTCAAAATAATAATGACCGAGACTTTCAGTACTTCCTTCGCGTGACGTCTAACCCTCTTACGTCATAATGTGACGTCAATGTAATGTGACGTCTTCAAATGTTAGAGTTTCTACCACAGACATACACACGCACGCACGCACGCACATACGCACATACGCACATACGCACGCACGTACGCACGCACAGACAGACAAAGTTACGATCGCATAGGCTACACTTACGTGAGCCAAAAACAACGGCACAGAAACACAAAATATGGAGTATTACATACAGAGGTTGAAACGTTCCTGATTTACACAATAAAGCTCTTTTAATGACAGACCATATCGCTTTAATTAAAAACAAGAGGCGAAGCCTTCAAGGCTCACGTAAGAAATCGACAAACAGTAACACAAACTCAATCACTCCGTCACACACACACACACACACACACACACACACACACACACACACACACACACACACACACACACACACACACACACACACACACACACAGAAAGAGCATAGGTGAAACTGTGCAAGAAAGCGAGACACTAGATCTAGATCTGTCTGTCTGCATGTAGCCTACTTACAAGGACACGACTGCCAACTAGTCTCGGCGCGCTCAAAATAATAATGACCGAGACTGTCAGTACTTCCTTCGCGTGACGTCTAACCCTCTTACGTCATAATGTGACGTCAATGTAATGTGACGTCTTCAAATGTTAGAGTTTCTACCACAGACATACACACGCACAGACGCACGCACGCACGCACGCACGCACAGACAGACAAAGTTACGATCGCATAGGCTACACTTACGTGAGCCAAAAACGGTCTGGGATATCATCTGGGAAAGTTTGTATGCAAGTGTTATGAAGATTGGCTCAGTCTTTTCCTCGGAATCGATCTTCACAGTCATTCACACACACACACACACACACACACACACACACACACACACACACACACACACACACACACACTCGCACACACACATACACGCACATATACACACACCACGACCCTCGTCTCGATTCCCAGTCTATGTTAAAACATTTATTCAAAACATGGACAAATGCAGCAACATGTTATTTGATTCTTTAATGGCACATACTCACACCGGTGACACTGTGACGGTTCCCCTGCGCTTTGTGTTCGGTGCCCTGACCCTTTGTGTTCGGTTCCCACTCGGTTCCCACACGCCAAAATTCGCGGACAAAACATCCATTTATGGTAGTATTACGCAATGTTGCTCTCTGAGAATGGTCTTGTTAGATCTGTGAGTGTTTACACTACATGCCTAGGTGCTGTTGGATTGAAGGTTTTTGATATTTTAGCCGTTATTAGGTAGAATGCCTTCCACTTTACTGCAAAACTGCATAATTCGTAGCATCGGCAAGAAATATCCTACCAAAAAATGCCTGCTTGGAACTGTCGTTGGTCCAGCAAAAAGTTCAACATGTCTGTAGCAGACAGCCCAAGTTTCAAGATTGTAGGGCCATCCAAACAGCCGTAATAATAAAAACAACAAAAGTAGTCAGTGAAATTGGCTGTGTTCGGTCCCCACACACTTTTGTGACGTAGGCGTGACGGTTCCCATAATTCATTGTGTCGGTCCCCACTTTCTGTGTCGGACCCCACTTTCGACCTAATTTCTCTGTGACGGACCCCACAACCAGCCTATTTTGTGTCGGTCCCCACACCTTCTTGGATTTATGACTTGCCGGTTACTTGTATCATTGTATTCATTGAATCTAATTGTCTCGGAGTTATTTTTCAGCAACAACCGGCAAGGCAGCACCTTTTGTGATACCAAGTAAGTCAGATGACATCAGTATGTGTGTGTGTGTGTGTGTGTGTGTGTGTGTGTGTGTGTGTGTGTGTGAGAGAGAGAGAGAGAGAGAGAGAGAGAGAGAGAGAGTGAGAGTGAGAGAGAGAGAGAGAGAGAGAGAGAGAGAGAGAGAGAGATTGACACCTTTCCAGATCACTCCGGTTATGCGACACTACCGCGAGCGTCACTACCGCGTGTCACACTACGGCGAGTACGACACTACCGCGTGTAACACTACCGCGTGTCACACTACCGCGAGTACGACACTACCGCGAGTATAACACTGCCGCGTGTCACACTACCGCGCGTACCACAACCGCGAGTACCATAACCGTAGAGAGAACGCATGCAAACTTACTTCTTGTGAGTTTGTGTTCTAACGGCTTTGATTGGAAGCAACCCATTCTATATGTATTCTGATAGTGTGTTCTGATCGTTTTGAGTTCTTGGTTAGCATGACAAACATTGAATTAGTGTTCAGAGAACAGACCAGGCCTTTTTGTTTTATATTTCAAGGAAACATTTCAACCTTTGCCTTCAGCCATGGAAGTCATAAAATGACACGCGGTAATGTTATACTCGCGGTAGTGTGACACGCGGTAGTGTTATACTCGCGGTAGTGTCGTACTCGCGGTAGTGTCGTACTCGCGGTAAGTTCTGTTTCCGTACCCGCGGCAGCGACAAAAGAAAACGCGCGCAAACGCGTGACGTGTTTCCGTACTTGCGTTTTAAACATGCGGTAAAATCTGTAAACTCCCGCGTTGCCGCGCGACAACGCGAAAAAATCGCTCCAGGACCCTTTCAAAAAAATCGCGTCGCTTGCCGCTTGTCGCGCCGCTAACGCGTCGCGCGTGTGGAAACACTCCTGGTCATTTTCTATGTGCTTGATTTTCGTCGCACCGCTGGAAAAACGCTATCGCGGGTACGGAAACACAACTTTAGTGTGAGACGCGGTAGTGGTACTCGCGGTAGTGACGCTCGCGGTAGTGACCAGCACCCGATCACTCCACATAAACGCTGGTTCTGGTTGCATTGTGCCGCTGACATACAGCTAATAGGATTTTTACACCCCCGGTATAGGGGTGTGTATAGGTTTCACTCGATGTGTTTGTGTTCGCAAGTAGATCTCAAGAATGAACGGACCGATCGTCACCAAACTTGGTGAACAGGTTCTATACATTCCTGAGACGGTCCTTACAAAAATTGGGACCAGTCAAACACACGGTTAGGGAGTTATTGGTGGATTAAAATTATACAAGGCCTGGTATAGACGGACACCCCCGTTGGTCAAAGGGAAATAACCATTCTCACTGCCACCAACTGAGAAGGTTATTTCCCTTTGACGGGGGTGTAGTTCCTATCGGAGGAATTTCTTGTTTTAATCCTTTTGTGGTATTGCTGATGATGCTGAACATGTATTTTACTAGTTTACCAATATGTATCTTTGACCCTGATAGCCTACGAAAACGGAGCAATCATGGCCCAACATTGGCCCAATGCTGAATTTATTGGCGCGGTGCTGAGCCTTAGTCGGGCCGTTGTCGTAGGCTGTCAGGGTTTATGTAGCCTTGTTCCATTCTGCCGTGTGCTGACAAAACCGAGTAAGTCCATTTTTTTCAAAAATGATATTTTTTGTTCATCAAAGCTTAGAAATTAAGGCGCACCTCATGTGTAAATTGTGACTTTGTGAAATAAATAGATAAGGAGATATTAAAAAGTAAGTCCACACCTTAAAAACTGTTTAAAGTACATCTGCCATGTGCTGACAAAACCGAGTAAGTCCATTTTTTCCCAAAAATGATATCTTTTTGTTCATCAAAACTAAAAAATCAAGAAGCAGCCTGTGTGTAAATTTTGACTTTGTAAAATAAATAGATAAGGAGATATAGAAAAGTAAGTCCACAACTTCAAACATTTCTCAAAAAAAATTACATGTCAATTTGCTGGTAAAACCAAGTAAGTCCATCCACCAATCACAAGAACCTTTATGACGCTATAACCAATCAGAATGCAATGTTTTTGCCAGTATGACGTCAAAGTCAATCCGAATATTCTTGCGGCATTTTACTTGTTAGTAGGGGTGCTAGTTTTGGTGCAAGCATGGCTGCTAAAGAAGAAGTGTTGTCAAGATAAATGACAAAACAGTGAAAATAACGTTAACATTACGAATTTGCACAAGATGGAGAGAGAGAGAGAGAGAGAGAGAGAGAGAGAGAGAGAGAGAGAGAGAGAGAGAGAGAGAGAGAGAGAGAGAGAGAGAGAGAGAGAGAGAGAGAGAGAGACTAAACAGGGAGAGAGAGAGAACGAGAGAGAACGAGAGAGAGACTAAACAGGGAGAGAGTGAGAGAGGGGAAAGAAATCAGGGTCGACGGGGGGGGGGGGGGGGGATGGAGGGAGAGAGAGAAATAAAGGGAAAGAGGAATTAGGGAGGGAGGAAGAGAGTAAGAGGGAGAGAGATAGCGAGAGAGGTAGGGAGGGATAGAAAGAGAGATGGAGGGAGGAAAAGAGAGAGATAGGGAGGGATAGAGGGAGGGAGAGAGAGAGAGAGACAATGATCGTCAGGTGAATTATATATTGATAGAGAAGAAAAATGTTTAAAATAAAACGTCATAAGGTGACGTCATTATGTCTCGCCTTATCGAAAGAGGTCATTTGTGTGTTCTAAACTTTAAATGACGTCATTTGTGAGTTCTAAACTTAAAATGACGTATTTTCTGTATGGGTCGTCTGACAAGAATTTTAAAACTATCATTATATTAAAATTGGGAACCCCTTGGACTTACTTGGTTTTGTCAAAACATTCATGCACACTTAAAAAGTTGTTTTTGGTTGTGGACTTACTTGTTCATATCTGCTTATCTAAGCACTCTAAAAAGTAGAAATTAGCACACAAGATGCGCATTGATTTCTTCTTTTTGATGAACAAAAAATATCATTTTGAAAAAAAAAAAGACTTACCAAAGCGGAAGGTCGTGGGTTCGAATCCCGGCCGCACCTGACGGATAATTAAGGTGAAGATTTTTCCGATATCCCAGGTCAACTTACGTGCAGGCCTGCTGGTGCCTTATCACCCTTCGTGTGTACACGCAAGCACAAGACCAAATTAAATGCGCACGGAAAAGATCGTGCAGTCCAAAGCAGAGTTCGGTGGGTTATAGAAACACGAAAATACCCAGCATGCTTTCACCGAAAACGGCGTATGGCTGCCTAAATGGTTTTGTAAAAACGGTCATCCACGTACAAATCCACTCGTGCAAAAGCACACGTGTACGTGGGAGCTTCAGCCCACGAACGCAAAAGAAGAAGAAGAACGCCTTCACAAAAATTGCGTCCTCGCTGTTAAAACCCGTCAATCGGGACAGTGAATGTTTCCGTACCATGTCCACACGGCACCTGAATTGCTTAATATCAATTCAAACGTAACACATCTATAAATAGATTCAGGAAACATTGACACCTGCAATAAAATCACTTTCGTGCCTGTGCTAGCATTTTAATGTCCAGAAATATTTCTTAATAACAATTTCAAGAAACGATTTTTAAGACATCAAACCCGGGTAAATAGTGTTTGATTTGAATTTCAAATAATGTGATTTAAGGCTGTAACTATAGTAGTAACCGAACCACCCAAACTTACAACAGCAAAACATTACCGGAACAAAAAAACATGCTGTGTAGCTTAAAAAATTGTACGTGAATAATATGTATTTTAGCAAATCACCGCAATCTGATATGCTCATCATTCTCCAAGGCACTCAAACTAACACTCACGTACACAGTCATACACAAGAACCAGCTTTTATTCTTGACTGGACATAGTCCTTAGATCAAGACTGGTTTTAATCAGAACAAACACACAAACGCACACATTGTTACAGGTTCGCTTCGAAAGTATCTGTGAGAATCGTACCGAAATGAGCCAGAGCGTTGTTTAGAGATCAAATAAGCAAAGGGAAGTAAGCGCTCTAATGTGCACACGACATGTGTAATAGAGTAAGCGAGAGTTATACGGAACGTTTCTCCTGGCACCTGAGAGAATAACGCATTGAAATGAACAAGCGACTTTCATCCTCAAAAAAAGCATTACTTTTTCTTCCAAATGTTTTGACAAAACCAAGTAAGTCCACTTGCTTAGATCTGTCAAATTTTTTAGATCTGATATAATGGAAAAAAGTGACAAAACCAAGTCCACAAAATGCCCAACAAAACAAAAACCATCCATCAGATCATTATCAAACTCGGGTTGTAAACGTACATTAATGCTATTTATCTTATTATCTCTGTAGGTTGATCAAGCTAATCGTCACTTTTGAGAAATGTAATAAAACAGAAAAAGTCGTTTATCTCAGAACTAGCTTCAGTGGACTTACTCGGTTTTGTCAGCACACGGCAGCATTGTATTCTGACTGTCATAAAGTAATTAATTTTAAGAGAAAGCAGTCATGAACACAAGGAGCTGGGAAAAGTTGCCTCTTACAACAAGCGTGGATAAAGACACATACTTGACACAGGCAAGTACTCTTTTTTTTTTTCAATCACCACTAGAAGTCCCTGGGCAGCATTTTGCTCTGAAAACTGAATCTCACATACGACAGGTGGATCTTTTATTTTAAAAATGTGCCAAATTGCATATCTCCAAGGCCGTAAGACTAAGAGTAGATATTGGGAAGGCCAGTTCAAGAAGGTGTGGGTGGATCAACACATAATTTGCTGGTATACTGGGAACCGTCCCAGAGATAAATAATGTTATATATTATTTGTGGCATAAACTAATAAAGTTAGTCTCTCTCTCTCTCTCTCCTCTCTCTCTCTCTCTCTCTCTCTCTCTCTCTCTCTCTCTCTCTCTCTCTCTCTCTCTCTCTCTCTCTCTCTCTCTCTCTCACACACACATACACACACATACTGATGTCATCTGACTTACTTGGTATCACAAAAGGTGCTGCCTTGCCGGTTGTTGCTGAAAAATAACTCCGAGACAATTAGATTCAATGAATACAATGATACAAGTAACCGGCAAGTCATAAATCCAAGAAGGTGTGGGGACCGACACAAAATAGGCTGGTTGTGGGGTCCGTCACAGAGAAATTAGGTCGAAAGTGGGGTCCGACACAGAAAGTGGGGACCGACACAATGAATTATGGGAACCGTCACGCCTACGTCACAAAAGTGTGTGGGGACCGAACACAGCCAATTTCACTGACTACTTTTGTTGTTTTTATTCACACCGGTGACACTGTGACGGTTCCCCTACGCTTTGTGTCCGGTGCCCTGACCCTTTGTGTTCGGTTCCCACTCGGTTCCCACACGCCAAAATTCGCGGACAAAACATCCATTTATGGTAGTATTACGCAATGTTGCTCTCTGAGAATGGTCTTGTTAGATCTGTGAGTGTTTACACTACATGCCTAGGTGCTGTTGGATTGAAGGTTTTTGATATTTTAGCCGTTATTAGGTAGAATGCCTTCCACTTTACTGCAAAACTGCATAATTCGTAGCATCGGCAAGAAATATCCTACCAAAAAATGCCTGCTTGGAACTGTCGTTGGTCCAGCAAAAAGTTCAACATGTCTGTAGCAGACAGCCCAAGTTTCAAGATTGTAGGGCCATCCAAACAGCCGTAATAATAAAAACAACAAAAGTAGTCAGTGAAATTGGCTGTGTTCGGTCCCCACACACTTTTGTGACGTAGGCGTGACGGTTCCCATAATTCATTGTGTCGGTCCCCACTTTCTGTGTCGGACCCCACTTTCGACCTAATTTCTCTGTGACGGACCCCACAACCAGCCTATTTTGTGTCGGTCCCCACACCTTCTTGGATTTATGACTTGCCGGTTACTTGTATCATTGTATTCATTGAATCTAATTGTCTCGGAGTTATTTTTCAGCAAAAACCGGCAAGGCAGCACCTTTTGTGATACCAAGTAAGTCAGATGACATCAGTATGTGTGTGTATGTGTGTGTGAGAGAGAGAGAGAGAGAGAGAGAGAGAGAGAGAGAGAGAGAGAGAGAGAGACTAACTTTATTAGTTTATGCCACAAATAATATATAACATTATTTATCTCTGGGACGGTTCCCAGTATACCAGCAAATTATGTGTTGATCCACCCACACCTTCTTGAACTGGCCTTCCCAATATCTACTCTTAGTCTTAAGGCCTTGGAGATATGCAATTTGGCACATTTTTAAAATAATTGATCCACCTGTCGTATGTGAGATTCAGTTTTCAGAGCAAAATGCTGCCCAGGGACTTCTAGTGGTGATTGAAAAAAAAAAAGAGTACTTGCCTGTGTCAAGTATGTGTCTTTATCCACGCTTGTTGTAAGAGGCAACTTTTCCCAGCTCCTTGTGTTCATGACTGCTTTCTCTTAAAATTAATCCAAGCGGAGCGCGGGCGGAGCCCGCGCGTAGCGAGGTAGTTTTTTTTTTCATCTCCCAGCACTGAAAATTTTTTTGCCAAGTGGTGTCTGTCTGTGAACATTGTTCTAGAATTCATCTTTTAGCACAATATTAGCGACACTGTTTGGACAATTCTATTAAAATTAGGCGTACAAACTGATTTTGTTTCGGGGAATCCTCTCAGAGGATCAGAATTTTCATATAATATCATCGGAAGCTGTTACAACGGGAAAATGTGAAACTTTTGTCACTTTTTAACATGGAATTTCATCTTTGAGCGTTTCAAGCGGACTTTAATAAAATAGTTATTTGCGAATTAAGCAGCGGAAGACACTCACCGGTTCAACATGTGTATGGTCATTAAACCTCAAAACATTTCAGTAAGTGGTTTAGACAAACACCTCCGACATGTGAGGGTGACTGGTTTGTAGCTGAAGAGGTTTTTTTCTAAAGTGTGTTCTAAATACAAATGACGTACTGGTAATGATGTAATGAGTTGTTCTAATCTTGTTCTTGGAACTCTTGCTGTTCCAAGCTTGTTCTTAGCAAGTCTTGGTGACGAGAACAAAGACTATCAATGAAATCTTTAGAAATAACCTCTGACAACGACGACGATGACGACGACGACGACGATAACAACAACAACAACAAATGACATCGACGACGACGACGACAACAACAACAACAACAACAACAACAACAACAACAAAAACAACAAAACGAGAACAACAACAATCACGACAACGAACATGACAACAACAACACCAACAACTACGACGACAACTACAACGACTGGGTTATGATGACATCACCAATGATTTAAAGGCCGTTAAAAAATCGTTAAATCCTATTTCTTCACTGATTCTTATGAAATTTTAAAGGTAGGTTTGTTGTCCCCAACTTATTTTCACTCCATACTTTTCCAGAAGAAAAACATAATTTTGGCAGTTAAAAACCGTTAAATTTCAATTCTTCATCGATATTTATGAAATTTTGTGGGTAGGTTCGTTGTCCCCAACTGATTTTCACTCTATACTTTTCCAGAAGAAAGACATAATTTTGGCAGTTAAAAAACGTTAAATTTCAATTCTTCACCTATCTTTATGAAATTTAGTGGGTGGGTCCGTTGTCCCAAACTGAATTTTAAGACATACTTTTCCAGACAAAAAACCTTATTTTTGGCAGTTAAAAACCGTTAAATCTCAATTCTTCATCGATATTTATGAAATTTTGTGGGTAGGTTCGTTGTCCCCAACTGATTTTCACTCCATACTTTTCCAGAAGAAAAACATAATTTTGGCAGTTAAAAACCGTTACATTTAAATTTTCACCTATCTTTATGAAATTTAGTGGGTGGGTCCGTTGTCCCAAACTGAATTTCAAGACAAACTATTCCAGTCAAAAAAACTTATTTTTGGCAGTTAAAAACCGTTAAGTCTCAATTCTACACCGATATTTATGACATTTTGTGGGTAGGTTTGTTGTCAGATTTGACATGATGGCAGAATTGAAAGTGTGAGATATCCTGATGTTTCACAATTTATGCTGCATAATTCAGCCCCATAGGCGCTTGAATTTTAGGTGGAGTTGGGTTTTTTTTCAGCCCAAACTAGTAACCCCCACATGGTTTTCATGTCCCTTTCTGAGAGACTTCAAGAAGTTTCAATTTGACGTCATGATTAGCCTGCCGCATTAGCAAGTATGAAAACACGTCATCGATGACACATTTTAAGACAGAGAGAGAGAGAGAGAGAGAGAGAGAGAGAGAGAGAGAGAGAGAGAGAGAGAGAGAATCATGTACACACAGATGGACGACTTCGCTTGGGGTATGTACTGCCCGGCAGTACACATCTACTTTATTACTTTATGACAGTCAGAATACAATGGAACAAGGCTACATAAACCCTGACAGCCTACGACAACGGCCCGACTAAGGCTCAACACCGCGCCAATAAATTCAGCATTGGGCCAATGTTGGGCCATGATTGCTCCGTTTTCGTAGGCTATCAGGGTCAAAGATACATATTGGTAAACTAGTAAAATACATGTTCAGCATCATCAGCAATACCACAAAAGGATTAAAACAAGAAATTCCTCCGATAGGAACTACACCCCCGTCAAAGGGAAATAGCCTTCTCAGTTGGTGGCAGTGAGAATGGTTATTTCCCTTTGACCAACGGGGGTGTCCGTCTATACCAGGCCTTGTATAATTTTAATCCACCAATAACTCCCTAACCGTGTGTTTGACTGGTCCCAATTTTTGTAAGGACCGTCTCAGGAATGTATAGAACCTGTTCACCAAGTTTGGTGACGATCGGTCCGTTCATTCTTGAGATCTACTTGCGAACACAAACACATCGAGTGAAACCTATACACACCCCTATACTGGGGGTGTAAAAATCCTATTAGCTGTATGTCAGCGGCACAATGCAACCAGAACCAGCGTTTATGTGGAGTGATCGGGTACTGGTCACTACCGCGAGCGTCACTACCGCGAGTACCACTACCGCGTCTCACACTAAAGTTGTGTTTCCGTACCCGCGATAGCGTTTTTCCAGCGGTGCGACGAAAATCAAGCACATAGAAAATGACCAGGAGTGTTTCCACACGCGCGACGCGTTAGCGGCGCGACAAGCGGCAAGCGACGCGATTTTTTTGAAAGGGTCCTGGAGCGATTTTTTCGCGTTGTCGCGCGGCAACGCGTGAGTTTACAGATTTTACCGCATGTTTAAAACGCAAGTACGGAAACACGTCACGCGTTTGCGCGCGTTTTCTTTTGTCGCTGCCGCTGTCGCGGGTACGGAAACAGAACTTACCGCGAGTACGACACTACCGCGAGTACGACACTACCGCGAGTATAACACTACCGCGTGTCACACTACCGCGAGTATAACATTACCGCGTGTCATTTTATGACTTCCATGGCTGAAGGCAAAGGTTGAAATGTTTCCTTGAAATATAAAACAAAAAGGCCTGGTCTGTTCTCTGAACACTAATTCAATGTTTGTCATGCTAACCAAGAACTCAAAACGATCAGAACACACTATCAGAATACATATAGAATGGGTTGCTTCCAATCAAAGCCGTTAGAACACAAACTCACAAGAAGTAAGTTTGCATGCGTTCTCTCTACGGTTATGGTACTCGCGGTTGTGGTACGCGCGGTAGTGTGACACGCGGCAGTGTTATACTCGCGGTAGTGTCGTACTCGCGGTAGTGTGACACGCGGTAGTGTTACACGCGGTAGTGTCGTACTCGCCGTAGTGTGACACGCGGTAGTGACGCTCGCGGTAGTGTCGCATAACCGGAGTGATCTGGAAAGGTGTCAATCTCTCTCTCTCTCTCTCTCTCTCTCTCTCACTCTCTCTCTCTCTCTCTCTCTCTCTCTCTCTCTCTCTCTCTCTCTCTCTCACACATACACACACACACACACACACACACACACACACACACACACATACTGATGTCATCTGACTTACTTGGTATCACAAAAGGTGCTGCCTTGCCGGTTTTTGCTGAAAAATAACTCCGAGACAATTAGATTCAATGAATACAATGATACAAGTAACCGGCAAGTCATAAATCCAAGAAGGTGTGGGGACCGACACAAAATAGGCTGGTTGTGGGGTCCGTCACAGAGAAATTAGGTCGAAAGTGGGGTCCGACACAGAAAGTGGGGACCGACACAATGAATTATGGGAACCGTCACGCCTACGTCACAAAAGTGTGTGGGGACCGAACACAGCCAATTTCACTGACTACTTTTGTTGTTTTTATTATTACGGCTGTTTGGATGGCCCTACAATCTTGAAACTTGGGCTGTCTGCTACAGACATGTTGAACTTTTTGCTGGACCAACGACAGTTCCAAGCAGGCATTTTTTGGTAGGATATTTCTTGCCGATGCTACGAATTATGCAGTTTTGCAGTAAAGTGGAAGGCATTCTACCTAATAACGGCTAAAATATCAAAAACCTTCAATCCAACAGCACCTAGGCATGTAGTGTAAACACTCACAGATCTAACAAGACCATTCTCAGAGAGCAACATTGCGTAATACTACCATAAATGGATGTTTTGTCCGCGAATTTTGGCGTGTGGGAACCGAGTGGGAACCGAACACAAAGGGTCAGGGCACCGGACACAAAGCGTAGGGGAACCGTCACAGTGTCACCGGTGTGTTATTATTACGGCTGTTTGGATGGCCCTACAATCTTGAAACTTGGGCTGTCTGCTACAGAAATGTTGAACTTTTTGCTGGACCAACGACAGTTCCAAGCAGGCATTTTTTGGTAGGATATTTCTTGCCGATGCTACGAATTATGCAGTTTTGCAGTAAAGTGGAAGGCATTCTACCTAATAACGGCTAAAATA
>NC_090259.1:34615919-34659813 GCF_037325665.1 Littorina saxatilis | reverse complement strand
AAAAACAAGTCACGTAAGGCGAAAATACAACATTTAGTCAAGTTGTCGAACTCGCAGAATGAAACTGAACGCACTGCATTTTTTCACCAAGACTGCATAATTGTCAGTCTTCCGCTCGTGGAAAAGGCAGTGAAATTGACAAACCAGAATAGCGGGGTAGTGGTTGCGCTCAGCAGCAGAGCACACTTGTCTGTATCTCTATTCTTTTTAACATTCTGAGCTTGTTTTTAATCCAAACATATCATATCTATTTGTTTTTGGAATCAGAAACCCACATGGAATAAGATGAAATTGTTTTTAAATCGATTTCGGAAATTTTATTTTAATAATAATTTTCATATTTTTTTAATTTTCAGAGCTTGTTTTTAATCCAAATTACATATTCATATGTTTTTAGAATCAGAAAATGATGAAAAATAAGATGAAATTGTTTTTGGATCGTTTTTTAAAACAAATATTTTACTTACAATTTTCAGATTTTAATGACCAAACTCATCAATTAATTTGTAAGCCTCCATGCTGAAATGCAATACCAAAGTCCGGGCTTTGTCGAAGATTACTTGACCAAAATTTCAACCAATTTGGTTAAAAAATGAGAGCGTGACAGTGCCGCCTCAACTTTCACAAAAAAGCCGGATATGACGTCATCAAAAACATTTATCAAAAAAATTAAAAATTTTCTGGAGATATCCTACTCAGGAACTCTCATGTTAAGTTTCATGAAGATCGGTCCAGTAGTTTCTCGAAATCGCGTTACACACACACAGACACACACACACACACACCAATCCTTGTCTCGATTCCCCGTCTATGTTAAAACATGTAGTCAAAACTTGACTGAATGTAAAAACGGCAATGATTTATGCCACTCAAGTATTGTTTGCGCCACAGTTATTCAAACAACGTGGCCAAAGAATGAGTCTCTTTCTGATCTTTCGATTTTAAATACTGTTGGGCAGCAAAAGTGAGTTTGACTAACAATGACGAAGGGTGAATAGGCCTACATCTTAAAATCTTAAAGGACCAACGGTTATACTTCCTTACACATCTTCGCCAGAGTGCGCCAAGAATTTGTTGTCGAGTGATGAGGCTGTTTAACAATTATTGTGTAACCTTAGATTGTTCTTTTGTCGATTTTGTTTTACATACCGAAGTTGGCCAAACATTGCTGTGAAGGGGTGAGTCAATTTCCGAGGTCTGGTGAGAGGGAGATGGCTGCGCAGTTTCGAGTGAATGAATAGTCGTCGCTTTCTCAATTTCTGCTCCCTTGATGAAGCAGTTGAAAAACCTTTCTTTGTACGAGAAATTGATAGTGAAAAAATACACCAACAATAAAAATGATAACTTATTGGACTGGTTCCCATTATAGAATAAACGAACCGCTCTCTTATGTCGACTTAATGATCTTTGCAGTGAACGGATATGTGCACAATAATGAGACAATGCGAACGAAAAGAACTTAACTCAAAAACAAAACAAAAAGACATAAAAACAAAAACGCACACAACTTGGCCAGGTAAAGAGGTTGTGTCGATTTGTGTAATAAGAAACGACACTGATTTAACAAAGCAAGGTGTTTCTTCGTCACCATCTCTTCCAAAGTGAAACTCTGACGTCAAAACAAAGTACGAGAAGACATCAAATTCTGTAACTTCTTCTGCCTGTCTCCCGAGGATTGGAAAATAGATATCGAGAAAAAAAAAAAAACCCCATCATTTACTAATGATCAGCAGTAGAAAATTACTCCAGTATCACCGCCAGGGTATGCAAGCATTGGCATCCTATATCATTATTACGAAATGTATAACTTTTATTTTTACTTGCAGAGGGCCATGCTTTCCTATTGTCATAAATGACACAGATCCTATTGGAAGGCCATGTATGCAGTTTGTTAGATCCTTATCCTACTCCTTTCCTAACGGAACAAAAATGGGTATGGTGTTTCACGAGTTTTTGTTTTGAAATTGTTTTGAATTGTGCGTACGGTTGATTGAGTATAATTTCTGGTAAGAGGGTTGTTCTATGTGTGTGTTTGTGGGGTAGGTTAGGGTTGGGGGTGGTGAATGAGAGCTATGCGTGTCAGTGTGTGTGTGTGTGTGTGTGTGTGTGTGTGTGTGTGTGTGTATGTGTGTGTGTGTGTGTGTGTGTTTGTGTGTGTTGGTACGTACGTGCGAGCGTGTGTGCTCGAATTAGCTGGTTATCTGTTGAAAGATTGGCTGGCAGTCACATGGCTGGCTTGTTCATTTAAGTTCATTTCTTCATCTCTAATCACCAACTCGAACCCTTGCAACTTGAGGATGAAATTCTTGTAAAGGCACATTCTTTCGCATGAAACAAATTCGTCTCACGATCTCACATAAGATCATCGTCCCTCCACTTGAACACATTCACAAAATGAACACTCTGACTGATAACTCTGACTGATAACTCTGCAGTACACAGCTTTTTATTTTCTGTTGTTTTAGGTTTATTGATGGATTATCTTCGCAGATTGACAAAGCAGAATTTGTTTCAAGAAATTAAATGTTTTAAACAATTTCCCTCTGCACAGAAAGCAGTGCGGCTTTTATTTGTTAGTACGTGTCTCAGTGGAGAGATGAGCCAGACACCGCGTCAACACCTAGCCAGATCCCAGATGTAATGGTGAGCGGTGTTGACGGGAAGGAGTGTGCCCCTACTTTACGAGTGTTCTTGTCTTCAGTCCCCAGACAACAGCTCAACACTCTGACGGCGTACCTCGATGCCTCAGCGGTATATGGCAACACACAAACAGTTTTGGACAAGCTGAGGGACGCAGAGGGTACGTGCACGAAACATCATTCATTCTAAAAGGGAGAGGGATGATCTAAGAAGCAAAGGAAAGCAAGCGCCTGGTTTATATATTGGTTTAGTGAGGAAAAGAAAACAAAAAGGACAAACACTGAGAATGGGCAACATTCAGCTGACAGGAAGACAAATTATGTATACAGTGTTGAAAAAAAATGGTGCATTTTATTTTGTTAAGGGGGGGGGGGGGGGGGGGGGGGTGAGACAATTGTGTGTGTGTGTATACATTTTGTGGAGATCCAAGTATAAATCTAAGAACGTTTTCTGTTCCAGGGACCCTGAAAGTCGGAGCGAACAACATGTTACCAGAAAATCCAAGCGGAACTTGCATGAAAGAGCAACAAGGAGATTACTGCCTGCTTGCTGGTATGTGTTAAGAGCTATTAGGGACGTTTAGATACTGCGTTACCTATCAGCTACGTCACGTACCAGGACGCGTATCTCACATGTGGGTCGCGCTGCGTCTGGTGATTAGGTACGTAATCACGTAGCAAACCTTTCCATACGTCAGCGCAACGTATGTCAGATATGATCAAGTCCAACCATCCGAGGAGGTTGTAAGGATGCTCATTATTTTCTTGAATCTTTCAATTCTAAATTCCGGTATTACGGAAATCTACCGAAAATTCCGGAAATTGCGGTCGAGAGAACCTTTTTGGGCGTGAAAATTCGAAGTCGAAATTGTGGTAGTCACCAGGACTGTGATTTCAAGGCTGACCGAAACAGCCTTTTCTGCGCATGTGCACAGCAAGGTATTTGTCGGATTCCGCGGTTTTGAGATCGACATTGGTCCGAAGGGTAATATAGGGCCGATCTCTGTGGGGACGAAATGCCAACCAAAAAAGCGAAAGTTGTACAGAAATATCGGCAAAACTATTAAGTCAAGTGGCGGTGTCTGGTGAAGTTTAAGAAGAGCGAACCACATTCATTTTGGTGATCGACTTGAGATCAGTGCAACAACAAAGCTAGTCAGTTAGAATACGAGTCACGTCGCGGCACGTGTCCCGAGGTTAGACGCAGCATTAGTTTTAACAAAATGCAGTACACAAATGAACATGGAAACAAACAAAAACACGAAATTATGTTTGGCAAAACATGAGCCTGCTTCGCATCGAGTTTATTTGACCTAGGTCTCTACTTCCACAGAATCTCCCAGACCTCAATCAATCAATCAATATGAGGCTTATATCGCGCGTATTCCGTTCTAAGCGCAGGGATTTTTATTTTAAAAAATTTTTTTTAATGCAATTTATATCGCGCACATATTCAAGGCGCAGGGATTTATTTATGCCGTGTGAGATGGAATTTTTTTTACACAATACATCACGCATTCACATCGGCCAGCAGATCGCAGCCATTTCGGCGCATATCCTACTTTTCACGGCCTATTATTCCAAGTCACACGGGTATTTTGGTGGACATTTTTATCTATGCCTATACACTTTTGCCAGGAAAGACCCTTTTGTCAATCGTGGGATCTTTAACGTGCACACCCCAATGTAGTGTACACGAAGGGACCTCGGTTTTTCGTCTCATCCGAAAGACTAGCACTTGAACCCGGCCACCACCTAGGTTAGGAAAGGGGGGAGAACATTGCTAACGCCCTGACCCAGGGTCGAACTCGCAACCTCTCGCTTCCGAGCGCAAGTGCGTTACCACTCGGCCACTCGAACCGATCTCTCACTACGGTCAGTCGTGCCAGAGACATAGATGTAGGTCTATGGTCGCGCTCATCAGTGACTTGCGCTGTTGCCGAAATTCAAGTCTTTCTGAGTCTAAAACTGATCTCCATTAATATTTCTCCAATATAGCAAAGATCACAGTTCTTTGAATCGAAAAACTTACAACAAAATGTTTAAATGAAATAAACGAATCGGTCCTCTAAAATAAAAGGTAGCTTCTGGAGAGAGTTATTATGACTGGTTTTAATGCAGGATGTCTGATGTGACAGAATGTAAGGTGGTTTTGTTCACATGCATCTTGACTGTAAATAGTCCAAGGGCGGAGTAGGGGTGGTGGGGTGGGGGGGATGTTACAGGGGTTCCGGATCCCCCCCCCCCTTGCTGTCAAAAAAGCAACAAAAAAACACCCACAAAAATTCAGTCTGTGGAGAAAAAACCCCAAAAACATTTTCTGTCTGTGAAATTTTTGTTGTTGTCGGGAGCAGATATCAATGAAGATAAATTGCCATTATTTAAAGGCACAGTGCAGCTCACAGCCTTCGTTTTGCGTTTTTGCTGCAGCTGAGTGCATTTACAGTTCAAAAATCCTCCTATGGTAGTAAAACAAACCCAAAACTACCCAACGACGACATCTGTGAAGCTCGACAATTTCTTGTTCACGCGAGTGCATAATTACGTAGTGTTTGGTCGGAGTTCGATTCAACTGAGTGATTCCGGCCTCCATTTTGTTTTACACAAACTCATGATGACGTCTGACATAGTTTGCTAGTGACGTGTCTTTTTGTGCATGATGTGGTGATCTACCTGATCTAAATTTAGATCCAAAAATAGGTCAAGACCAGCCGGGTCCGAGTACGAAATTAATTCGTAAACAAATCGCAGTTCTTGACTCTTTGGGCGCAAGTCAATGAAACTTGGTAGTTCTTCTAACGGATAGCTGCCTGATGTATGATTAAAAGCCCCAGGGGCTCCGTGCACCTGGATTTGACAAGTTCAGTACCTTTAATACTAACTTTAAAAGAAATAATGAGTGGCTGCTGACACCAGTTTATCATTTCTAAAATCAAGGATAAGCCACAAATTAATAAAATAGCTAAAATTCTTCAGCCAGACCCCCCAACCCTTGGACCCCAGGTTGTACCCCCCCCCCCTCTAGCTCTTTTGCTCCGCCCCTGAATACTGTTTTTTTTAAATTTTTTAGATAAAGTAAACTTGTCTTTGTTAACTTGCATATATATCAGGTGTCTTGTGTTGTGTGTTTGTGGTGTGTGTGATCGAGCTTCTGTGTGTGTAGTACAATACTGTTAAACATGGTTAACAATTTTGTACTTGTTTTGCATGGTAGCGCGCGAATTAACGTGTCGTTTAATCGTTTTCAAGCTGGTTTATGGTTGATAAAAAAGATTACTCAAAGATGCCTCAAATTACGGAAAAGTACCAGTTGCATTCCTGATTTTCATTTGAGGGGTCTGAAATCGGGTGACCCGTTCCAACGGCTCTGCGATATCACAGCAAACCATGAAGCACGCAAGGACGACCCAAGTTAAATTTAGAAATATCATCTCGACCAATATACTCCCATGAAGCAAGTACCTTGCTTGAGGAAGGTATGTTTAAAAATTAATGCAAAGGATGGAATTGAATACATTTTAACAGACTGAAAATTCAGCATAACAGTACTAGTAACCCTTTTCCCAGAAACAGATCAAGTCTGCTGAGTAACCCAATGCACACGTGTATCATGTGTGTGTGTGTGTGTGTGTGTGTGTGTGTGTGTGTGTGTGTGTGTGTGTGTGTGTGTGTGTGTGTGTGTGTGTGTGTGTGTGTGTGTGTGTGTATTTATTTTGGTTAGTAAAACAGCCTTGCAAGAATGTGTTGTTTCATAAAGACTTTGTAAACGACCTGCAAGTAATGTTCCGTCCAATTCATTTCAAGTGATGGCCAAGTTTGGGCTCGCACATATAGGCATGCACGTACGCACGCACACTAACCAAAATAAACACACACACACACACACACACACACACACACACACACACTCACTCACACGCACACAAACACAAACACACTCGCACACACACGGCCACATCAATTTACAGACAGACAGACACACACACACACACACACACACACACACACACACACACACACACACACAGCCACACACCAATACACACATTCGCACACAAACTCACCCGCACACACACAAAAACACGCCCACCTACACGGATACAGAGAGACAGACAGACAGACAGACACAGACACACACACACACCATGTACAGGGGCGGAATAGGGGGGGGGGGGGTGTTACAGGGTTTCCGGAACCCTCCCCCCCACCCCCCGGCTGTCCCCCCCCCCAAAAGATAGCTTTTTTTCTGTCTGTGAAAAAAAACCATACTATATGATGTCGGGAGCAGATATCAGTGAAGATAAATGGCCATAATTTAATACTAACTTTAAAAGAAATAATGAGTGGCTGCTGACACCGGTTGATCATGGATAAGCCACAAATTGTTTATAAAACAGCTAAAATTCTTCAGCTTCAGGGGGGCGAAGCCCCCCAACCCCCAAAAGGGCGTTGCCCCTGTACCCCCCCCCCCCCCTCTGGCTTAACTGCTCCGCCCCTGCACACACGCACACACACATACAATTGCCGCGCGCACGCGTGCATCCATCACCACATTGTCCTAAAGAAAGAGAGGAAAGGAAACAGGCAAACAGAATGAGAGAACAAAATCTAAATCTTTTCTCGAACTGAAAGTTCAAGTCACAGCGACACCCACACAATGACAGCAGCAGTTTCAACATAGGGTATTGTTGCGGACTTCAGCGCACTGTCCACGATTTTTTTAAAGCACGAAATGCATGATGTTCGAAAGGTGTTTTGCCCTACTTTGATACGTGACGTGGTACCTAACTAACAGTTTTGAAAACATTCCTCTGCGTGACTTATCTCGATAGGGATCGGTGAGGCCGGGGCAGGTGACGCAATATCTAAACCTCCCTATTGTGTTTTCAGCGCAGCAATAGGGTCTGACAAATGTAATGCTGACGAGTCAAAATGTTTGACCCTATTGCTACATTTGAAACACAATAACGTTTATATTGCTATTCTGACATGATATTCATTGTCGAAAACATGTTTTTGTAATCGACAACTACCCACATGTTCCATGCTGGCTGTTGCAGACGAAGCTTCAGTGCGCAAATCCCTTGGGCATGTACCGTTGAAATCACGGAACATTGAAACACTCGCAAAAACCTATGCACGGAGAATGTCGAGATGACTGGATGCTTCGCATTAGGTCAATTTTTCTGGTTTCATATATGACGTCACATAGCATGCTTTAACAAGTAACGTGCATTTGCTGTTCGAAAGTTTGACTTCTGCTGCGGATAGCCTCTTTCGCAAATGGTGACTGCGTTGAGAGAACAAGGATCATTAATTTCAGAACAACATTGCATACAATGGACGTTGCACAGGGAATGGGGAGTTTGCTGATTCAGTGCAAGCTGCAGCTACTGGAGTTTTGCAAGGCTTGTTGCTTGTCTAAGGATTGGATTTTAACCAGAATGTATTTCATGTTCGGTAAGAACACAATTGTTGCAAATCACATCGTCTAACCACTGTTATGTACTTAATAGGATTGCTTAAAATAAGCAATATGCTTGAGTTAGAAATCCTAAAAGCCATATATTGTTTATGTCATGATAAAAAATGAATAAAGGCTCATATCGTCTGTCGATCAGTCACAGAAGCAAACATGATCAGGCATGCGTGAACTTCCTTATCCATGGCGATGAAACCGGAACTGCGTGTTGGTAAAATTAGTTGTAAACAAAATTGAACGACACCCGTCGAAATATGCAATGGTCGTCGAAATAGCGCTGCGTTAGACTATCCAATCACAACCCCCGAATTCTCCCACGTGTCTATCAAAATAGCATTATGTAATCATCTGCGGTTTGAACTGGGAAAATGGTAACTGGAAACGTTCGCTGATTTTTTTTAATACTTTTTTTGCTTTAAACAGGGTTAAAGTTTAAGGGAATTTGTTGGTCTTTAAGCGGTTAACACTAAGAACATACTTAACATGAAATCGGCAACTTGCTTTGTTTACAGGTTGATATTTCGTTTAATATATGTTTCTTGGATGAATCGTAACACAATCAGATGATATGACCTGTTGGTATGACAGATTTACGGTGTTTTGTTTTTGTGTTTTTTGGTTTCTTCTAAATGAGGATTCGTGACTTCATTGCTTCCAAGGCAAAGCAACTGTTCCACAACCTATAAACACCACAACCTATAAACACCACAACCTATAAACACCACAACCTATAAACACCACAACCTATAAACACCACAACCTATAAACACCACAACCTATAAACACCCTACACATTCATTTTCGGAATTCGTCTATTGTCTTTGTAAAAAGATTTTTCGGCGTTTTGCCGGACTGCCAAAAGCTAAACGACGTCCCTGCAAGGCATTGCAAATTTCGACCATTTTATAAACACAGTGGGCAAACAGTAACAACCTAAACGGTATGACTAATTTTTCAGGCGACCACAGAGTCAACGTGTTTGTGGGTCTTGGAAGTTTGCACACCTTGTTTGTCAGGGAGCATAACCGCATCGCTTCTGTTCTCAAGGGACTCAACCCTGCCTGGGATGGTGAAAAGATCTTCCAGGTGAGGTGTTGTTTTAAAATGTTTTGTTCCGTTATGTTGAATTTAAGGTTTTAATTCAGAGCTCACAGTTCAGTGACATTATCGTCTTATATTTTGATGGTAGTAATTTTGTTCATCAAAGAAAAGAATAATTTTTGTGGAATTAATTGATAGAATAAGCTCCAAAATTAAGCGTAATTTGGTCATTTGTGTATTTGATCGAGGAAAATATCTGCCATGGTTGTCCCACTTTGCAAAAATCGCATATTTTTCGTCGACATAGTTTTCTCCCTTCCTTTCTAAAAATAAGTGCGACGATGTTTTCGCTCTAAACCCCTTGTAAATGAATTACATCTGTACAGTTCATTCCGCCACTTTAATTGTGAGTAAAATGGATTCATGCTTACAAGAGAAAGTTCTGCAAAATCAGAGGTTTAGATGGCAGTAGAAAAAAATGTCCATGAATTAACAACGCTAAAGTTAAACATAACACTTTCTTCCATGTATCCTTCCATTTGGACGCATACGAAAACCGCAACAGCCTGGTTTCTTTGTGCGTATATAGGGTATTTTTGGCTGAATAGATTTAGACGATAGCACTAGGTGTTAGTTACAAAATAAACCCAACGAAAATATTCAAGTACAGTGCTGTTCTGATATGGGATACAATACAATACGATAATACTTTTTATTACCATTTTAGTGCACCATATCACTAATGACCAATCAAGGCTGATTCTAGGTGAACCTCTAAATGTTATAACGGCCCTTTTTATTTATCACTCTAAGATTAAAGGCACAGTAAGCCTCCCGTAAACCATCACAGAGCTCCCCGAGCGTCTAAATACAGTACAAGCATACTTCCATTTGAACGCTCACCGAACGGGAACATCCTGGCTGCTTTCTGTCGAGCGTGAGACATTTTCCAAGAATTTATTTTCGTAGACTTGTTCCGTTAACAACAACGGCGCCTCGTTTTTGCGCTAGACCTAACTTTTAAAATCTAAATAATAAATTGACAGCTTGTTACACAAACATTCTTTAATCATAAAAGAATTCGTTTTTCATCAAGACAAGATCAGAACAATTCGAAGTTGTGAAAGTTTAAAAAAAGAAAAGCCCGGAAGCAGGGTCACGCAAGGGTCGTAGCAGACGACGGCCGGTTTATCAGTGCAAATCGCCGTTCCTCTCAACAGTCACAAGCCATCGCTAGAGTTCTTGTGAACCACAGCCGTTGTTTCGTGCATAAAAAAACGTGCTATTGTAGATAAGCTCACGTCGAGTCTCATTCAAATGACTAACTATGACGACTGCATTGTGAAAAGGGAAAACTGGATCACACGGGTTCACGATGGCTCAGGGGTAAGATAAACCACGCAAAAATAAATTCTTTGAAAATTGTTCGCTCTTTACGGAGGGCACCTAGGATGTTCTCAATTGGTGAGTGTTTAAATGAAAGGGTGTTTGTACTGTGTGTAAAAGCCTGACCGTATCTGTGATGGTTTACGGGAGGCTTACTCTGCCTTTAAGAAAGACAAACAAAAACTTTGAGCTTAAAACTTCAGGATGAATTATTCTAAATAGTGACAATTTTTATTTTTAGCAATGAAACCCATTACCTTGTAAAATACAGAAAAGCCCAGTTTGTCGGTGGGGGTGGGTATAGAGGCACCACCCACCTTCTGAAAATGACTCAGCTCGCTTGAAGCTAACATGGTAAAAGTTCCGAGGAATCAAATGAAATTGCGTGACTCAGTTTACTTCAAATGCAGTTTTAAGTTATTTCCTTACCGTCTAATGTTGATAATGAATCTGACCCTTTCTAGTAGACTAGAGAAAGCAAAGCGAGAGGGTTATGGAACCTGATGTGAGATTGTTGCGTGAAAACCTGTCAGTATGAGTTATTTCTAATATGCTGACTGTTAGCAAATGATAACAGACATGTCGAGAAAAAAGATATCAAGCATGAGCCTTTTAGGCGAATGCTGATATCGTTTGTGAGACATGTCTGTTATCATTTGCTAACAGTCAGGATATTAGAAATAACGGTTTTATTACCGTTTAATTCGACCAAAAGAAACTTCGAAGCGACCCTGCGAATAAGACAGAACAACCACAATGGGAACTTGAGCGCTCCTACCTAGTACCTGATTATGCCTGTCAGTCAAAGAATTCTCGTGACCTGGGTAACACACCTGACGTGATGAATATTCACAGGTCAAATGCGGTTGACACACAACAATCTCACAAGATAAACCATGTTGAACATGCGTTTCGGTTGCTTCGCTTTTTCTTGTTGAACAGAGAGCGACAGATTTAAAACCGAATCCAGACGGATGGGAAATGACGTAAAGATACATTTGACGTGAAGCGAGTGACACAATTTCACTTCATTTTTCCGAACTTAGATAATTTAGATTTCAAGTGAGCGGGTCGGCATTGCACACCCAGAGGATGGGCGGTGCCTTGTTGTTCCGTACAGCACCCACCGACAAAATTCGCTTTTCGGTATTTTTTTTCGATAAAGAGAGTAATATCTGACAGCATTTGAAGTGTCATTCTTTAGAATAAATCACGCTGATATTGTTGATTTAAAATTTTACTTTGTCTTGTTAATTTTTAGCTTGATAAACAAAAAGGGTCCCTGCCTGAACGTTATAACATTTAGAGGGTCACCTAGAATCCGTCCTGATCGGTCAAAAAGCCATATGGGGCACTGAATTGGTAATAACTGTTAATATTCATGAGGTCAAGTGTGTGATTGGCTGCGATTAGCTGCACGAGGTCACGTACATAAGGTCACTATAACCTCGGTTCAATCCCGTCCCCATTGGCTATTCTGTCAAAAGAGTTGCGGAATCAGTTGGAATTTTATTTTGGTCGAAATAAACTGCATGGTAATAAAACCTTTATTTCTAATATGCTGACTGTTAGCAAATGATAACAGACATGTCGAGGAAATGTAATATCCAATGAACCTTAATAGAGATGGCATTGTGACTGGCCATGAACACACAACATTAAAAGACATCAATATAAACAACTATAACAAACATATACGTAAACACACACACACACACACACACACACATACACACACACGCGCGCACGTACGCACGCACAATCACACACACACACACACATACAAACACGCGCGCGCACGCGCGCACGCACGCACGCACGCACAATCACACACACACACACACACACACACACACACACACACACACACACACACACACACACACACACACACACACACACACACACACTCTCACTAAAACTATATTATCTCAAAATGAGAAGAAACCTATTTCAGAAATTAGCTGCGTAGACTTGCAGCATCTCTGGCTTGACTAACAATCTTATTGTCTTTGTATATGAGCAGTACTGTACCCCGCACGTACGCTTCTTTCAAACAAACAAACAAAACTGGTTCATTTATAATGTGTGTGTGTGTGTGTGTGTGTGTGTGTGTGTGTGTGTGTGTGTGTGTGTGTGTGTGTGTGTGTGTGTGTAAATCTTTCTTGCTATCCTCCAGGAAACACGTCGCATTGTCTCCGCACAGATGCAACGCATCACGTACGCAGAGTACCTTCCTTTGGTTCTAGGGAGCGCCACCATATCCAAGTATCGTCTGCGGGAGGGCGACTTCCAGTACGACCCAAATGTCGACGCGACCATAGCCAACCATTTCTCCACAGCTACCTACCGCTTTGGTCACTCTCAGGTCAATCCAATAGTCAAGGTGAGCAGAAGAAATAATGGACTTTCGCCATCTTTGAGATCGATTGGTTGGTTATTGTTTGTTCGTGTCCCTGCAACCTATGTGGCTTCTAGAGACCGATTCAATGCTCAGGCATGGTACTCTTCCGCCGATCGGCGGAAATCCGCCGAAAACGAAAATCCGAAAAAAAAAGAAGAAAAAAAATCAAAAAAAAAAAAAAAAAAAAATCAAATCTGCTGATTGACTTGAGATTATTATTTTTTCTTACTCAAGCCTTGTTATCTTTCACTTATATCCCTCTCAGCTTCAAGGAGAGGGCACTAAACACATCTGAATTAGTAAAAAGTCGTCAGCTTCAGGGGGCAACGCCCCCTGACCCCCACAAGGGGCGCCGCCCCTTGACCCCGCAAGGGGGCCTGTACGGCCCCACGGACACCCGGCTTTATTTCAGCTGAAACTGCCATTCCTTCAGTACCATGCCTGATGCTTCAGATCAAAGAGACAGCGTTCAATGACCTACGATACCGATACATGCACAGCCTAGCGGTCACCTAACGAGTAACATTCCACTGCTGACCCATTTCCCCAAAAAATAAAACCTCTGACGTCAAAAGCGAAGCAAAGGTCGAGAATGCGAATAATACAAATAATGGCGTCCCGTAAACATTGGATCGCTTCTCCTGTACGTATCCCAGAAACCGACAAAGAATTTCGAGAACTAATTTTGTCTCGGTGTCTTTGTCATATCAGCAAGAGAACATGCATTGACTCGTAAGGTTACCGCTAAATGCTGCGTATATAATTATTGGTATCGTATAATTATGATGAAGACTAGGTTTCAGACACTGTCTTTAATCAATGATACAACAAGGACTAACCACGCAAACCAAGGGTTCTCCTCTTGACCCTTTCTTTTAAAGTAAAATGTCGGCCGGGAGAAGCCAAACAACGTTCCACAAGATGTCATAGCACGAAGATGACGTCCTGTCTATTTTCTGTCACTTCTTGTCAACATATTTCTTCTAAGAAAACGACATAATGCTTTTCGAGAATGAATTAATGATTGTCTCTGTGAATCTAGTCAAATCGGATATGCAAACGTATCAACGCCAGACTGCGCATGTGTCGTTGTCGTGTACGCATCATTAATTCTTGTTTTTAACCATCTTTCAGCTCGGGTCGCAGAGGCTTCCTCTGCAGAACACCCTGATGAGACCAGGCTTCGCGCTCAACAGCTTAAAAGACATCTTCGAGGGCCTGATATCGGCTGCCACAGAAGAAGTGGATCAGTTCTTCTCTGACGGTCTCACTTCGCACATGTTCGAGACCAACGCCACAGCCATGGATGGCCTAGATCTTGTTTCTCGTGAGTTTCTGTTATCATTGTAAGAGGGGTTGTAGTTGTGTTCGTTGTTGTTATCTCTGTCGTCTTCGTTGTCTTTATAATGTTTATCGTTGTCTTCATTGTCGTCACTCTCTGTCTGTCTGTCTGTCAGTCTGTCTGTCTGTCTGTGTGTTTATGTGTGTATGATTCTCTTTTTGTCAGTGTGTGTAAGAGTGTGTGTGTGCTTGTGTACGTTGTTGAATTTTGTTTTATATCTCGCTCTCTCTGCCTGTCTATATTCCTCTCCTTCTCTCTGTCTCTGTTTGTGTCTCACTCTGTCTCCGTCTGTGTATTGTCTGCCTGTCTCTGTTCCTCTCTGTGTGTCTCCGTCTCTCTCCCCCCTCTCTCACCCTCTCCCTGTCAGTCGGTCTCTCTCTCTCGCTCTCTCTCTCTCTCTCTCTCTCTCTCTCTCTCTCCTCTCTCTCTCTCTCTCTCTCTCTCTCTCTCTCTCTCTCTCTCTCTCTCTCTCTCTCTCTCTCTCTCTCTCTCTGTCTCCGTCTGTCTCTGTCTCCGTCTGTCTCTGCCCTCTGTCTGTCTCTCTTTTCTCTCCATCTCTCTCCCTCTCACTCTCTGTGACCCTCTCTCGAAGTTAAATTAACTTCAGTTGTTGCTGTGGTCTTGGCTTCAGTCAACATCCAGAGAGGTCGTGATCACGGGTTGCCTACTTTCAACGACTTTAGAGAGTACTGTGGACTGAGCCGCATCTCCAGCTTCAACGATCCTGAAGTTGTCGATGAATTGGGCAATATTTACAGGTGACTGTATGATATGTCTTTTGTATTCATCCCTTGACTGCCGAAAGAATTTAGTTTTAAACAAGTCGCGCGCGTAAAGCGAAATTACTACGTTTAGTCAACCCCTCGAACTCACAAAATGATATGAACACACCACTTTTTTTTTTTTTTTTTACCGCTAAGACAATATAGCTTTGTCGATAGCCCGATGCCATGAGCCAAGAAAACTGCGCCTTTCACGAAAAAAGCGGGCAATAAATGAAAAGCCAGTATAGCGCAGTAAAATTTGGTTAATCGATCCAAACGTATTTCATCTTATTCTGTATCATTTCCTGAATCAAAATAGTATAGGTATGACATGTTAAAGGCACAGTAAGCCTCCCGTAAACCATCACAGATACTGTCAGGCTTTTACACACAGTACAAACACCCTTTCATTTAAACACTCACCGCTTGAGAACATCCTAGGTGCCCTACGTAAAGAGCGAGCAATTGTCAAAGAATTTTTTTTTTGCGTGGTTTATCTTACCCCTGAGCCATTGTGAACCCGTGTGATCCAGTTTCCCTTTTTCACAATGTAGTCGTCAGTTAGTAATTTGAATGCGACTCGATGTGAGCTTATCTGCAATAGCACGTTATTATGTGCCTCTGACTATGCACGAAACAAACGGCTGTGGTTCACAAGAACTCTAGCGATGGCTTTTAACGAGAACCACGACCTTGCGTGACCCTGCTTCCGGGCTTTTCTTTTTTCAAACTTTCAAAACTTCGAATTGTACTGATCTTGTCTTGATGAAAAAAGAATTCTTTTATGATTTAAGAATGTTTGTGTAACAAGCTGTCAATGTATTATTTAGATTTTAAAAGTTAGGTCTAGCGCCAAAACGCACCACGTTCCGATTGTCTCTGAGCAATCGGCGCAAAATTAATTCTTTAAAAATTACTCGCTCTTTGCGTAGGGCACCTAGGATGTTCCCGTTTGGTGAGCGTTCAAATTGAAGGGTGTTTGTACTGTGTGTAAAAGCCTGACAGTATCTGTGATGGTTTACGGGAGGCTTACTGTGCCTTTAACTCTAATAATATGCTCACAATAAAAGAAAATAGGTATTACGTTCGCAGGCTTTGCGGACCCTAGCGTGACCTGTCATGGTCTTCTGCTAGCCAAGACTTACTTCATTTAGTCTCGGTGATGGCTGTTTTTTTAATGTTGATCTTTCAGTTTCAACCTGACATATATTGTCTAAATGTTTGTATATCGCTTCCCGCGACTTGTTTATTATTTGAGAACTATGTTCAGCCTTCAGTGATGATCTGTCAAATAGTCTAGCAGTGAGGAAAAAAACTCAAGTTCAGATGTAACATTCGTTTCTATGATTGTATTTGTGTGTTTCCGTTGATCGCTATGGAAGTTCACAAAGAATACTGGTTCAAACTGGTACTATGAATGCGAACCGGATTAACACTGTAGCTTTAGAATGAAGGTTTAGATCTGCGAAACACAATGCAATGAATTTGTGGTGATTCAGGGTTACAACGCAAACAATCGCTCCAAATGACATTTTACGACATGACGTCATTCTGTTTCAGCTCCCCTGATGACGTCGACCTGTTTATCGGCCTGGTGTGTGAGAAACACTCGCTCGGAAGTCTGGTTGGACCTACACTGTCCTGTCTCTTGGGCAAGCAGTTCAGGGACATGAAGTTTGGAGATAGATTCTTCTACGAGACGCGCGGACCCGTGGAAAGATTCACCTCTGGTAAGCGAGAACATTATTTTGTTCTTCTCTATGACGGCTTACTAACGCCAAAACCATTTAATTAGAACGAGAAAAATATAAAGACCACTGAAAATTACCATTTTCCCCCCTGCGTTAACGCTTAATTTTCACGGGAAAATTACAATTTTTATGTGATGATGTCATGTCACATCATAATATTAACGCGAGGTTTTGACGCAGGCACGCTGAGGCAAAAAAAAAATAAAAAAAATTACTAATTTATACTGTTAGTAAAACGTTATCCATGTGTATTACACAGACCCCGTGATAATTATACGTTACACGTGATAATGGAAACCACAGGTTTTGGTGTTTGTAAGCCGCCATAGTTATGGATCCCTCAGGGTTAACATAGAGTGTGAGCGTTGCGTGTCACACATGTGTCACCCTGCCACCAGCGCAGAATGTCACCGTCTTACAGGTTGTGCGTCTTGGGCATATGTTTCCAAGTCACTATAGTCTTTCGCTAAAAACTCGGAATCTTTAACGTGCACATCCGTGCTTGTATTTCATGCACTTACAGTCTGCACTGAATGGTGACTCCCCTATAGACAAATCACCCGGTGTGTTCGAGCCCACGGGTCAATAGCAACAAACGGCGGGCCACGAAGCCTGCGTGCTACCGACTGGACCCGGCCAGTAAAATGAGAAAACCAGAAAAAAACGAATTAAAGACAAAGGATTACGTTTATGGAACGTTTGGACAACAACGTTTACATAACAGCCCTTCAATTGGACGTAGAAGATACGCATCAGACAACAATCGAATATAAGTAAAGCTGTGACTTGTCTTTAAATGGTTGTTTCTTCCAAGATTAACCAAGCAGAACTAGCCCAAAAAAGTCTACCTTGTTTTATTTTTAATTTTAATTTAAAACGTTAGCAGTCTGTTTGTTTCGGATTCCGACCTGTGAAGAATTCAATATTCTTTGTGTATCCTTATGGAACCTCAGTCTTTTATTTTCTGTTATAGGCGTGCTCATGTAACATAAACAACAAGGAACAGTTAGCGCTGGAAAGATGATAGACAATTACTCAAATCATCATCATCATCATCATCATCATCATCATCTCTCTCTCTCTCTCTCTCTCTCTCTCTCTCTCTCTCTCTCTCTCTCTCTCTCTCTCTCTCTCTCTCTCTCTCTCTCTCTCTCTCTCTCTCTCTCTCTCTCTCTCTCTCTCTTTGTTCGGTTGTTTGTTTGCTTGTTTGTTCGTTTAATCTGCTTATTTGTCAGGTTGTTTTACTTGTTTATCATTTATTAGAAATTTGTATTAGAGGTAAGGACCGGTTGTAAGAAAAGGCGTAGCCTTAAACCTCTATCCTTGAAAAATAAAGTTCCATCAGAGTTGTTCTTTGCTACTGGTCACAAGTGGGGGTCAGCTCACACGGACGCATTTTTCAATACAGTCTAGGGGAGAAACTGGTCACAAAGCACCCAGTACATGCCAGAGAGATAGGAGAATCGGCACAATCAAAGAAAATACCAAAATCATTCAATAGATATGGAAATATTAAGATTTACTGTGAAAATGCCAGCAAAAATGGCGTCCAAAAACGGGAACGCACACTTGGTGCGTCTTTGAAGACTTACCTCCCGTTCTGTGTTGTTGATAATAGTCGTGTTTGTGCTGTTGTTGTTGAAATAGTATCTAATAAAACTGATGCAGTTCTTGAAATGTTGCAAATTATTGTTGTCTTTGTGAAATGCGAGAGTGTTCTGAGGCGTAATCTGCATACGGCTGATGTCCCACATAGGGTACCCCACTTCGATCAGCGTATCACTCCAAATGAGCTTCATAGCAGAAAAGCAGATACACTACCAACACACTGCATAACAGATCTACAAGTCTGAGCCAGAATCATTGAAATTTACTTTCTGTATAAAATATTGCTATCAAATTTGTTCACGATGTCCCACAAATAACGCAGGTTACCCTCGCCTTCGATTCAAAGTAACTCCAATCTGACTTAATTACAATCGAAACGCAGATGACGAACTGATTCACCACAAATTTGTGGTATTTTACACACAAATTTCAACTGTGTTGTTTCGCGATAAACAGCCATAAACAAACAAATGTGGCGCCGTCACGTCGCCTTGGAAGGAATAACGCAGGTGACCAAGGCTTGTTTCCGATACCTGTCTGATTAAAATCATCGTTTTTTCACGAATGACGGCTCTTTGGCAGATCTGGTGAGTTGGAAACTGTCTATGAATGTTTCATTTAATGTCAAATGCGTACATTCTTGTCGATATTGTTACCTTTGGGCTCATAAATTAAGTCAATCGTCGTGTTGTCCGAAAGTGACTTTTGTCAGCATAGAACTTACTGTGCTTTGATCATTGACTGAGAAGAATCTTCCGATGACACTAGTTCATTTCACTACGCGACTGCAGATCTGCAAGGAAACTTATGGCAGGGGAAATAAGCTTAACTGAAGACGAATAAGCGGAGTAACTGTTCTTCAACGGATTGCTCTTACACTGATCTAAATATTTAGATCTTGTCGTCTGCTAGTCTGCTAGTAAGTAGTCTTCGGTCGTGTGAAAGTCACATCTATTTCGACTGTGTGCATCGATCCGTGTAGTGAAATGTTGATCTTTGATGATTTGGCAACATAACTTCGCTAAATGTGCTTCGAGTGTATCTCCCCGTTAACCGCATTTGAAAACGTCTTTTAACAAGACCATGTTTCGACAGCCCAGACGGGGAGGATCCTCGATAGCTCACAGGGTATATAATGTTTTCCGCCGTTTTTTGAAGAATCCTTTCAAATTTGCTATTCCAAAAGTACCTTATGACACGACACGAGTGGCAAAGAACATTCTCTGCAATTCCTGTCTCAGTCCGTGCAGCCGTTTCGGGTCCTATCGTCATCATACAAACATACACACAGACACACAAGAACCAGCTTTAAAAGTTAGATTATGTAGGAACCATGTAAACCAGTGATTTTTCTTATGTACAACAGATACTACAGTATTTCTGCTTTATGAAAAGCAATATTTCAAAAACAAAACTAGAGATTTGAATTTTGACCACTTTTCCCCCTTTCTGTCACCAGTACTGAAGAACAACTCATCATCATCATCATCATCATCATCATCATCATCTCTCTCTCTCTCTCTCTCTCTCTCTCTCTCTCTCTCTCTCTCTCTCTCTCTCTCTCTCTCTTTCATTCTATTTCATCCTCAGTGTTATTTCTTGCTTGTTTGAACAGATCAACTGCGAGAGATTAAGAAAGTGACCTTGGCCAAGGTCATCTGTGACAACATCCCGGAAATCAAAGATGTTCAACCAGATGTTTTCCGAGTCGCGAATATCCCGTCGTAAGTTCATTAATATTTATTTCCCCCTCTGCTTCTTTACCTCTGTAAACTTGTAGAGCTAGTTATTTTTCGATAATGACCCAGCAACCAAACAAATAACGAGCCAGCAACAGCCTGAATCCTCGATAGTGCAATGGGTTGAGAAGCTGTTCTGTTTCGGTACTATATACTTTTGCGACTGAAAAGTTCCGAACGCTCTATACGTACGAAGTATACATCTCTGGAGCAAACAATACAAACATACCGCATTTAAATTAACAACTACAGGCCTGAACACATGAATCTCCATATAAAATCCATGAGTTCGGTTGTTTTCTGAATCTAGATCTGCCGTGCACAAACCGTTCATCACAAGCAAATTCCCAAGGCAAGTAACTCATACTCTAGCGACAAGAGTAGCTCCCCTTCTTTTAACTCACGTTTCTTCGACAACACTGACTGCAATCCGACGGTCAGTTTTCAACAATATTTCATTTTATAAACAGATCACACGCAACCAAATGCACCCATCTCATCAATTTAAACAACATAAAGCGGTTTCATACACTATTTTCCCCAGAAAACTGAACTTCATACAGTAATTAACGTTGGAACACGGGTGCAAAAGTTCGTCTGCTAGTCCCATTTGACGAAAGAACATTATCCTAAGCGATACTAAAACATAAACAGAACACACAATATCTGCCTTTACCGCCACAGCAGAATAACAGCATATCTGTGTACTTGATTTTTGTCCAAAACAGGGAAACTGACAAGAAGTGTTAACAGAATGGAATGATTTGCACGGAACTATACAACCGCGCATTAATCGATCGCCTGCGCAGGTTGACTGGTTGAGTGATTCGGATTCGATCAAACTTTCGCACAAAAACTCCTGTTTTCTTTAAATAACTGAAGAAAGGAGGAATAAAGAGGTTACACACCTCGTCTCAGTGATTATTAAAAATAATGGTCTCAGTTCGCGGTCATGAAAAAGCTCGCTGAAGCTCGCATTTTTCATGATCCGCCAACTTCGACCATTATTTTTAATAATCACTGAGACTCGGCATGTAACCTCTACATATTCACGACTTGTCACAAGCACACACAGTCACTTTTACATAGAGAGATTAATTTATTATGCGTGTTGTGCTTAATTTGCTTAAAAAAATAAGTGGCTACTAATTAGAGAATGGAAACAAATTCCTTTTTTTCTAACCATACGCATCGACTGCTTTTTTTTTTTTACATGATTGTTTGTCATTCACAGTATTATCTTAATAAATGTCTGTAAATACAATTTCCAAGTTCCTAGCGCTTTTGAAGTGGACAGACAAGGAAATAGTAATGAGCTGAGGAACAGAAAACGAACTTACGTAGCTCAGTAAGGCGTTCTATCATCAGTCTCAATATGTTGTCTTATGTGCCAATGGAGTTTTGTCAATAGACGAATTCTGGAATAATTCTGTCGGGTTTGCCACGTTCGGTGACACGCCTCTCGTAGTATAAGTGATGGGCCTATGTCACGTGTGAGAATAAGTCTCAATGTTTCCAAAAGAAACAAGCCTTTTCCATTGTAACCAAACTAGACGGCAGGATAAGTCATGCATATCGGAGACGTCCATTTAGAGCGGTACATTTGGTTCGCTCAAAACAACAATGGATAACAAATATTTCACTTGCCTCAGGGTTTCAACCTTGTGTATGCTGTTGTGTGTACGTTGCTCCGTATAACCGACTATAGTCTGTACATGTCAAATCTTCTACAACTCTTGTCTGCTACTGTGTTGCAGAAACCCAATCGATGCTTGCAACAAACTACCGGAAATGAATCTGAACTACTGGGCCGAGTTGCCATAACCAGTTCTCTGTACTGTCATATGTTTTTTGCGCATTGCATCTGTCTGTTCATTAACATGATGTCCTCTAGCTAACGATAATTAAGTCATTCATTTAGTGTTTTTCTGATTTATGTAGTAAATTAGTCAGTAAGTTAGCCGGCTAATTTAGTTAACTCTTTAGTACGTTTTTAAACGGTAAGTTTAGTTAGCTAGTTCTGTTCTAATTAATAAATTAATTGATTAAAATTGTTTTTATATGTTCCTAGATCCTTGATTAAACCTCTGATTTACCAACAAGGTTATAGCAATTGCAGGCAGTAATAAAAAGACCAAAACATACTGTACTCTCTCACACACACACACACACACACACACACACAGTTACTAACTGACACACACACACACACACACACACAAACACACACACAAACACACAAACACACACACAAACACACATACACACACACACAAACACACAGAGAGTGTCATACACACACACATACATACACACACACACACACACACACACACACACTCAGGCACACACACACACACACACACACACACACACACACACACACACACACACATAATGATGATGATGATGATGATTATCATGATCATGATCATGATCATGATGTCGGCGGCGACGATGACAGCAATGATGTTGTCGGCAATGACGAGAACGACGACGACAACAATGTGTGTGTGTTCACAGTTAAACCTTATTTCCTTTGTGTTCATGACATGAGCAACATTAATGTCAATGTCTATAACAACTGACCCATTAACTGAACAGGATTGGAGATTTGAGTGCAAGTCGTTGAAGACCTTTTTTTTCTGTGAGGTCATCTGTGGTTTTTAATGCACCAATTAAGGATATATCAGTCAATCAGAAAAGAGGTCATTGTACCATTTATATAAATGTAGTGAAAAGGGAGGGGCAAGGTGAACAAATAAGCCTCGAGGCAAACAGGTTATTATCGAACTTGAAATGTGACGATGTACATATCTGATAGGCCTTTCTGTGGGTGCTATAGTGATCACCTGCATTTTTTTCGACAACATGTCAAAGGTAATTTACGCTTGTCAACGATAACGAAGGCTATTGAGTACAGCTGAGCGTGTAAGAGGATGCATATATTATACTCTTCAAAACAAGTTAAGGACCGGTTATGAAATGCTCACAATCTTTACAATATTCGCCAAAAATCAAGGGTTTAACATTGTGATTGAAACGTGACTTTTTTGAATGAACAAAAGGGCAGTGAGTCTTGCTAGAGGAACATTTTTGCCAGGCAGTGTTACTGTGTCATACTAAACAGGCGGAAAAAGTGAGTTTTCTTTAAAAAGGGGGCAGTTTTCAAAGTTCTATGAAATCGGTGCAAGACATGCCAGGACAAAAACCAGTAATGCACGTGCTACAACAGGATTCCAACCACGAAATGCGCCTACAAATTTGTGTTTGTAAAATGACACACTGACAAAATAATGCAATGAAACAACATGCCCCTATCACGAAAACGGAGCGACTTGGATAAGGCAAGGGCAGTTTGATGGCTAAAGGATGCTGTTTCTGCCAGGCAAGTGGTTCAGAGTGTTGCAGTGACTTTTGCCCCCCGCGGGTTAGGGGGAGTCCCATATTGGTTGGGACGAGAAAGAATTTACCCGATGCTCCCCAGCATGTCGTAAGAGGCGACTTACGGATTCTGTTTCTCCTTTTACCCTTGTTAAGTGTTTCTTGTATAGAATATATATAATGGGGCGGGGATATAGCTCAGTTGGTAGCGCGCTGGATTTGTATTCAGTTGGCCGCTGTCAGCGTGAGTTCGATCCCAGGTTCGGCGGAAATTTATTTCAGAGTCAACTTTGTGTGCAGACTCTCTTCGGTGTCCGAACTCCCCCCCCCCCCCCCCCCCCCCCGTGTACACTACATTGGGTGTGCACGTTAAAGTTCCCACGATTGACAAAAGGGTCTTTCCTGGCAAAATTGCTTAGGCACAGTTAATAATTGTCTACCTATACCCGTGTGACTTGGAATAATAGGCCGTGAAAGGTAAATATGCGCCGAAATGGCTGCAATTACTGGCCGTATAAAATTTCATCTCACACGGCATCACTGCAGAGCGCCTAGAACTGTACCCACGGAATATGCGCGATATAAGCGTCATTGATTGATTGATTGATTGAATATAGTCAATGTTTGTAAAGATTTTAGTCAAGCAGTATTTAAGAAATGTTAAGTCCTTTGTACTGGAAACTTGCATTCTCCCAGTAAGGTAATATATTGTACTACGTTGCAAGCCCCTGGAGCAAATTTTTGATTAGTGCTTTTGTGAACAAGAAACAATTGACAAGTGGCTCTATCCCATCTCCCCCCTTCCCTCCGTCGCGATATAACCTTGAATGGTTGAAAACGACGTTAAACACCAAATAAAGAAAGAAAAGTGTCTCACTTCAACAACATCGGACTGAAGGAATGGCTTCAAGCAATTGGCAGAGTACAGTTACGACAATGTTATGGTCGGCCTACAGTCACCACAACAATGAAGGATCGCCTCATCCAAATAAAGGTCATGCAGCAAAAAATGGTTACTGAAAAGGTAGCAGGCATCGACAATGAGCTGCCACCTCACACTGTTGTAATGAATCAAAATGTTACAAACTGCTTACCCGCTTTCAACTTCAGTGAAAGACGCCCAATCCGCAAAACAACATTGACTGCCAACCATCCACCTGCCCACCGAGCCTGGTGCACTCAACATGTGAGGTGGTTACGTCATCGTAGGGCTCAGTTCTTGTTTACAGATGGGTCCCGCCTCTTCTTGGATCCTGCTGATGGACGCATCAGAGTCTGGAAGCGCCGTAGAGAGCGCTTTGCAGATGGTGGGAAGAGATTACCTTACGTCGTAGGACATCGCACTACCGATTAGTGGGAGATTAACTAGTGATCGCTGCCGGGATAAGATTTTGCAGTTTGTTGTAAGAAATACTACAGTTGTGAATTTGAAATCAGAGGGTTGTCTAGAGTAATAAGCTCTAGCGTTGTTTTCGCTGGCATGTTTGACGTAACATTTTCTGGAGACAGTCCTCAGTTCTTTAATAAAACAATACAGAAACAATTAAATCATTTAACCTTGTCATTTCTGTATGGCATGTATTTAAAAAAAGTGGTCCTTAACTTTTTTGAAGGGTATATATATACAAGTAAGCTGAAGTTTGCGAACAAACACAGACAGAAAGACAGACACGCAAATACAAACACGTATACTCGCACGCTCGCATACACACACGCTTGGTCGCTAGGCCTCTTGTAACAATCTGTCCTTGGACACACACACACACACACACACACCCACACACACACACACACACACATACACACACACACATAAACACACACACACACTCTCACACACACACACACACAAACACACACACAAACACACACATAAACACACATACACACACACACACACACACGCATACAAGTTATTTACGCAACACTTTGACAAAGCTCATTATTTTCTCATCACTGCAAAGAATCACACACTCACGCACGCACGCACGCACGCACACACGCACGCACACAAACACACACACAGTCACAATCACACACCTTCGTACACATATACACATGCACGGGCGCAGTGGCAAAAACGGATAAGACGCCGGCCTCCCGAGCGGAAGGTCGTGGGTTCGGATCCCGGCCGCGCCTGATGGGTTAAGGGTCAACTTCTGTGCAGACCTTCTAGTGCTTTATCTCCGTTCGTGTGTACACACACGCACATGACCAAATGCGCACGTAAAAGATCCTGCAATCTCTGTCAGAATTCGGTGGGTTATAGAAACACTGACAAAAATACCAAACATTCATCCTTCGAAAGCGACGTATGGTTGCCTAAATGGCGGGTAAAAAACAGCCATGCACTTAAAAACCTACTCGCGAACGTGGAAGTTTCAGTCCATGAACGACGAAGAAGAATACACACACACACACGCACATACACAAACACACACACACATACACACACACACCACACACAGAAACACACACATGCGCACGTGACACACACCCACACACACACACACACACATTTATACGCACACACACGCACACGCACGCAAGTAAGCATGCACATGCACGCACGCCCCCCTACCACACCCACACCCGTGTACGCGCGCACACACCGTCACTCGAAATGGGAGTCAGAATGGACCTGCGGACTAATAGTTTAATTTACTCTCGACACAACTGTTATCATTTGCAAACAGACAGTATATTGAATGATATTAAATTTAATTCATATTATTGTTGGAATATACAATGGTTATTTGAAATGGGGATACAGTGTATTCTCCCGTGATACATCATCACGACGTGAAACTAGTGCATATAAAAGCAATCATATTCATTATATCAACATTTTCTGTCATCTTTAAACGTCAACACAGCAATTTAATTCAATTGAATTAATCTGTTTTCAATGTATATTCAATTCAATTCAATTCAATTCGGTTCTATTCTTTCAATTCTCAAGGCTACATGTGAATTTCAATACCGCTTAAATACTTATCATTATAAACTGCTATGTTTGTGCCGTTCGGTACGGTGCAAATCAATTCAGTTCAATTCAAATAAGTTCAATTCTATTCAATTTAATTCAGTTCAATTCAATTCAGTTCAGTTCAATTCAGTTAAGTTCATTGTAATTCAATTTAATTCAGTTCAATTCAATTCAGTTCAGTTTAATTCAGTTCAATTCAATTCAATTCAGTTAAATCCATTGTAATTCAATTTAATTCAAATCTTTAAATTCTTGGAGTTTCTCAATCAAATGTGAATTTCAAGACCGCTTGAATACTAATAACTGTAAAGTGCTATTTTCGTGCTATATTATCCCGTTATTCCCGAGTATGCAGTGGTCACTTTTCTTCAACGGTATCTTGAGCCAACCAACCTACTACGGCTCTCCCAGACACAACACAAACGTGGGACCACAATCACACCACCAGCGGACAGATAAGACCAGACCGGCCAGCTTACGTCGTCTGTGTGCGTGTTTATTCACAGATTTATCAAGCCCGAGCGACACCCCTTATTGTATCTCCAAGTAGGATCGTAGATCTAAACCACTGGATTAGGGTTCTGCGTGATCGTTTTAGACTCTTCTTTTCTTTCCCTTGTCGAAGGGTTCGGGACCAAGATAAGTTAAAGTAGGACAAACGAGGATTCTATTGGCGGTTTTAATTTCTTGTGTTTGAACGATGTAGCAGTTCCATTCTTGTTTAAATAATTATGGAAGCGTTTCTAAAAATACAAGAAACTGGTGGGCTGTTTTTTGTGAGGTCAGAAACTCAGGCCAAAAGTTGGTTTAAAAAGTGTGTGGCAGTAGACTGCACTTATGTATTTAAATCTACTTCTTTGGAGGCCGAATACTATCAATCTTTCGTACAAAAGCAGAGCGCGAATTGTACATGGGAAAACACTCCGGCAATGTTTCTGTTTAATTCGTAAAGCAAATCAGTATTACAAACTTTAAATCTGCATGTAGTAATTATTTTCATTTATTTATTTCCATCGAACTGTATTCTGAACGTTGTGTGTGTTTGTTAGTGTTAGTGCGTGTGTTAATGTTAGTGTGTGTGTGTGTGTGTGTGTGTGTGTGTGTGTGTGTGTGTGTGTTTGTTTGTTTGTTTGTTTGTTTGTTTGTTTGTTTGTTTGTTTGTTTGTGTGTGTGTTTGTGTTTGCGTTCGTGCGCACGTGCGTGTGAGTGTCTGTCTGTCTGTCTCTTTGTGTGTGTGTGTGTGTGTGTGTGCTTGAGCGGGCATGTCTGCCTGGCAGCGCGCGAGTGGTGGTGCGTGCGTGTGTGCGGGTGCAGATATGAGCAACTATTTCCATGCTGAACTCGCCCTTACCTTATCAGTAACGTGGACGGGACGTGGGTGGCAATAATGATGATCCGGATTGTGCTGCCGATGATGATGGCTACAATGAATGAACCGGTGAAAGAAATGGAGGTCGCACTGGTGATAAGGTGATAAGGTTGAAGCCTTTATAATTTATGCGTCGTACGATAAACTATACTCTGGACGATATAAGCTTATACATACACCCAAACCCACGCATATGCGATTGAAACCTTCAAGTGCAAAAAGCAGACGCAACAGTTTAGGTGGTACGCACAAGGTTTGAACAAAAGCGTATCTTATCAAAGGACCTCTCCCTCAGACATCACATCAATGTCCACCTTTATGTGTACAGTTCATGGTGCTACAAGAGAGACTTGTCCCACCCCGAAGCCAGATAAAGCGCTTGGAGTATTTTCAGACACATACTCTGCGAAACATGTTGAGGACAGATACAAAACAGTGTATGCAATTTTAAAAAAGAGTTTGCTTAAAAAAAAAGCACAGGTCCAAAACTTTATTTCAAACTTGCCTTTTTCAGATTTCCCCAAAAGGGCTGTGCGTGTCGCGTTAGAAACATTTTTGGCAAACATTCTTTTCATTTTACTGTTTTTAGTGGGAAGATTCTGCTTTTGGAAAAAAAGGGGAAGGTATAGAAAGTCACATGAAATCGGTGCAAAACATGCCAGGGCAAACACTTGTGACACATCAATCAATCAATCAATGAGTCTTATATCGCGCATATTCCGTGGGTACAGTTCTAGGCGCTCTGCAGTGATGCCGTGTGAGATGAAATTTTATACGGCCAGTAGATTGCAGCCATTTCGGCGCATATTTACCTTTCACGGCCTATTATTCCAAGTCACACGGGTATAGGTAGACAATTATTAACTGTGCCTAAGCAATTTTGCCAGGAAAGACCCTTTTGTCAATCGTGGGATCTTTAACGTGCACACCCAATGTAGTGTACACGGGGGGAGGTTCGGACACCGAAGAGAGTCTGCACACAAAGTTGACTCTGTGAAATAAATTTCCGCCGAACCTGGGATCGAACTCACGCTGACAGCGGCCAACATGTGTTACGACAGGTCCTGGCCTGGCAATAAACAGTGCTCATAAGTTTGTGTTTCAAAGCTTGGAACTCTGACGAAATAACGCACTGAACCACGCCTCCTGGACACAAATTGATACATTTTCTTGGCCGGCCCCTAACTGTTTGTGTGAGAGTATATGTACCTAGGTACGCCAAAGTGTCCCAGATACTGGAGAGAGAACTGAACTGAATTGAACTGAACTGAACTAAACTTTATCTAACAAGGGTAAAGAGTAAGGGTTAGGCCTCTTCTTACAATCTGTCCTTAGACACACACACACACGCACACACGCACACACACACACACCCGCACACACACACCCGCACACACACACACACAAACACATAAACACATACAATCAGACTATACAAAAAGATTAGCGCTGAAGAAAGAAAATTAAATAACAAAACAACATATACTTAACATGTGAAGACTCACAATTGTCCCCATATGCAAATTGACAGTAATGCCAAAGATGCAAAAAGGAAATTACGCACACGGGCAAAAACAACAACAAACAAAACAAGCATCCACATTGGCCACTGTGTTTTTCTCGGCATGCGTTTTCTAAAAACTGTTCACATTTAAAACAAACAGTTTATTACAGATATGTGAGTGACATAAGAAGTACGTTACAGAATAACTCGATCAGCATTGTTTAAATGCAGCCTCCCTGTTAAAGCGGACGAAGCAGAACTCTAACATAGGTCTGTGAGTAACTTCGAAATCGGCGATAATTTAGGTTTACATCATCATCGATATCATAATTATTGTCGTTTTCGTCGTCGTTGTAGTCGTCGTCATCGTCACCACCACTATCAGATCAACCACCACCACCACCACCAGCATCATCAATCACAGTTTGGTCTCCGAAAAAGAGAACACTAAAAAACAAGGGCTCTTGGCGGCCCATCCATTGTTGGCAAAGCATAGTGCAACCATCGCTCGCTATACTGTTATGACCAGACTTCAGCATCAGACAGGCAGAGCAAAAGGTTCCTGCATCCACTCTATGCATGCAGCAACAACCAAATTAAAACGTCTTAAAGTGATGACAGCTTCGACGGGATTTTAATGCAGTAGTTATAAAACAAGGTTGGCAACATAAGGGCACAAAGGCGGCAGTTGGCATGGCTCTTAAAACCCTACTCCCCAAAGCTGAAGAAGCCTAATCCGTAATTGGACCGGAGGTTGTTTCGTATTTTACGAATTGATATATTCTTTTACCCCCTACGCAGCCTCTTTTTCGCGAAGACTTCCGGCTCTTTGGCCTTTGGCAGCGGGCCCCGCGTGCATACGGCCGCTGAAGGAATTAGACCCTTTCAGTTTCCAGTCGTATGCCAGCATGCGCGAAGATCCGAGTTACCATTCGTAGATGGAGAAAAGGTCAACAACTCGGGGACCCAGTATCCGTTCATACCACCGGTTATTACCGGCGTTCAGGCATTCCAGAATCCTGGGTATTTGTTGCGCTTTGTGCAATCACACCTTTGTATTTAGGTGTCTACATTGAATTTCTTGGCTAAAGCCTATGTTACATTTTAGGTAAGCCAGTTACTTGTATTAGCCATGTCTACTTATGCAGACTTTAAATTAGCTCAGTGAAATAAAAGAGCCCTGCCTACTGCACCAGAGTACCAGACAAGTAAACAAACACCCTAAAAGAAAACATGTATAAGCGGTTGGAGGTAACCCTAACCCCGAAGACCTGACAAATAATTAGCCTTTGTCAACATTAAGCAATCATAGAACGACAACAAAATGTGTTACTGCTATTCTTCTCCGTTACGACACGTCTTACCACGCCAAGTTCAAGACGAAACAGGAAGTTGGGAGATTTACCTCCCTTGACTTATCCTCGGTGTGACTTTCTACAGAAAGGTGAACAAATGATCATTTCCGACCGTCTTACTAGTTACAGTACGTCTTACGGAGTTGATAGCCGAACCAGGTCATAACCAAATTTAAATAAAGACTTAAATTGTTTTACCGTAAATACTTCAATGCAACTCTACACAGTAATCGAACTTTTCACGCGGTCGATACTTTTGCTGACGCGACAAAGGCCATTAACTAGCTGCTTCGCGTCATTGCAAATCTTGCACACGAACTTGTCAATCAAATAAGCCTAAAATATATCACCTCAGGTGCGGGTAGACCGCTTCCAGGGTACCTATATCTCCCCCCTGTGACCTTTGAAAGCTCCATTCCCCTACCTATAGGCCCCAACCCCACCCTTCTGATCAAGACGAGTACTTGAGCGGGTAGCTGGCCGAGTGGGGTGGTCAGATACATCAAGGCGCAGGTCGGGTACCATTGGACCAGGTAAGGTAGCCGGTGTGTACCCCTTCTTACTTGAAATGCACATGTACGTGTATAACTGCACTTAATTTATTCGAGTTAAATATTGTCCTTCTTCTGTGCAAACTTTGTTTATTTGTCTCAAAACAAAAACTACATGTTGTATTAGTTTTTTTTCTTTGATTCAAAATTTAATTTGATGAAAATATTTTGCTCTAATAAATTATGTACAATTGTTCAGTTATTTCTTATTTTTTATTTTGGTTTGTCTTTTTATTTTATTTGAAAAAGCAATTTTGGTCAGCTTCTCTGTCTAAATTCTGCCTTTTCTGGGATATGCAAAATCATGAAATGTGGAGTTTCATAGATTATACAGAACCGCGTAACGCCCAGTAGCTTGGCAAGTGCTTAGGACAGGTGTTTCTTTCTTTCTTTCCGATTATGATTTTTTTGAATTTTTGGTATTTATTGACCAGGCCCGTATTGCATTCAGCTTGGAAGCTTAAAACATATATAACTAATATAAATTATGAATTTAAATTCTGCTGGAAAAAGAAATTGCAACAACAGATTCAAAAGTGAATGCACTGTGTTCTTCATGATTTCCTTTCAAAACTATATATACATATGCTGTATTTGAATTGGAACGTGCTCGGAAATGATAGAAATCTGTTTAATACAAATTAAGTACACTGTTCGCTTCAGTCAACACGACCTCTGGGTCATCACTCTCTCGTTCAAAAGGTTTTGTCCAACCAAGGACTATCTGAATTATTCTAATCAAGACAAACTTTTACCATTGAAAAACCTCAAGTGGCCTGTGGCGGTGATTGGTGTCGTGTACCGTGTATTGCCCAGTCAAACCAAGAATTTGCTTTAATGTTGTAGTAAAAAAACCCACTCATTCGCGTTTAAACACAGACAATCTTTAAAGACAGAATCAATGGGATGAATTGAAAAGATGCATGTATAACCAAATGGGAACTATAGGCTCCTTCAGGATCAAGTCAAAACTTGCAAACTCGTGCTACACTCTCAGTGTCTAAGATTGTCAACCTGTTTCTTGAGTGTCTCTTTCAGTGACTGCCAACTGAGTTATCACAGTGGTTATTGCCCCTGGATGGCACCCTTTCGTCCTGGAGAGTGACAAACGACCTTTGACTGGTCGAGAATATAGGTCACTCTTATCGGTAGAAGTGTCGCAGGTTGTTGGGTAGAGAGTTTCTTAGGTGTGATTGATCTTGAGTGTGGCAGTAAATTGACGGTTTTTAACTGACCACGTTTGGACCGAAGACACTTTACTTACTTTGCGGGGGTGGGCATTGAATGGAGACATGAAATGTAGACATTTTTTCCTTTCATATAAAAGTGATCTTTTTACATTTCGTCAAGTTTTGACTAAATGTTTCAACATAGACGGGGAATCGAGACGAGGGTCGTGGTGTATGTATGTATGTATGTATGTGTGTGTGTGTGTGTGTGTGTGTGTGTGTGTGTGTGTGTGTGTGTGTGTGTGTGTGTGTGTGTGTGTGTGTGTGTGTGTGTGTGTGTGTGTAGAGCGATTCAGACAAAACTACTGGACCGATCTTCATGAAACTTGACATGCGAGTTCCTAGGTGTGACATCCCCAACCAATTTTCTCATTTGTTGTTGTTGACGTCATATCCGGCTTTTTGTGACGGTTGAGGCCCTCATTTTTTAACCAAATTGATTGAAAGTTTGGTCAATCAATGTTTGACTTAGTCCGGACTTTGGTATTGCATTTCAGCTCAGAAGCTTAAAATGTATTTGATTTGGTCATTAAAGTTGTCATTAAAAACGAGTTTTCACTTACAGATTGAAAATGTATTGCATTGTATTCCTCGTTTTCTCCTGAATTAATAAATATATAGATATATTATGTTTACTTGAAAAACGCGCTCAGAATTAAAGAAAATAGGTCGAGTATAATGTTCGCATGCTTCGCGGAGACGAGCGTGACCCGTCTCGGTCTTCGGGGAAGTTTAGTCGAGACTATCTGAATGTAATCTCGGCGATGACTCGTTTTTGGTGTTGATCTTTTAGTTTGATGCCGACATATTGACTAAATGTTTTTTTTTTATATCGCTTCACGCGACTTGTTTAACCTGTCTTGTGTTACATGTTTGATTTCTTTCTCGAAAAAAGTAATGAAGGGCCGGTAAAGAATACTATCGGGTACTTACATCAACTCACTGAAAACTCGATAACGTCGAGCGGGTGGAGAGGGGATTACAAACTAAGGATACATTTGCATACTGTCAAACCAAACTCAGATTTCAGATATACTGTCGAACCTGTCCCGGTGACCATCCCTCGATAACGACCACCTGCCCATTATGGCCACCAAAAGTATCCCGTACACGATTCTTACTCTGTATTATTCACCTATGGCGACCACCTGTCTAAAACGACCACTTTGGTCTGCGCCTTGGGTGGCCGTTATAGACAGGTTCAATCAATCAAACAATATGAGGCTTATATCGCGCGTATTCCGTGGGTACAGTTCTAAGCGCAGGGATTTATGTGTGTGTGTGTGTGTGTGTGTGTGTGTGTGTGTGTGTGTGTGTGTGTGTGTGTATGTGTGTATGTGTGTGTGTGTGTGTGTGTGTGTGTGTGTGTGTATGTGTGTGTGTGTGTATAACGGAACAGTTGCTGAAAAAAGACAATGAAAACGTACTGTGTAAGAGCAATATGCAATGACCCTCCAATCACAACTAGGGAAAGGACAGCGCTAGAACATAGCTTCCAGTGTACGTTAAAAACAGGGAGGGAAAAGAGACCCTGAAGGCACAAGAAGGAATAGAGAAATAGAGGTGAAGATGTTCCCCAGTATTCAATTTTCAAAGTTGTCTCGCTTGCATGGCTGACTTGTCCCCACTATTTAAAGATACTTTCCTTCTCGTGAAAGCAATGCACCACAGATGTGTCCAGACCTTTACATCAGATAACACCATCCTTCCACTCGGACACAGTACGAGCAATGTCGGCTTTCTGTGCAAAGTGAGGATCTTTTGCTGAATCCATTTTGCTAGTGACACCTATGTCAATCTGCTACGTTGAATCAGCGGCACAATGTTCCAACTTATTACGGAATGCAGCCAGGCCGTTCTAAGTTGAACAATAGCCCTACCACAACCCTGTGCTCATACGAGGCGATGTGCATGATAGGTTAAATGAGAACGACGGTGTCTTGAAACATTTATTTTAACTGTGAGTTATGATTTTAATTGCAGCTGGGGCAAAAAGCAGTAGTGGAGTCGAGTTGAGAGGTATTTTGGAATTTTCTGCAGTAGCTGTTCCACTTGGCAGATAACCATGAAGATCGCCATTTTTATTGGTGAGTATATGTTAATATAGTAGCGTTAAGAAAGTGTGTGTCAGTCTGACCCTGATATGTTGCTATCTGTCTGTCTGTCTCTGTCTCGATCTGTCTGTCTCTGTCTCTCTGTCTGTCTCTGTCTCTGTCCCTGTCTCTATTTCGTTCCTTATATCTCTCCCCTTTCACTTTCAGGATCTTGTTTCTCTTATGCTGCTGTCACTTGTGTCACAGTTCTTTATTTTTTTTCTTCATTTTTTTCACCTCTGATTTTATTGCCTTGGATGTTTAATATTTGTGTAGCTTCCCTCGTGCTGTTGGTGTCATGACTATTTATTCGTACCTTTCTTTGTAACATTGGTATCATAACTGTTTAGTCATTTCCGTTGTGGCATTGGTAGCATAGTTATTCAATCATTGTTCTGTACCTTCCCTTGTACTGTGGCATTGGTTTCATAGCTATTTCTTTACCTTCCGTTGTGACATCGGTGTCATAGCTATGTAATTATCTTCCTGTAGCTGCCCTAGTGGCCTTGGTGTTGTGCGAGACGGACCGACCCTGCGAGGATGCTCCCATAGACTGTGCTCAGAAGGACCTGGACATGGAGATCTGTAAAGATCCTATTGACTCCGCGGCCTACTGCCCAAGATACTGCGGGAAGTGTCAAGGTTTGTTAAACAGCTTTGATAACAGATAGGTGGAGCTTCCATTACGAGGTTGCATAAAAAAATAATGCGCATTATGTATCTATCTTCAATCAGAAATTACGCAAAAGCCGACCCAATCGTCTTCCGATTTATACTTCAAAAACTGTCGACATTCCCATAGTATCACTTTTTTGGGGGAGAAAGGTGAAGGGTGGGGGGGGGGGGGGGCGTATCAGGGTGTGTCAAATAGGAACGGTAAAGGATAAAGTCCTGTGGTCAGTAACAAAAAGAAAGACGTAGGAGATGCAGATACTCTGGAAAGGGTGAAGGTTTGTTCAGTATTTCTAAGCTTGGATTAAGAGAGGAAGGTGGGGCAACAACAAAACAAGAAAGATAAGGGCAAGAAAACACACAAAAAGCAACAAAAAACACCCGAAAAATTAATGAATATATATTTATTCAGAAATTATGAAAAGTCAACACCGCCGACTTCTGCCTTTACCCCACAATATGTCATGCCGTACGTGGAATAAACACACTGTCCTGAAATCTCTCTGGTGAGTTTGTATGCACATGTTGATTTCCATTTAGGTCAGTTTTGCAACGATGCAAAGATCTGTTATTCTTACTTTGCTCCAATGGTATTGCTTGTTCCATTTAGTTGACCTGATGAGTTGTCGATGACCACAGATAACTTTTGTCTCTTTTTGGTATTTAAGTGGTTATGCATAAGGCAAAAAAAAATAAATAGGTGTGGTTACGGTAACATAGCCAAAAAAATAGGGTAGGTAGGTAGGCAATCACTTTTTTTTGTTTTTACTTTTTTTTCTAATGTGTACAAATTAAACCTACTTGACAGGGAAATAAGTGTGCGACACGGGCGCTTTCGCTTTCATTGCGTTTTTTGCACTCGTTTTTTTTGTGTTTTTTTTGACAAATGTAATAAAAAGTTATAGGATCGGCCCCTAAAAATAGGGTAGGTCGGGTTACCGTAACCACACCTATTTTTTTTTTTAGGCCTAAAGCATATCAGGGAATTCTCCAGAGCTTGTGTACCATTTTGTGACATGCATTTTCAGTCCTTTAAATTATCATGACAATTATAAATGGAAACTAGAATTATCATCTTTACTTTTTTCAGTAGTACTCCAGTAAGATAATGACACAGAGATGCAACCAAAAACACAGATTGTTAGTGTTCAAATCCATATCACAACTTTTGGTGTCCATGCTAAATGTTTTGGTTTCAAGACTTACTTTAAAACCCTTGTAATTTACTGAACGTAAACACACAAAGTGAGGATGTATTTCCTATTCTTTATCTTCAGGCCAAGGATATATTATGGAACCAGTATTTATTAATTAAATCAATTTGTATGGTTAAAATGTCTCAGTTAAGTCAAGAAAAGTCAACTTCGTAACATGTTTTTTCCCGGTACACAGCTCTGGAGAATGACCCATATCACGAAAGCTATTCAACCGATGTTTATGACAACTGATGCATGAATTCTGAGGAGGGAAATGATTTATATCTTTCGCTTTTAAAGGACCCACACCAGTGCCGAATTGCCGCGACTTTGACAAATTCTGCTTCGAGCTGGCCAACTCTGAGTACTGCAAGAAGGACATCGCCAGGCAGCTCTGCGCCCAGTCCTGTGGACTGTGTGGTCAGTACATGCATCTCAAACAGTGTGACACACTTTGTCCTTCTCGTCGATTGTCGTCATTATCCTTTATTATCATTATCGTCGCCATTGTTGTCATCAATAGCGGCAGAAAAAGAGACAGCAACAGCGGCAGCATAGCCATCGTTGTTGTCATCGTCGTTGTCATCGCCATTGTCATATCAGTGTCAACATCGTCGTCAATGTCCTCGCGACTTTCATCCTCCAAAATGAAATTCATTTAATTAATGTTTGTATTTTTTTTAATCAACCCATAACAGCGCCACCAACCACAACAACAACAACCACAACCACAACCACGACAGAGGCGCCGACAACAACTACAGAGGAACCCACCACTACCCCTCAGAGATTCACCGAAATCCAGGGTATGATTCAGAAAACTACTACTAGGAAAATTCATTTGGTCCCGATTCGAGTAAATTCAAAATTAGGAACAGCCTAATTAAAAATGTCAAATTCTAGTTGTGCCCGGGCCTGTTGTGAACATCTGCTCAATCGTCAATAACATTTTATTAATCTTAAAGACAAATAATACCGATTGGCTCTCAAAATCGACTTTGCTATTATTTTGTTTGTGATATTTTCAGAATACCTGTCTGAAAGAAAACTAACGGATAGACTTTATGATACCGAATTTTGAATATGATGATATGCAAGGAATCATATAAACAAGGGTTGTGTAATTGGATGGGATATCTGACCAATTAATTACAATCATTGAACCTATTTGATTTTAGTGGTGTTACTGTGTGGCTGCATTTGTGATTATGATGTGTTTCTGTTTAAACTATTATGTCTTTGTGATAATGCTGATAATAGCGAATTTGCATGACGTTTTTTGAAGGCTTAATTAGATCCGTTTCTCAATTTGCATAAACATACTTCCTTGATCAACCATACGATCACAAACATACTTCCTGGCCTTGATCAACCACACGATCACAAACGTACTTCGTTGATCAACCACACGATCACAAACATACTTCCTTGATCAACCACACGATCACAAACATACTTCCTTGATCAACCACACGATCACAAACATACTTCCTTGATCAACCACCGATCACAAAACAGTCACACAACGCAGAGCAGCGTCATATCAAAAATCAAAAATTTTCGACTGTCAACCCATTTGTGTGTGACTATGTTCAGATCCCGCTTGCCAGGACGTGGACCCTGACTGCATCACGCTCCTTCAGAGACACTTCTGCAGCGAGGAGAGCATTGTCCGAAAACTGTGTCAGCGCTCGTGCAGCTTGTGCCCCACAGGTAAGGATCATTGGACGGGCCTTGCTACTTTGTTTCTTGTATCTGTCTTCAAAACTAACCGTTCGGTGACTTGCGTTTAATCCGTAAGGCAGTTTCGTTTATAAGTTGAATGCATTTTCTTTGATTTAATTTTCACATGTATCATAATCAATGTTTCAGTGTTGGTACCAGTGACTGGAGGTCCCGGTTCCGTTATGACGACCAGCAAACCAGGTGTCTCTCCACAAATGCCAACGGAAGGTTCCTCAACAGAAAGAGGTTAGATACATATCAATCTATTTGTCTTTTAGTAAAAAAGAACCAGCACAAAATACACACACGCACAAACACATACACTCACACACATACGCACACACGCACGCTTGTGCACACACACACACACACACACACACACACACACACACACACACACACACACACACACACACACACACACTCACACACACACAAACACAACTAACACACACACAACCACCACCCCCAAACACACACATACACACACACACAAACACACATACACATACATACACGCGCGCACGCACGCACGCACGCACGTACGTACACACGCACACAAACACCCACATCCACAACCAAACACAAACACAGACACACATACACATACACATACACACACACACACACACACACACACACACAAACACTGACACACACACACATACACACCACACACACACACAAACACACACACACACACACAAATAATAATTTTAATAATAAAATAAAACAAACAAATACTGATCATTTCTTTGGATCATGTTTATCTAGCAAAACTCCTCATGAATTTGTTCATATCAAATTTTGTCGATTCCTTCTTGGAGTTCATAGAAAAGCTATGTGGATACCTGTACTGGGGGAATTAGGAAGGTTCCCTTTAGGATTAAAAATGTTATCACAAACAATAGCATTCTGGGCGCATATTCTAGACTCCAAACAAGATTCGTATATACATCAATTATATGACTCAATGTTGCTCCATCCGACAGAAACGCCATGGCTACAATTTGTTAGACAATCTCTTTGTAACTTAGGTTTTAGTCACGTTTGGCATAACCAATCTACATTAAATGTACACAAATTAAAGTTTGCCATTGACAAAAAACAACAAGAGGAATATATAAGATACTGGACAAAAGAAAAATCAGATACATATTCCAGACTTAAGTTTTATTCTATGATCAGTAAATCTTACGAAATGCAGTCATACTTAATACAAATTAAGAATAATAAACACAGAAAGATGTTAAGCAGATTAAGGACTAGCACACATTGTCTAAAAATTGAAAGTGGAAGACATCAGAATATCCCTAAAGAAAATCGTCTTTGTATTGAATGCAATGTCATAGAAGATGAAATACATTTTCTAGATAAATGCAATAAATATGTTAAATTAAGGGATGAATTTAAAGAAGATGCTTCACATATCAATATGAAATATGCTAACAAAAATCCAAGTAACTTATTTTTAGAAGACGAAGTTCAAGTTCGTCTTGGCAAATTTGTTACGGATTGTTTTAGCATTGTATAATGCATTATTATTATTTGTTGTTTGTTGTGTCAATAACTTTACTGGTTCATGACAATAAACATTATTCTATTCTATTCTATTCTATTCACACATACACACACACACAAACACACAACCACACACACGCACGCACGTTCGCACACTCACAGTTCATTTTTCCAGCGTCGCGGACGACGCTGGTATCTGCGGTCGGGAAGACTTTCCACGAATTTGCCACAGGGCGCCGCCATGTTTTCTGTGCTCGACTGCGAGCAGACCACAGGCACATTACACCCAAAATTCTTGTAGGCATACACAGACGCAACATAGCATATACAGACCATAACACCCACAACACTTCAACTGCATATGAAAGGAATAAAAATAAATCCGCAAATCAGTCGCGCACAATACACCAGTTAGAAAAACAAGGAGTACCAAAGCGGCGTGCAGAAACTAAACTGACTCGGAGACTGAGAAGAAACATTTATCACACGATGTGGATAGCAAACATTAAAATAAAACAGATAAGTCAAGCAAAAAATAAACACAAATATCGAAAACACAATAAACAAAGGTAAAGAAAACAAAAAGAGATGCTTGCCGACAGTCAGTGTGTGTGTGCGTGGTTTGCCGTGTGCGTCAGCGGGGTGTGTGTGTGTGTGTGTGTGTGTGTGTGTGCGTGCGCGTGCATGCGTGCGTAGGCTACGTTCTTGCGTGTGTGCGTTCGAATGAGAAAGAAGAGAGAGAGAGAGGATTGAACAATGAGGTCACGTTCTCTGTCACATGAATACATATACACACACTGAAGGCTACTTCGGACACGAACACTTGCCAACAACTGTGGTTGGACATGCTTTTGAAATGTAATATTTTTTCGACATGATTTCTGGACATACGAATGCCGCTGTGTTGCCTACTGATGTTGCGAATGATGAAGGTTTTGAGTTGACTGACCTTGAGGAGGGATTGCATCAGGCGTTTATCGTCTCAAATTATATCCTTGCTACTTTTCAGGAGTCAACTATTGCCATTCATGGTAACTTGGATAGTCAATGTTTTTATTTGTTTGATTCCCATCAAAGAAACAGAAATGGTAACCATTCTTCAAATGGCGCTGCAGTTTTGATGTCATCAAGTTAATTTCTTTGCAGAATTGATTGATTTTCTCAAAAGCCATTATCAATGTGTTTATCAATTAACACCTGTTCATTTCTGTCCAACTGCAATGCAAACTCAATGTGGAGGAAACAAGGATTCATTATAAACAAGTCATCCCTGTACATCAACAGATTTATGTACCTCAATCAATACTGCTAGTATGAGTGACAGGAATCTAAAAGAAAAAACAACCAAACGCAAATGTACTACTACTTCTACGACTCGTTTGAATGTAAAACAGAAATGTAACACTATCTGTGACAATGACGGTTCTACGACCCGTTTGAAGGACAGTATAGATCGAACCTTAACCCACAACTACGACAATTTGTGTCAGGCTTTTTTGAACAGGAAAATATGCCTCTGTTCAACAGTAACCAAAACATGGAAGATGTTTTTGAAACTTTACAGAAATGTAACACTAGCCTATCTGTGACAATGTTGCTTTTGAATTGAACCCACATTTGTTGAACAGGAGAGAATGTTCCTGTTCAACAGTGCCCAAAACACTGAATCTGACGTTTTTGAATCTTTTCTGTCATCTAACTGAATCTGACGTTTTTGAATCTTTTCTGTCATCTAACCCAATTGCTCATGACTTCATCGATCTTGAACATGCCTACTTTTCAAAGAAAGACAGACAAAAGCGAAATCTGCATGTTAGCCATCTGCCTGAAATGGTCAATGCACTTTTGTAAAATTGTCACAGCTGTTATGCACTTTTGTGAAATGGTCAGTGCTGTTGTGCACTTATGCAAAACTTGGTGCTGTGCTGTTAACATTTGAACAAAATGCATTTTGTTCAAATGTTTAGTGCAACTTGCTACTATATAATCGCTGTATGCGCTTTGTGGTAATAATGCACTGTTGTGAAAAGTTTGCGCTAAATGTTGGCACTATGCATCATTGTTGGAGCACCCTCCTGTAGATGCACCATGCTGAAAAATGTACTTATGAATCAAGCATTGACTGAAATAAACAATTTATATATCCAGCACAACATGCAATTCATTAACTTTTGACCCTAACCTTTAACACTTCCCAAAATAAATCTTTGGTGGACATTGCATCGACGCTGTTCATTTTGAATGAACATTTTTCTTGTCTTTCTTCCAGTTTGCCAGGACTTCGACCCAATCTGCGCCGAACCAAGCACGGCCGATAACTGCACCGCAAACTATCTTCTTCAGCGGTTGTGTCCCCTGGCCTGCGGAGTCTGTGTACCAGCACCGAGTGAGTTGTCAACAGCTACAGTGAAGTCTGTTCTGTCCGACTTTCTTTTGTGCCCATCCCCTCCACACAAACCAACAAAATTGCTCTCTGTGACTGTCTCTCTTATTGCCCTCCTCCCTTCTTGTCTCTGTCTTTTCTCTCCCTCCAGTCTCTTTCTCTCTCTCCCTTTCTCTCTCGCACACAGACACACGATCAAATACACCTCACCCCGCACACAAACATACACAAACACACACTCACACACACACCCACACACAAACACACTCACACATACAATCATACACACACATCCACATCCATATCAACACACACACACACACATACACACAATCACTAAAACACACACACACACACACACACACACACCCAAACGTACACACACACACAAACACACACACACAGACACACACACACACACACACGCTGTTTTTGACTTTTAAAGATACCTACTCTGTATACCTTCATCTGTCACAGCTGAAGTGGGGGAAACTACTCCTGGTGTGCCAAACCTCAACCGTGAGTATTGTGGATATAATTATAGGGTTGTCCCTGTAGGGGTTTTTGACGATTCTGACACTGTCGTGTAGAGTGTGTGTGTGTGTGTATGTGTGTGTGTGTAAATGTGTGTGTGTCCTTCAATGTGTGTCTGTTTCTCTGTATCTGTATCTCTCTGTGTTTTTGTGTCTGTGCGATCTGAGTCGTACAATAAATTCAATACATTGCTCTCCAACCATGTTGGTGGAAATGTGTATTTCTCAAGTTATCATTGTCACAACAATATCTACCTGTACTCTGAGGGCAGCATTCACGCCTGGCTCCAGTTGCTATGACAACGATCCTGACTGCCCCGCCCTGATTCAAGCCCACAACTGTTCTGCTGACCAGATCGTCATGCGACTGTGCCCGGTGTCCTGTAACCTCTGCCAGTCTGGTCAGTTGAAGTTACTAAGGCCTTAAAAAAAATAGGTGTGGTTACCGTAACCCGACCTACCCTATTTTTTTGGGCCGACCCTATAACTTTTTATTACATTTGTCAAAAAAATACCAAAAAACCCCAAGTAAACGAGTGCAGAAAACGCAATGAAAGCGAAAGCGCCCGAGTCGCACACTTATTTCCCTGTCAAGTAGGTTTAATTTGTACACATTAGAAAAAAAAGTTTAAAAAAAAAAGTGATTGCCTACCTTCCTACCCTATTTTTTGGCTATGTTACCGTAACCACACCTATTATTTTTTTTTGCCTAATGTGTGTGGTCAGCGGGTCGTTTTTGTTCTTGCCAGACCAGCAGAGCGAAAGGTTGATTTGTTCGTTTCCTGATTCGGTCGAACACGCACTGACTCTCTCGCTTAAATTGTGTGTTTGTGTCGCATACTCACCCCTCTCTCTTACCCCCCACCTCCTTCAATCTAACATTTAGACTTTTAAACAGTTATACCCAATCTAACGCTGATATAGTCTCATTCACTCACTCACGCACTCGCTCACTCATTCACTCACACACACACGTGCACCCACTGACTCACGCACTGACTCACTCACTCACTCACACACTCACTCATGCACTCACTCACGCACTCACTCACTCAATCACCCACTTACCTACTAACACACTCACGTACTCACTCACTCACTCACTCACTCACACAATCACGCACTCATGCATGTACTCATTCACTCACTCACTCACTCACTCACTCGCTCTTTAAATGTAATGTAATGATAACGAAAGAAAGTAATTATTAAACGGCTTGCGCGCTTTTGACTT
>NC_090259.1:34588419-34610919 GCF_037325665.1 Littorina saxatilis | reverse complement strand
TTGGCAGCTAAAATTAAAAGGGTACATTGTTAATATTTTAACTCCCATAATCATAACGACGCTTTATTGTTCATTAACATCGGCGCATCGAACCTGCCTATGAAAAGCATGTTCTACGAAGAACCAAACTGCAACCAGGATTCAAATTGTTATTGCCCAAATCTTTCATCACGTAGAAACAAAAGCTTAATTTTCACTTTGTATCTTCTCATTTGAATGTGCATTTGGTGTATGCTGTGTTTGTTGTTTGTTCACTGTTAAAACACTGAGGTGGAAGTTCTAGTACATGCTCTGTGTTACTTACCTTTATTCTCTCGAGTAAACCACTCTGCAGACAATCACAGGAGCCGGTTTCATGGACTCGAGGTGGTCGCATTAACAGTCCGACCACACCGCTTCGTCAAAAGACTGCAGATGTCCAAACGCTGTTCTGTGAGAGCCCAGCACCGTAATCGGGCAACTCTCCGTGCGAAGAGGCACAGTCGGCTGATTGAAATCTTGTTCATGAAACGTAACTTTGTCGGATTACTGCATTTCACTCGTTCAACTGCAGTGTTGATGGCCCATGAAACGGCCCCACATGTTTCCATGCTTGTACGTACCGTATATCGGATTGTTGTTAGGTTTGGACCCACAACACAAACCCACCGGCTGTCTGCTTTCTGTGCAGAATGGGAATGTTTTGAATCAATCTTTTTCCTCAATGTTGTTACTGACTTTGCAATGTTCAATAGATGACGTTCAGAAATAACGAGGAAGTTGTTATTGACTGCGGAAAAGTTGCTCACCCTTGATTGAAAATACTGAAGCGAACAAGCCTGCGTGATGTAGAAAAATCACAACGAGGCGGAATGTCTCCATACGTTGTCGTTTCAGTATGTCCAAGGAAGCAATTCTTCAGCAACATATCAAAACCACGGCCATCAACAATCATTTCCGAAATTTGTCTTTTGGGAAAAAAAAGTACTCTGGAAAGAAAGCAGACATGCAGTTGTTTTTAGGTATGTGTCTAGGTGAAAGATTGCTCTTATTGCGCGTAAAGCCATGGCCAGATTGTAGGTGGTGTTCACTATGGCTTACACGAGAATGGAGGTACCTTACTTGACCTTACTTATTTTCTGAGCAATTGTTCTCTATGTGTAGCCAGCACAACCCCGTCCGGAGCACAAGTGACCACTCCCGGCAGTGGTGAGTGCGCTGACTTTGACCCCCAGTGTCCCACCCTGAAGAACTTCTGTCAGAGAGAAGACCTTCTGGTCAACAGACTGTGTCGTAAATCATGCGGACTCTGCGGCATCGATATTGGTGAGTCTGTGTGTGACATCATTCGTAATGACGTCGGTAAACGTGAGTCAATGTGAACTTTCGACTTTTGATGGATTTGTGAAACAATGTTTTATTTCTGTTAAAATGTTCACAATATTGACATTTATAAGTATGGGAACAACAACAAGCCTACGGATTGTGTTGATGTTATGTTTTTTAGACTTTTAGATTAAGAGGTTAAACTAAGATTCGATCGCATCAGTGAGTGAATAAGAATAAGAATGACAGAGACAATGTACCACAGCGTCGCCCGATGCAGAGCGCCACCTCTGTCGTATTTCAAGATGAAAATCGTAAAATCTTTGTTTGACACCATTGAAGCTGACATTGCAAGACGTGTTTTGTAACGTCCATAACATTGGCATTCGAACTTTTTCTGTCATGTCAAGCGTTAGCAGGTCAACTAAAACCACTGGTGGTTGGTCAAAGCCGTCACAAGATCATTACAAAATACTAAATAATTAACGACGTCCTGATTGCAAGCATCGATCGGCTGACGTTCGGTACTGTTGATAAGATAATTGGGACAACAACATTATGATGACGGAAATAGAAAACCTGTTCTTATTTTGCATACAATATATAAGAATTTCATTTGATTTTTGTTTTCTTTATGTTTCAGTTGTTCCTCCGAAACAGGGTATGTGGAACACTTTCCTTATTCATTGCGCGTGTGTGTTTGCATGAGTGCTAGTATATATATGTGTGTCTTCATAGGCCTGTGTATATTCATGTGAGCGCCAGTGAGCCTTTCGATGTGTGTGTGTGTGCGTGCGTGCGTGTGTGTGTGTGTGTGTGTGTGTGTGTGTGTGTGTGTGTGTGTGTGTGTGTGTGTGTGTGTGTGTGTGTGTGCAGGAAATATTATGTGTCTAAATTGACTTTTTTTCTGTTTGCTTTTCAGACCCTCTGCCTCGTGAGTATATCATTTTTACTTGGATATGTATAAAATCTAGATCAACAAGACAAAAATCAAATCAACGAACAAAGCCCCTCCCCCACCCCCAATAACAACAAATAACAAAATAAAAATAAAAAACAGAACATAAACCAACCAAACAACACACACACACACACACACACATACCTATTTCTTGGATTTTGCTACCTAAGAAAAGGGGCATTACCACCCACCTAAGATTATTAATCAAAACAGTTTTTTGGAGAAATGCTCTGTTTTCTACAGTCATATGGGCGACAAAAACCCAGACTCATCAAATTTTAGTGAACTCACTCGACAGCACTACTATTCCAAATTTGGTTACCTAAAATTCAAACTTTAATCAATCGATTTGGCCAATTAACAAAAAGAAAAGATGGGCAAATGGGTCGCAAAATGTTTGTCAGAAGTCAGGAATATTGCCAATTTAAAGATTTGGTTTCATTACCACGGAATTTTGGTGGGGATTAAAAACCTTCTCTCCGGGTATACAGTCGTATTCTGGCCTTGCACTTAAAAAAAACAAGAATGAAATTCGTTGGAAAAATTGTTGTAACTACTCTTCGGTAAAACATTGATGAAAGCTTCTTTGTCAAAACATTCTTTAGAACCTTTTCTAAGATCCCCAAAAAAGATTTCTGCCAAAACACGTAAAAAGTGCATTTTTGAAGATATTTTTCTTTGTCTCTAAAATCGGTGGTAGTGAGTCTGGACGGTTGCCTAAGAAATACTGAAACAACTTTTTTATGTTTCATTTTCACCCAACCATTATGCCTTGGACGTTTAGAGATAACTATGATGAAGCGATCTCCATTGACTTTTTTTGTGATGGGAATCAATTTGTTCCTGTAATGCCACTGGTCGTTTTCATACGCAACCAAATCCAACCAACTTTACTACCACGAGTTCATGTTTTACAAAAACACGTTGAATGGCCACCAACTTCCACCCATGTTGTTTTTACTCTTATTCTAGTCTATTTTAGATTAAATATCAATCATCTTTTTTGATGATGTGCGTTTGGTTTTTTTACTGTGAAAATATTTTACGTCTCTAGGTAGCCGTTGTCGTGGATTAGGGTTAGGGTTAGGGTTAGGGTTAGGGTTAGGGTTAGGGTGATTTTTTTTTTCAAATGTCATGTTTACGCAATGCACTTATCTATTACAATACCGGGCAGTAAAACTGCTGGCCGACAGTTGAGCAATATTTATGTCAGTTTTTTTCTGTTTTTTTTTTCGTCTGTAGTCTTTGACCTCATACCAACTGCACACACAGTTGCAATGTTAAACATAGACGTGAATGGCCCGGAAAATATTTAATTATGATTTTAGAAACAAATTTGTAAAAACGGGTTTTTTGAAAGTAAAAAAGTAAAAAGCTGTAATTCAGCACAAATGAAACCATTAAGCTATTGTCGTCCTCCGCTGTGACCCGAAGACCAAGTCGGTTAGAAGTTACAATTTGTTCGGTCATTAAACCTTGTCTGCCGATTTGATATATCTTGGGGCTTGACGGAGACTGACTTGTCTTGTGCAAAATGATGACTGTGACGGTTTCAGTTCTGCCCGGTATCATGTTGGAAAATATTTCTTCCCATGCACTCGTATGATTTCCAGTTAATCTGCAATTGTGCGAACAATTTGGCAGCAGGCACCTTTGAACTCTTCACTTGAACAAATTTATTGGTAAATATTTAAACTTTTTTTAAAAATAATGAATTTGATGCTTTGAAATCATATTTAGCGGTTCATTGTCAATTTACAAAACATATCATATGACATTGATATGAACTGATTAATGTTGACAACAAAAACGAAAAACACCACAATAACAACCATTAAAAACAAACAAACAAACAAACGAAGCACACACACACACACACACACACAAACAGTGACTAATGACACTGACACACACCTACTGGCACTGACACTGAGTGCCATACCACAGTAAGACTCAGTACGAGCTCTAGACGAAACTTATTTTTTTAAACACATGTCATAGCACGCTGTTTGACGATCAAAAGCATTTTTACTTATGAGTTTCTGTAGTTTAGTCTTGTGGGGTGTTTCCGTATTTATTTTGTTCATTTTTCAATCAATCAATCAATCAATCAATATGAGGCTTATATCCCGCGTATTCCGTGGGTACAGTTCTAAGCGCAGGGATTTATGTTTTTATTTTTTTTAATTAATTTTTTTTATGCAATTTATATCGCGCACATATCCAAGGCGCATGGATTTATTTATGCCGTGTGAGATGGAATTTTTTTACACAATACATCACGCATTCACATCGGCCAGCAGATCGCAGCCATTCCGGCGCATATCCTACTTTTCACGGCCTATTATTCCAAGTCACACGGGTATTTTGGTGGACATTTTTATCTATGCCTATACAATTTTGCCAGGAAAGACCCTTTTGTCAATCGTGGGATCTTTAACGTGCACACCCCAATGTAGTGTACACGAAGGGACCTCGGTTTTTCGTCTCAACCGAAAGACTAACACTTGAACCGGAGAAAATTGCTAACGCCCTGACCCAGAGTCGAACTCGCAACTTCTCGCTTCCGAGCGCAAGTGCGTTACCACTCGGCCACCCAGTCTCTTGTCTTTATAAAAAAAAAATAGAGGATCTGTCAGTGTCATTGGTCCTTACATCGAACGTTTGGTTTGGGGGCTTGATAGGTCTACTCAATTTCTGGTAAAGTTTTGAAAATAAATTCAGCAGGAGCTTTTACTTTTACTTTACACTTTCTGTTCTCAATAGAAAAAAAACCCACTAAAACATTAGTAACATTTCCACAAGTGCAAGTAACATTTCCACAAATGCGAGTAACAATCCACAATATTCTTTAGGTTACATTCCATTGTGGGTAACAATCCACAAATAAGGTAGCAATCCAGATCTGGAGTGAAGGAACCATCCACTGTGATAGGACACAATCCACCAGTTAAGTTGCCATCCACATGTGGATGGCCACCTAAATAGGCCTTAGGTCGCCAATCGTGTGGAAAGCAGAATGCACACACACACACACACACACACACACACACACACACACACACACACACACACACACACACACGAAGAATGGCACTAGGATTGATGTTCCGTGGTATTAACTAATTTGATACAAATGTATTAACCTTTCTCGTTCTTGTACTTTCATAATGTCGTGTTTGTGTTTTCTTTTCTTCGCCCTTGTTTCTGTTTCTTCCTTCTTCTTCTTCTTCTGCTTCTGCTTCTCCTTCTCCTTCTCCTCCTCCTCCTCCTCCTCCTCCTCCTTCTCCTTCTCCTTCTCCTTCTCCTTCTTCTTCTTCTTCTTCTTCTTTTTTTTTGGCCTACAACCGGATCCCAAGTGACTTTCTCACACCTAATTTACTCCGAGTTGATTAAAAGTGACATCTTTGTTGTACCCTTACCCAAATTGACCCTATGCCTAGAAATAGTTTACCAAATACTTGTGACGCTACTGTTGATTTGAAATCCCTATGACATCATTGTCCAGTGACGTGTCGTGTGTGCGTGGACCCGTTCTGCGAGCGAGAGGTGGAGTCCGTCATGAAGTGCCCGGATGAGAGCCCTTACTGTGGCTCCAGGGTCATCAACAATGCTGATGGCTCTCACGGCCTGACGAAGAGGTAAGGATACGCCTGAGTTTAAAGATACCCTTCTTCTACTGTCATTTAACCATCACGTACATCTCTGTACAGGCTTTTACATGAATAAACACGGCCTTTCATTTTGGATACTTACGGGTTATATTGAACTTCGTCGCTGTAAGTCAAAGGCTCACAATCCAGTGCCGTTATTAACAGCTATTGTGATTTCACAATAGGGTGTGCTATTTTGACGAGACAAGTAGCCTACAATGCCGACGAGTCGAAGACGAGAGAGGTATTGTACTTGTTTGAGTCAAACTATCTGACCCTATTGCTACACTGAAAGCACAATATAAACTTGGCCACAAAATGATTGCATTAAATTTCAAACAAAAATTAAAGCATTAATTCCCGTGTCATTTCATTAAAACTTTATATGCCAGTTAAGGCCGTTCACTTAACCTTCAGGGTCACCTTTTGGATTAAATATTTCTTTGACAGGGATCACGTGACCGCCGCTCAATTAAGGGTACCCTCAAAATCGACCAGACAAAAACGGAAGGGCCGAATGAAAAATCGGAAAAAAAATCACAATATGCGAAACTTTGCAACTTTGACATACGAGAAGAAGGTCAAACCAATTATCTACCTTGATCAGATTGTTTTGTTTTGCTACCTTGTGTATTTCGTGTGCCATGCTATTCCTACTGATGCAGGTGTCGACCGCAAGAGCGGTCAAAAACGGGACTTTTTGCGTCATTTTTTAGGGGTATCATGACAAAAAAGGCTGCACTTTAGCAATGACTTGGTGGATTGCTTTGAAACTTTCAGAATGTGTTACCAACATACGAGAGATATTTAATGGGATTGCATTGCAGCTTGGAAGTTTAAAAAATAATTAATGAGTTAAAAAACTAAACATTCTAATCAAAAATAAAATTTCAGTAATCGATACACAAAACAAACAAAAAAACTAAACAAAAAACATGTACATACAACTTGAATGCATCTGTACATTTCAGATGTGCCTCTAAGGCAGATTGCGACAACGGATACGCCGGCACGGCGGCAGGAAACGAAACTCTGTGCTCCAGCTTCGATCCCAACGTGATTGTTCAGGACCCTTTCATCTGTTTCTTCTGCTGCCGAACCAACGAATGCAACAAACACGCCAAGCCTGACGCAGACACCCTCTACACCCCTAATTAGATCGTGCAGTGTCATGACGTCATTTATATAGCCTGACTCATAGTTTCTGCGTCATCGTGTTACATCTAATCACATTTGCATATATTAATTGACTTGTGTGTTTTTAGTTAGATTTTAGATCGTGTTCTTTTCTGTTGTTGGTTGTTACTGCTTTACCTGCTTTTAACTTTCTGTCTTTTGTTACTCCTTTCTTACCTCAGTCTGTGGTGCTGTGTAACTCCTTTCTTACCTCAGTCTGTGGTGCTGTGTAACTCCTTTCTTACCTCAGTCTGTGGTGCTGTGTAACTCCTTTCTTACCTCAGTCTGTGGTGCTGTGTAACTCCTTTCTTACCTCAGTCTGTGGTGCTGTGTAACTCCTTTCTTACCTCAGTCTGTGGTGCTGTGTAACTCCTTTCTTACCTCAGTCTGTGGTGCTGTGTAACTCCTTTCTTACCTCAGTCTGTGGTGCTGTGCAAAGAAACAAATATGCTATTTATGGATTGTATACAACTTTACTGAAACTGTCTGTGTTTCATTTTCTTCTGTCTTTCGCTTTCTCCACATGGAATGCAAGACTCTCAATCCTTGTGTGTGAGTTCTCGTCTGTACGTCATGTGTGAATCTAACGTAGTATGAAATGTTTGATCGGAAAATGGTTGAATTGTCATATTCACAAAGGTATGTAAGCTGTCTGCATTCGTGTAATGATAATTGAAGAAATTGGCATAAGACAAGACATTTTTCTGGTATGATTATGATTCACATGAGAAAGGCATACCATTTCAACATATTCATGCACTTCCGTCGTAGTAAAATCTGCGAGAAGAATGACTCGATTTGTGTACCATATAGCTTTCACATGAGCAGACATTTTCTGTGATGATCGTGTCGATTTTATTCTCTACTGAATTTTGATATATGATATTGTTCTACCTTCTTTTTGTTTGAGGTCGAGGAAAAGAAATAAATTCGACTGATGAAAACTATATGGTTTTTTTCATTGTTAATCACACATGGGCACACGAGTCTGTTTTTTGAACGCAGGCGCCTGCAAAAACATACGCTCGTGACAAACACACACTCGTGTGCGCCGGAAAACACTATACAAGCTCATATATGTTGACACACACACGCACACGCACATAAACGCACAAACACAGACACACAAACACACATGCACACACACACACACACACACATTCACAAACGCACACACACACATACACAAACACGCACAAACACAATTGCAGACGATTACACATCCATCCATTAAGGCCTACACGCCCATGCGCACATCTCACAGAACCAAAAGAGGAACAGTAGTTACCATCCTAGATTTTCTTCAACGATACTATCTCATTTATTTCTGATTTTTTTTCTGTAACACAGCTGGGTTTTTTAATGGTTTTTTTCTTAAACATTTGGTACCTTTATTGTTTTTGCTTACCTTGTTTACAAAGTAGTCGCTATACCTGCATACGGTAATTTGACAGATGCTGTTTCAGTATCCGTAGCTAAACGGCTTTTTCGTTTCGTTGTCAATGGAGCTGCTATTGTAGTTGCTGTCGTTATTTCTGATGCTGTTTCTCGTTGTGATAATGTCATCACGTCACCACCAGAATGATTTGGCTCTATTTTCACGCTTGATCATGTCTCTTTCAGATGTTGCAGACCTCTTGTGCGATGTAGTTGTAGTTGTTTGCTGTCGTTGTTCAGAAAGAGAGTGTGTTTTTTCCCGTTGTATTCGTTGCTGGTCTTTTGGTCTTTCTGTTGCACACTCAGTAGATCTGAAATGAAAGCAAAGATTGAGTGAATGCGGCTGCGAAACACACACGTACACGCACACACACACACACACACACACACACACACACATACACACACACACACACACTAACACTAACACAACACACACACACACATCAACACGCACATACACACACACACACTAACATTAACACACACACACACACACAGACACACACACACACACAAACAACAACAACAACAACAACAACAACAACAACAACAACAACATTAACACAATGACAACAACTGTGATCACCAACTAAAACTAAAACAGCCTTTAACACCAGTGTCACCACAAAACAACTCACAGCACGAAGCAAACAACCATGCAAATACATGTACCAACAACAACACTTCTCCCTACCTTCATCACGTGAAAACATGAGGGCAGGAAAGAGTTGGACAGTCCATCGCATGCACTTCCCGTGGTGCAGGAACTTTGAAAGAACGCACAGGCTGTTAGAAGAGCTAGTAAAGCACAATCTCAAACACGTTTGTAAGTTTGTTGGATGACTTGTATTCAATGTATTTCAGATACATTACCAAACATCGTAACGTCCGTGCTCCACACTTGAGCGCGACGACCACAAGCCTCGATCTGGGTTTGTCTATGTCTACATACCGAAAACCAAAGGAACATAATATATCAACATCCCCCCTTGTCAAATAAGAAAGCATTTGTCGTTGACATGCATTACTTGCAAATCATAAAGTTATGAGAACTTTAAAATAAACCAACACAACAAACAACATTGTGCCAATGCCATAACTTTTCAAAAGAAAAACAAAAACCCATAGGCATTTGTGTGTATACTCAGTATCACCCTGAACTACTGCTATACGTGAGTTGCCTTTTAATACTAAACCAAACAGCTTTCTTCCCTTCTTTATATTGTTTTTTTCTTAACTTATAACTACTGAACACAAATTTAACTGAAACTATTACAAGGAAAACATCATAGTTTCCATTTTAAATTGAGAGAGAGAAAAAAATATAGCTTATAAAACAGCGAACTTAGAAACAACGACTTATATCAGTTCAAATATTACTTCACCACAGTGCCTGTGTTGCTGTATTTGTTTGAATACAGACGGAAAAAAAACATACACAAACAATTGACATTAGTGTCCTCTATGCCAACGAATGGAAACAAATGGTAGTTGGTAGACTTTAGGTATCAAGTTCATAGTCTTTCATCCAGCTCGGCTTTTGTGTCGCTCGCTTTGGACGAGGACTTGGCAATGTAAGCACTGGAGGAGCTGAGTCAATGTTCGAAGGAACCACAGGGTTTCGCGCGTCATCAATATCAAGTGTTCTGTGTTTTGTTCCGGTACTCCCGGTGGAGGGCGTGTCGGCCGGACGTAGACTCGGTTTCTCCTGTAGACCCCGTCTTGTTCCGGTACGCCTGGTGAAGGGCATGTGGGCCGGACGTGGACTCGGTTTCTCCTGTAGACCCCGTCGTTCTCGCCGTGAATAATGTAGGACCGCTCATCTCGTCTCTTCTGCACAGTACCTCTTTGCCATCGTTGACCCTCTTTGTGTTGGAAAAACACAGGCTGACCGGATTGGAGCGGAGGCAAGTCACGTGCCTGTCGATCGTAGCAGCGCTTCACAGATTGGCGCCTACGAGTGCGCTTCTGCATGGCTTCCCTGACCACTTTCTTACCAAGCCGCTTCTCAGTAGCTGCTGGGATGCGGCTTCTCGTCAGGTGTCCAAACATCAGCTGAGTAGGGCTGACATTTGTGTCTTGTGCGGGAGTATTTCTCAGTTCCAGAAGGGCCTCATACACATCTGAACCACTCTGGATACACTTCAAAATCAAGTGTTTCGCAGTCTTGACGGCAGCTTCCGCTTTCCCGTTAGCCTGGTGATGAGTTGGTGATGAAGTTGTGTGTATCACCCCCCATCTCTTGAGCCAGCGCTGGAAAACGTCAGACGTGAATTGCGATCCCTGGTCGGACACAATCTCTGTCGGGACACCATATCTTGCAAAATGGCTCGACAGTTTGTTTATCACGTCATCAGCAGTTGTCTTGGGCAGGTAGTCGACCTCGATGAAATTGGAAAAATAGTCCACGGTCACCAGGTACTGCCTTCCCGAAATTTCGAAGAGATCTGTTCCGATTTTTGTCCAACACCGCTGTCCATCGTCATGCTGCTTCAGAGTCTCCTTCTGGTTCTGAGGCTTCATCCTCTGACAAGCCTCACAGTTGTCTGCTATCTGTTTGATGTCCTGTGTCATCGCTGGCCAGTACATCAGGTCGCGGGCACGACGCAGCATGCTGTCATACCCCAGGTGAGCAGCATGCAGTCTCGTTTTCATCTCTTTTCGCAGACAAAATGGAATCACAATCCTCTCACCCTTCAGGATGATTCCATGCTGGTAACTCAAAGTATCTCTGAGATCAAAGTATGCACGCACATTTTCTGGAACGTCACATTTCTTTTCCGGCCACCCACTTTCGATCAGTTCATGAAGTACCTGCATCGACGGATCAGCTGACGTTGCCGCTAGCACTTCCTGACGCATCTTGTCTGGGATGTCAAGAAGCGAGTTCATCGCCAACACTTCAACGCTGTCTCCTGGATCAGGTAGGTGGGCTCTGCTCAGCGTGTCCGCAATGTAGAGCTCGGTTCCTTTGACATATTGGAATGTCATATCGTACCTGTGCAGTCTCATCATCAGCGCCTGGATGCGTCGAGAAGCTTGGGAGATGGGCTTTTTCAGTATGGATGCCAACGGTTTGTGATCGTTCTGAACGAACACCTTTCGTCCGTAGGTGTATTGGTCAAAGCGTTCTAGGCCAAACACCAACGACAATGTCTCTTTTTCAATCTGGGCCCACCTTTGCTCCGAATCAGTCAGAGCTCGCGAGGCGTACTCGATAGGCCTACCATCTTGGAGAATAGCGGCACCCAGACCATCTTTGCTGCTGTCGACCTGCAGGGTCAGTTTCTTCCGGTGATCAAAGTACGCGAGAATGGGGGTCGTTGTTATTTTCTTCTTCACCCTCTGAAGGGCTTCGTCACAGGCCTCCGACCAATTCCACTCTGTGTCCTTCTTCACCAGCGCTCGAATCGGTTCCAGGTCAGCGGCCAAATTTGGCATGAATCTTGCGAGATATTGGATCATACCACACAGTCTTCGCACCCCCGGTACGTCTGTTGGCGGTGGCATATCCAAAATCGCAGAGACCTTTCTAGGATCAGGCTGAATGCCTCTTTCTGATATCTTGTGTCCCATGAATGTGATCTCCTTCTTCTCGATTGCCGCCTTGGCCTCGTTCAACCTGATGTTCTTCTGTTTGCACTTTTCTTGGAGATTCTTCAGATTCTCTGCGTGATCGCGGTTAGCTTCACCCTCCGATTCCCCACGACCCACCACAACGATGTCATCCGTTACACAGACCACTCCATTCAGTCCGTCTAAAGCCTCTGTCAAACGCTTCTGAAAGATCTCACTGCTGACGGGAAAGACCAAACGGCAGCATAAACCATCTAAACCGGCCAAAAGGCGTGATCATGGTGGTGAGTAGACTCGACTGCTCGTCTAGTCGTACATGCCAGAATGCCTCCTTCACGTCAAGCTTCGTAAAGACTTTTGCATTGCTCATCATAGGCAGCACATCATCCAGTGTAGGGAGTTTGAAGTGTTCACGCATCAATGCAGCATTCAGGGGTTGTGGGTCAATGCAAATCCTCAGTGATCCATCAGATTCCTTTCTTGTGACCGCCATCTGGCTCACCCATGGCGTCGGTTGATCCACCTTGACCAGAACACCACGTTCCACCAGCTTGTCAATCTGCTGTCTAACTTCTTCCTGTAACGCGAAAGGAATTTTCCTGCATGGCAAAACTTTGGGTTGGGCATCAGGATCTGTCTGTAGATGTGCTTCTCCAAGATCACCAAGTGTCTCCATGAAAACAGAATCAATGAAAACATCCCTGTTTACTGTGATGAGCCCCAGCTGTTGGACTGCATTTACACCCAAAAGGCAAGTGCGTTCGTTCTTCACAACCATGAAACGTACTGCAGTGCTGCTCCCACATTTTGGATTAGTGAGGTCGATGACAGCTTCTCCAATTGGTTGATCTGCTGATCCATTCCACATGGTAAGCTTTCGTTTCGAGGGAAGAAGCAAACGTTTGTCAACGAAGCGTTCACAAATAGTGTTCACATCAGCCCCACTGTCTAGCTGAAAGCGCACCTCATGGTTTCCAACAAGCATGAGTGCAGTCACACGACCCGGCTTTGCTGACGTCATCGAGTTCAGAAATGCGCGACTTTGTTGTTCATCAAAACAACACTCAGTTGACGTCACAGAACGCATAGAGATCTTTTCCTCACCGTCGTCTTGGATGTCATCTTCATAGAGAGACGAATCTGAAATCGCCTGCACTCGCCTACACTTGACCTGGAAATGGTTGCGACCTTGACATCTTCTGCACACCTTTCCCCAGGCTGGACAACTTGTCTTCTTGCGGTCATGATCTCTGCCGCAAAAGTTACAATCCAGAACCGCTTCACTTTTCTCCCTCTGGTATTTCCCACTCGAGGATTGCTTGTTCGCACTCACTGAACCACGTACGATTTTATCTACGTGTGGTGTTGACAGTTCCTGCTGTCGGAGGACGGAGATTTCAAATGAACGACAAGTGTCAATGGCTTTCGTCAGATCAAGGGCCTTTTCACGGAGCAGAAGTTCTTGCATTTTGCCCGTCACAGAGAACACTATTTTATCTCTCAGCAACCTGTTCTTGAGATCACCGAAATTGCAGAGATCAGCACTAGACCTGATGTCAGTGAGAAAAACATCGAATGGTTCTCTGTACGGCAAGTTCCAAAACCTGTGAGTCTCGATCACCTCACTGGACCGTGGTGCACAATACTCTGTCAGTTTCTGTAATACTTTCTTCGGATCGTTTTTGTCTCCTGCATTGTCAAAGACAAACTGATCATACGCTTCCTGCACTTGCACTCCTGCACAGTTTAGAATGATCGCAGTTTGCGCTGCTTTTGATTTCTCTGAGGCCCCAGAAGCGAGAAGAAAAATCTCTATCTGGCGTCGCCACGATCGGAAAGTCTGCGCAAGATTAGCGTCACACAGATCTAACGTTGGCGGTACATGTAGCTGACTTGATTCGGCCATATTTGAGGCTAGGATTCTTTACTTACGCTGCCACCATGTTAAAAGAGCTAGTAAAGTACGCTCACAATCTCAAACACGTTTGCAAGTTTGTTGGATGACTTGTATTCAATGTATTTCAGATACATTACCAAACATCGTAACGTCCGTGCTGCACACTTGAGCGCGACGACCACAAGCCTCGATCTGGGTTTGTCTATGTCTACATACCGAAAACCAAAGGAACATTATATCAACACAGGTAAACTGCGTGGCCCCAACTACTGGCCCGATGTTGACCGACTCGCAAGTGCTCATCCGCAAACACTGCAAGAGGCAGCCGTGCAAAGAACGCTGTTGGTCCTGAAAGAGAGCCGCTTCCCCCGAGTAGGTCTTGCCGTCGGGGCAACGGAGGTACGTCTGTCCCGAACCAGTAGAGGTGGCTGAGCCGAACAAGAAGACGAAGAAGATGGTCGGGATGAAGATGAGTGGGAGCGAAAAATGACACCGGTGACGCTCCATTTTATGTCAGTTCTAGTAGAGTGGTCAATTGTTACAAACATGTTCTTGCTTGCTTGCTTGCTTGTTGTTGTTGTTGTTGTTGTTGTTGCTGTTGTTGTTGTTGCTGCTGCCGAGTCGTTCTTATTCTTCCCTATTCTGGGGAGACTGCCTGGAACAGCAGGGTACGATACTTGTCCACTCTCCTTGTTTTTGCACACCGCTGTTGCTGGTGTTGTTATACTGCTGCCTCTGCAGTTGCTGTCCCTTAAAGCCAACTTTTTGTCCGTTTTCGGGGGGAACTGCCTTGCGTACCAGTCTCCCAACCTTTTGCAAACTACTTGTTGTTGTTGTTTTTGCTGCTGCTGCTGCTGCTGCTGTTGTTGTTGTTGTTGTTGTTGTTGTTATTGTTGTTGTTGTTATTGTTATTGTTATTGTTGTTGTTGATCCTGCCGATGATGTTCTTGTTGCTGCTGCTTCTACTGCTGCTGCCACTTAAAGTCAAAATATATCCTTTTCATTGGGGGTAACAGAAACGACGTTAAACACCAAATAAAGAAAGAAAGAAAGGGGGTAACAGTCAGCAACAACAGTGCCCGAGACTTATGATATTCAAGTGAGAGGGACAAACACTTTTGTAGCGCTTGTCGTGGGGTCAATCTTAATTACTTAATTGATCAGTTGACCTTCTGTGTGACCAGGAGAGGCGGGTATTGACGCGAGCAGCCTGTTTTACTCCTGTAACTAGCTCCAGACGTGAGTGGCGAAGAAGAGAAGAAAGAGGAAATGGAGGGGTGGGGTGTGCATGGGGAGGGAGATGAGTAAGGGAGGGAGAGAGAGAGAGAGAGAGAGAGAGAGAGAGAGAGAGAGAGAGAGAGAGAGAAATAAAGAAAGAGAGAGAGATGGGAAAAGGGTGATTGATTGTTTAATTGATTTATTGATTGATCTTTAATACATAATGATCGTGGTTTCAGACAGTTTTATAGCCTTTATACTGAGAGAGAGAGAGAGAGAGAGAGAGAGAGAGAGAGAGAGAGAGAGAGAGAGAGAGAGAGAGAGAGAGAGAGAGAGAGAGAGAGAGAGAGAGAGAGAGAGAGAGAGAGAGAGAGCCACCACAACGAGGGGATTTTCTTTCCTAGTTTCATGAGCTGACAAACATTACTGATCGTAAATATTCTGCAAGTTGGTGCACACTTCAGATCTTTGTTGATCTAACCTTCGTCACTCATAGTGTATCCGTTCCCTTTGTTGTTTGTATTAAGTAGTTCTTCAAGGTAGGTATAATCATGTGACGCGTGAATACACGAGTATTCTCCGTGATACAAGTTGGAGAATGGAGGTGTTTGCGCTATTAAAATATTCAGGAGTTGTCGAAACATCATGTTATGTTGTATGAGTCTCCGAGGCAAAAGGGTAAGAAACGAACTAATAGTGAACGACGAAGAAATCGGTTGTGTGTGGTACTGGCCTGACGCTAAATGTTTGCATCACCTGTGCTAGTTCTCAGGAAAGCTCCGTCTGGTTGTACACGCACGCAGCCTTATCCCAATGGTTTCCTGTATTGACCCCTCCCTCCCTCGCTTCCCCCCCTCTTTCTCTCTCTCTCTAACTCTCTCTCTAACTCTCTCTCTCTAACTCTCTCTCTCTCTCTCTCTCTCTCTCTCTCTCTCTCTCTCTCTCTCTCTCTAACTTTCTAACTTTCTCCGCATTAATTTTTGTTTCTATTTTATATTGGTTGCATTTAACATTTTTCATCTATCAATTTGTTCCATTGTATTCTTCTTTAGTGAATATTATATGTTTTGTATTTGATTAAGGACAGGGTTTTAAACAAGGCAATGTGCCTTAAACCTTTATCCTTGTCAAATAAAGTTCGTTCGTACGTTCGTTCGTTCGTTCGTTCGTTCGTTCGTTCGTTCGTTCGTTCGTTCGTTCTCTGTGTCTGTCTCTTCTCTCTCTGTGTCTGTCTGTCTGTCTGTCTGTCTGTCTCTCTGTCTCTGTCTCTGTCTCTCTCTGTCTCTGTCTCTCTCTGTCTCTGTCTCTCTCTCTCCCTCTCTCTCTCTCTCTCTCATCCTATGGTCGTTTTGAACATGTATAAGTATTTAGGAGTATGGTTGTCTACATGCCTGTCCTTCTCTCACACTCTTAATGATTTTGCTACAAAAGGGAAAAAGGGAGTCATTGGTATTTTAAAATGTTTATGGCAACTGGGTGACAGATCTCCAGCTATTTTTTTCAAGCTTTTCGACCGATGCGGTCATATGGTGCCGAAGTTTGGGGGGTTGAAGCAGACCATACACCTATAGAGAGAGTTCATTTATTCGCACTTAAACGTTTTTTGAATACGAGTATGAGAACACCAAATGCTATGGTCTATGGAGAAACGGGAAGGTACCCCTTGTTTATAAACAGCTTTGTTAAATGCATTCGTTTTTGGCTACGTATATTGGCTACGTACATCATCGCCTTCCGAGCAAGGCATATAAAATGCTGAAATGTCTCCATGAACAAAATAAGAAAACATGGGCCTCCTCGATCTGTTACACTCTGTACATGTACGGTTTTGATGAAGTATGGGAAAACCAAGGTGTTGGCGATGAGAGGGCGTTCCTAACAGCATTTAAAGAAACACTTATTTCATCCTATAAGCAAACCTGGCTTGAAAATGTACAAGGAAGTGAACGTTTCTCTCTGTACAGAACCTTCAAATCAACCCTAACATTATCCAACTATTTAAGTGATTTGAAACATATTAAAGCTAAAAATCTTCTGATTAGACTTAGATTGGGAGTATCTCCTCTGAAAGTGCATCGATTTCGCTTTAACTTAAATGCAACCTCCGCTGATTTATCTTGTCCATTTTGTTGTGGCAGTGTTGAAGATGAAGTCCACTTTGTTTTAGTATGCCCTAAATATGCTGAGTTAAGAGAATTTTATATTCCACGAAAATACACTAGAATCCCATCATTGTTTAAATTAACCATGCTGTTTTCAAACACTAGTAAGCCGCTATTGCTACGTTTTTCTACATTTGTCATGAAGGCGCTTTCCATTCGTAATCCGTAATCCGTAAACGAAACAGGGCGATACTCCCTTACAAAGCATACACGCGCTCATAAACATACACTCACAGACACACACCATTCATATGACCACACGCAAACAGACAGACAGACAGACAGACAGACAGACATACTTACCGACAGACAGAGAGACAGACAGACAGATAGAGACAGACAGACAGACAGACAGGTAGAGACAGACAGAGAGACAGACTTAGAGACAGACAGACAGACAGACAGACAGATAGAGACAGACAGAGAGACAGACTTAGAGACAGACTTAGAGACAGACTTAGAGACAGACTTAGAGACAGACAGACAGACAGACAGACAGACTTACCGACAGACAGACAGATAGACATAGACAGAGAGACACCGTCACACAGGGGGAGGGGGGGGGGGCTATGGAGAGAGGGAGTGATTGAGGGGAGTGACGACAGGGTAGGGGATGGAGGGTGGACTAGAGGGAGTGATTGAGGGGAGTGACGACAGGGTAGGGGATGGAGGGTGGACTAGAGGGAGTGATTGAGGGGAGTGACGACAGGGTAGGGGATGGAGGGTGGACAAGAGGGGGTAATTGAGGGGAGTGACGACAGGGTAGGGGATGGAGGGTGGACTAGAGGGAGTGATTGAGGGGAGTGACGTCAGGGTAGGGGATGGAGGGTGGACTAGAGGGAGGGTTGAGGTTGGTGGGTGGGGGTAGGGGTCAGAGGGGAACAAGGGATGGGACAGATGGGAGGACTAGGAGGATGTAAAGGGGGATGTAGAGGGGGATGAAAGAAAGATAAGAGGGAGGGGTTAGATGGGGGCGGGGGTGGGGGGAGATTTGAAGGGGATAGAGTGGAGGGCAAGGGGGATGAATGAAAGATAAGATGGGGGGGGGGGGGGGGTGAGTGCACTTGGCTACAAAGAAAAGAACCATTATGGTTGTGCACGCACACAAAACCACCCCCCCCACACACACACATACACACACACACACACACGTACACACACACACACACACGCAAACACATGCGGACACACACACTGACACACACACAGATGCAAACTCAGACACACAGACACACACACACACACACACACACACACACACACATACACACACGCGCGCGCGCACACACACACACACACACACACACACACACACACACACACACACACACACACACACACACACTCACACGCAATGACAAGAGAAGAACAACACCGTTTGCGAATTCAATCCCTCTTATAATATTAAAAAAAAATCTGCCATAATTTATTCCCTGTAAATGGGCCATTGTATGCTAACGGTTAAGCAAGTAATGTTACGTTAACACATACATAAACTTTGCTCCGGTTGTTTGGGACAAATTATCTTGAAGGTATAAAATGTGAGTGTGCAAGATGCACTTGAAACAGTTTCAAGTTACCGAAAAAACACGTTGATTTATTTGTCAGCACGAAACGACCATCATTATATATGTGACCCTCCACCACGGAATGAGTCGCATGTCACCTTTGCATGATTTTCATATTTTTACATTTTCATAAAGAGTTGTTTATGCTCTATCCAGTGGTGAAAACCGTTTTAGAAAAGAGCGAAAACTGTTTGAGTTATAAGCCTGTGACTAAGGTGACCCTCACAGTGTTACCAGACACTCCCCGGACTTATATTTAAGCCTAGCGCAGAACCGCGCGAGATGACATGCGACTCATTTCGTGGTGGAAGGTCACATATTAGAGTTGGAAAACAAACACACTCGATCCCTCCACCCCTCAAAGCAGATTTTAAACATCGTGTCATGACGACACTTTGAAATTCATAACAATAGGATCTTTTCATCGGTCATGGTGACATTTCCAAGAAGAAAAAGATTATGAACAGGATCTAACAATTCATGTACCTTTCCATGAAATACATAACACCACTGTAGACGTGCAACAACAATATCCAGGGCCGGACTACCGGGGGGGTTATGGGGGTTGCGCAACCCCCCCCCCCCCCCCCCCCTAGCCTAAACATGTACCTTACTTATTAATTTTTTTTTTTATTATTGCTTATTTTATGCCGTTTCATGCAAGGAGCGACCATTTTCTTATCTCAGAATATGACCTACCCGTCAGCTTCAGGGGGCTTCGCCCCCTGACCCCCACAATGAGGGGGGGGGGGTGGGTTCTAGGGTTTCTGGACCCCCCCCCCCCCCCAGCCAAAAAATAAAAATATTGAATGAGGTATGCATTTCTTTATTTTACATTGAGTTTCAATTTTTGGGGTATTAATCAGTGACAAAATCTGCTGCCTGAAACTGGTAATGATCATCCTCAGAATGCACCAGATTGCACCATTTTGCATCCTTTTTTTCAAAATTTTCCGGGGGGGCGTGCCCCCGGACCCCCCTAGCAAGCTAGGCGCTTCGCGCCGTCGGCTCGGCGCTTCGCGCCTTCACACCCATATCTTCACAATATACTTTTGAAAAAAACCAGTCATAAAATGAACTGATCCGCCCCTGCCGCCAGGGGGGACATCCCCCTGGGCCACCACTGGCAACCCCCCCCCCCCCCTCCTCTTCGCCTAGTCCGGCCCTGAATATCATAGTATCGGTGATGGAAGCATTTAAAAGAAATGTTTTCCTACATTCATGTCATGTTTGGGGGCTTGAATAGGCTGTTGTGGTGCAATTGCTATTGTTATGAACTTCGTTCAGTCTGTTTTTGTTTTTGTTCTACGCAAAAACTAATTGTCTAAAAGCGTTTCAAAATTCAGAATAAAAAAAGGAAAGGTAGGTTATTGGAACGTTATATCTATAACAAACAAAAAACACGTTACGTTCACTTGTTTTGGAACCAGTGGTCTTTCAAGTGGATAGAAACACACACACTTAAAGGCACAGTGCAGCTCACAGCCTTCGTTTTGTTAAAGGCACAGTGCAGCTCACAGCCTTCGTTTTGCGTTTTTGTTGCAGCTGAGTGCATTTACAGTTCAAAAATCCTCCTATGGTAGTAAAACAAACCCAAAACTACCCAACGACGACATCTGTGAAGCTCGACAGTTTCTTGTTCACGCGAGTGCATAAATTAACCTAGTTATTACGTTGGTGTTTGGTCGGAGTTCGATTCAACTGAGTGATTCCGGCCTCCATTTTGTTTTACACTAACTCATGATGATGTCTGACATAATTTGCTTTGTGACTGTCTTTTTGTGCATGATGTGGTGATCTACCTGATCTAAATTTAGATCCAAAAATAGGTCAAGACCAGCCGGGTCTGAGTACGAAATTAATTCGTAAAAAAATTGCAGTTCTTGACTCTTTGGGTGCAAGTCAATGAAACTTGGTAGTTCTTCTAACGGATAGCTGCCTGAGGTATGACTAAAAGCCCCAGGGGCTCCGTGCACCTGGATTTGACAAGTTCAGTACCTTTAAACTTGGCCAATAAATTCTTGCAACAGATTTCAAACCCAAATTAAAGCATTAATTCCCGTGTCATTTTATTAAATGAAATTATATGCCAGTTAAGGCCGTTCACAGGATCACCTTTTGGATCAAATATTTCATTTACAGGGATCACGTGACCGCTGCTCAAGTAAGGGTACCCTCAAACTCGACCAGACAAAAACAGAAGGGCCGAATGAAAAATCGACAAAATCTCACAATAGGCAAATCCTTGCAACTTTGACATACGAGATGAAAGTCAAACCAATTATCTACCCTAAAATTGAACGTTCACGCTGTTTCGCGTTGACAGCTGTTATCGCTGCGTGCCTCTTAAAACATGCTACGGTCAGGCTTGGCTAAGCAGAGGCGGACGAGGGGGGGTGCACAGGGTGCACGTGTACCCCCCCTCCAGCAAAAAAAAAAAATAAATAAAATTTGGAAAGCTGATTCTATGACCATTTATAAGTTCAAATGGCACCAGATGGCACCATTTTGCTTCTTTGAGCCAAAACTTTTTCCGGGGGGGCATGCCCCCGGACCCCCGAGCGAATTCGGGCGCTTTGCGCCCATCACATTCACTTTCGATTCAAAGTGCACACCCCCTTACAAAGCAACTGATCAGCCCCTGCTGGGCATTGCTGTGGCACCAGAATCGTCGCTTAAATATCAAGCGTGTTTACAGGCCTAGCAAATTTGCGTCAGTGCTTATTATACGCACATAAAACTTTCGCAGTGTGTGTATCTATCTTTTTTTTTTAAAGACATGCAAAGTCATGAATTATTTTGACCCAAGTGAACAATCCCATGCCGAGTTAAAAAAATTATTTCGAAAAATTGCATAACATTTTAATAAATATCTGTAACAATCCATAATTTCTCACGAAGTATTTCCAGTATGTTGGTAGAATATTCTGAAAGTTTCATAGCAATTCACCAAGTCATTACTAAAGTGCAGCCTTTTTGTCATGATACCCCTAAAAAATGACGCAAAAAGTCCCGTTTTTACGATCCACACCTGCATTAGTAGGATTAGCATAGCACACGGAATACGCAAGGTAGCAAAACAAAACAATCTGTTCAGGGTAGATAATTGGTTTGACTTTTTTCTCGAATGTCAAAGTTGCACAGTTTTGGCAATTGTGATTTTTTTGTCGATATTTCATTCGGCCCTTCCGTTTTTGTCGGGTCGTTTTTGAGGGTACCCTTACTTGAGCGGCGGTCACGTGATCCCTGTAAAAAATTATTTTAATCCAAACTCCAAAATCCGACTCCCCCCGCCCCCAACCTGTCCTCCTAATTCCCCCTCACCCCACCATCCCCACCACCACATCTCAAGAGCCATAAAGGACACGACCTTGTTGCAACTTGTGCTCAACCTTGTTTAACACTTCAGTTTGAAGTGCCTTGTCTTGGATCGGATCGGATCGCTCATAAATCATGATCGAGGCAAAATTTACCGCAACTTGCGACCTACTTGAGAGCCTTTGCTAACAAAACAGAACAGAGAACTGAAAAGTAAACCAATCTC
>NC_090259.1:34550919-34583419 GCF_037325665.1 Littorina saxatilis | reverse complement strand
TGTATTTGTGAGTCAGGTGGTTTGGGAGGGGGAGGGTATGAGGATGTAGGGGGAAGGGGGGGCCTGGGTCTTGTGACATTTCTATAAAATGGTATCCATTGCATCGAAGAAAGTTCCCTTCGTGGTTGATTCTTTTCTTTAAATACCAAGACATCCATCTTCGTGACGAAGCACCAACATACCTACTTTCTCAGGAAATAACCTTTACAAATATAGGGTTATCTTCTTCTTCTTCTTCTGCGTTCGATGTTGGTGGCCGTGCTAGATCCTCAGACCAGTGGCTGCCAGGAAGTCCGCAGTCTTGCGCAGTTCGTCGGCAGGACCCCAGAGTTTGGCTCCAACACTGGTCTCTTCTTGCCAGAACTTCTGGCGTATTGTCTCTAGATGGGGGCAGTTCTGGAGAATGTGCTCCGGAGTTTGCTCTTCCGAGCCACATTCACAGTGTGCGTCATCCGCAAGGCCCAGTCTCTTGAGGTGTTTCTTCAGTCCACAGTGCCCTGTCCTTAGACGGAAAATGGTGGTTTGGCTTCTCCGGTCTAGTTTGTTGATGGGGTCTTCCTGTGGGTTGTAGTCTCCGTTTCTCTTTTTCCAGTTTTCTTTCTTCTTCGGTTAGGGTTATAATAACAGGTTCGTATGGGATGTTTAGAGGTAGATGGGGAGGAGGCTTAAATAGTTGGAAGGAATGGTTAAAGTAAAGATTTCAGAATCCATTCAAAATACGTGTTTTCCAGTAGGAATCGCGTATGAGTGAGAGAGAGAGAGAGAGAGAGAGAGAGAGAGAGAGAGAGAGAGAGAGAGAGAGAGAGAGAGAGAGAGAGAGAGAGAGAGAGAGAGAGAGAGAGAGAGAAACAAGCAGGGATATAGACATACAGACAGACAAACAGACAGACGGACAGACAGACAGACAGACAGACAGACAGACAGACAGACAGACAGACAGACAGACAGACAGAGAGACAGTCAGAAAGACAGACAGACAGACAGACAGATCGATATATACAGTGCTATATAATTATACAGAACATTAATGGATAGACATCCCATGCTAATTGTGCTTTATTAAACGAGATCTGTAGACGCGCAAGCTGTTCAGAATGTAATCATCTGTAAACTGTTTGAAGGTTTGCCATGTAATATCACACCGATTGCTCAAAACACACACACACACACACACACACGCACACACACACACACACACAAACACACACCACACACACACAAACACTCACAAACACACACACAAACACACACACACGCGCGCGCGCGCGTGCGTGGATGGATTCCTGGTAAAAGCTGAGTGAAGCTACGTGCTGCTGTTGCATATGTCAGGAGGATGAGACAAAGATCATGTCTCAGAGACGCGCAAGCTGTCCAGAATGTGAGCCAATGTAAACTTTTTGAAGGTTTGCTGTTTAATATCACACCGATTGCTCAACACACAATATCACACCGATTGCTCAACACACATTATCACACCGATTGCTCAACACACAATATCCCACCGATTGCTCAACACACACAATATCACACCGATTGCTCAACACACACACACACACACACACACGCGCGCGCGCACGCACACCAAACATACAAACACACACACACACACACACACACACACACACACACACACACACACACACACACACACACGCACGCGTGAGTGCATGCATACCTGCAGTTTTGCCTTTATTTAAACCTTAGAAAAAGTAAAGGGTCATTCTCAGAGTCATGGTCCAAAAGCGTGACATTCTCATATAGTCATTGGAAAATAAAGTTCAAAGAAAATCGTTGAAAACTTCATATGCAATATAATAGGGTGTGATAAAACTATATATTGCTATTTCATATGTTACGTGGATTTCCATCGGTCAATTGGGCAAAATTGAGCTCAGTGCAAAAGTGATATCGACGACATTTCCGTCGATATCAGTTTTGATATCGACGACCTCTTTATTGCTTCCCCACTTCATAAACAAAAACACCTAAATTTAAAAACAAACAAAAATATATGAAAATGTAATTATCCCAGAATTTAGTTGAGCAAGTGACTAAAGACTTTTTGAAAGAAAAGACATTTTGAAATACTGAAAAGTACAAGAAAAGCGTGAACAAAAAGAAATAATAATCAGAGGGAGGGATATGGAACAGCCAAAACTGAGACAAATACTTTTGTAATTTCTTTACAGTAAATACAAAATGTCCAGAGAATTAGCAATATATCTAACATTGACTGACTGTGTGATGATATCTTCTGCTATTGGTCTGTTTCGACAGTAATATCAAAATCTCGACCTCCGGTCTCGATTTTGATATCACTGTCTCAACAGACCATAGCAGAAGATATCATTACACAGTCCGTCAATATTGGGTAAAGTGGACAAAAAGCTCAAAGAAACTTGTTGGTTTCCTTTTTATGGAGCGGCAAAGTACGTAACCGTCCAAAACCATGTAATGGAAGGGCGCTGGTTCTGTGCGACGCTTAATTAGTTTTCGAGATAGGTGTGACTGACGAAGTACAGGACGTCACATTCCAAATAAGCACGACTATGTTGCAGGTGGAAGCCGCTGAGATTACATTTCTTCGGGAGGTTTCCGCAAAAATATGTAACCGAGTGCCGAAACACTACGATCACCTCGGGAAGCGAAGTGCAATCAAACAGGATTGAAAATGTTAGGGCTAATTTCTTAGCCCTATAAAAACTGTTATGCAAACCCGAAGGTTTCCATGAACATACAGACAATCGGAAACCACCAGACCCCATCACAAACAGAATTCCACAACTCACCGGTGTTGACTTTAAAGGCCAACAACTCGGATGCAGAGTCTGCTGTGAAAGGAGCGGTAGCCTCCCCTGTCACAAATAGATATTACACGATTTGCGCAAAACAGTTGAGAAGCAGACGATATCTGAGATCTCTGTTCGTCTAGTGATAACGTTATTTTGTATGATAACGATTCACTTGCGAACTAAAGTATACAATTTGGTGTGTCAGTGGTAAATGTAAATAGAAATGTGTAATACAGACAAAGCAAACAAATAAACGTGTTTTTCTCGTGAAAATGTTGCGTTGTGCTGGTGTTTGGGTGGCCACGTGATGTACACAAAGCAAAGTGCGGGATGGACTTTGCTCTGTGCTGTAACACTGGCAAGTTCAAAACACGAGAAAAACGATTTCGTTATGCGGGCAGCCACGGGGGATGTATTTATTTTTCAAATGGTTGTAAAATAAGTCTTGTATTTATCACCGTACTTTTTTTCGTCACACCTAAAACCGTTATTTCTTGTGAGCGACGCAGCATTAATGTTCGGTCGAGGCATTGACAATTTGACAGACACTGCAAGTCTCGCGCTCAATAACCAACCATTTCTACTGTTGTGAACATTTCTGGTTCCAGGCTCATGACAGTATGACATTGTGTTCAAGTAGTTTTTAAAACATATTGTTCATTATTTAATTAAATGCAAAACCGTCTTGTTCGGTCGAGGCCAAAATGTGTGACACCAAGACCTCCTCTGAGATTCATGTTGCAATTACCAGCAAACAAAACTATATATTTAGTAACAAAAGCTGTGTTTGTGTAGCAGTAATGTGTACAAATAAAGTGTCCCTGCAAGGTAGATGCAACACATTGTTATTGTGTGCCCATGAGTGGTTATCTGTGACGGATAATTCATGACACGAAGCCTCGACCGAACAGCATTTTGGGCCCGGTCAAATTACTGCGTAAACAACGATTTTTTTGTTAAACGGATATTGTGGTCATAAACATGCACATAATCTCTTTGCACATGTACACTTTGTTTGCACTCTTCATTCTTAGTTTTTCGTCAAGAGAGGAATGTCACAAAATGGCGGCTCACAAAAAGTAGTCAAATTTGGGTTGAAAACATATAAATGTTTTCCTTGAGACACACTACAGATTCAGCATGTAGTTGATTTGATGAAAAATTATGGTTGTAAACCTTTCATGAAGTAGGTCACCTCCCTCTGACACAGTAATCTGAGAATGACCCTAAAATGAAAATGTAGGTCAGCTTTGTTGTCATCGGGTTGTATTAGCTGAGTCGTGCAACTTGTGCTGTCATGGCCTGGCCTGCGGCCAACACGTGAGCTGTCTAGTGGCGGTTTGAATAACGTATGAAAAGAGTGACATGGACAGTTTTAGTGAAGTTACCTGACAGGTAGCGACTTTAGAGGAAGGGGATATTATACTATAGGTCCTCTAACTTTACTGAACAGAAACTCGCAAGGAAAGGCCTAGCGAAGATTCATTAATCCCAGTTTGCGGACTTACAGGACTGAAAGAAATGTATCGTTCAGTAAAAGAGTTGCACACCATTCATGAATAACAGTCCAGGACTAAGCCAGGACCATGATACCGCACCTTGACTAAGCCAGGATCATGATACCGAACCTGGACTAAGCCAGGACCATGATACCGAACCTGGACTAAGCCAGGACCATGATACCGAACCTGGACTGAGCCAGAACCATGATACCGCACCTGAATTAAGCCAGGACCATGATACTGAACCTAGACTAAGCCAGGACCATGATACCGCACCTGGAATAAGCCAGGACCATGATACCGAACCTGGACTAAGCCAGGACCATGATACCGAACCTGGAATAAGCCAGGACCACGATACCGCACCTGGAATAAACCAGGACCACGATACCGCACCCGGAATAAGCCAGGACCATGCTACCGAACCTGGACTAAGCCAGGACCATGCTACCGCACCTGGAATAAGCCAGGACCATGCTACCGAACCTAGACTAAGCCAGGACCACGGAACCGCACCTGGAATAAGCCAGGACCATGCTACCGAACCTGGACTAAGCCAGGACCATGATACCGCACCTGGAATAAGCCAGGACCACGATACCGCACCTGGAATAAGCCAGGACCATGATACCGCACCTGGAATAGGCCAGGACCATGATACCGCACCTGGAATAAGCCAGGACCACGATACCGCACCTGGAATAAGCCAGGACCACGATATCGCACCTGGAATAAGCCAGGACCACGATACCGCACCTGGAATAAGCAAGGACCATGATTCCGCACCTGGAATAAGCCAGGACCATGATACCGCTCCTGGAATAAGCCAGGACCACGATATCGTACCTGGAATAAGCCAGGACCATGCTACTGCACCTGGAATAAGCCAGGACCATGCTACCGCACCTGGAATAAGCCAGGACCATGCTACCGCACCTGGAATAAGCCAGGACCACGATACCGCACCTGGACGGGAGAATGGGAATAAAGGAGTAGAGGAAATAGGGGGTAAAAGGAGAGACAAGAGAGACAAGAGAGACAGGTCTTTCACTTGTCGGCATTATACTTTACTCGTCAAAATATCGGACCCTGTTGCTACGCTGAAAACACAATTGCTATTAATATTTGTTTTAAACACACAAAAACGGGAATCAGTTAGAAAAGGGTATCCATTGCATCGAATGTTAAAGACATGCTGATAGATGTTTTGTTCTATAGGCTAAGCTATAGGAAAAATAGTTACAAAAATACAAATGTTCAAGTTTTCAGAAATGTTGAACCCACAAAGTCAACATTGGTATCTCTTTAAAAAAAATATTCTTATAGCTTAGCATGTAAAACAAAACATATATCAGCAAGTCTTAAACATTTCTTCAAAAGTTCAAATCATTCTGATAGATAGTTTTGAAATTAGTTCAACAATGAACTAACATGTTTCAATTCAACGTTTTGCTATTTTTTCATTTTATAATTTTTCACGAAGTCAATCTAAAAGCAAATTGTTTTGGGATCAAATACCATTATTCAACATACATTGAAGCAAATGCACACCATATGTTAACACAAACAGTTTTGTTTCAAGAATGTTGTGGTCAAATGACTTGGAGAGACAAATGGTGTATTTTATGGTAGCTCCTAGCCTTAGACGAGATCTGTAGGTATTCCTAGCGTCTGAGGGAATTTCGGGATGTGGATGGATTCCTGGTAAAAGCTGAGTGAAGCTACATCCTGATGTTGACTATTGCGGCGGATGAGATAAAGATCATGTTTCAGAGACGCGCAAGCTGTTCAGAATGTGAGCCAATGCAAACTTTTTGAAGGTTTGCTGTGTAATATCACACCGATTGCTCTACACACACACACACACACACACACATTTCGGCAGCACGGATCACTGTGGCCTGGTGTTACATTTCGCTGAATATGTCAATAAATGTTCCGTTTCAAAATGTGTCATTGTCCAGCCCATTAACAACTGTAAGTGCTGGTGCGGTCTACATGCTTTTGTGATATACATGTATATGTATGCTTTATAGTTGTTGTTGAATATATTCATAAATAAATGATTTATTTCTTAATTTTGTCATTGTTCTTCTTTTTACATTTAGTCAAGTTATGACTAAATGTTTTAACATAGGCGGGGAATCGAGACAAGGGTCGTGGTGTGTGTGTGTGTGTGTGTGTCTTAACAAATTTAGGAAATCGATGCAACGATGAGTATATAGCGATTTAGAGAAACTACTCAACCGATCTTCATCAAAATTTACATGAGAGTTCCTGAGTATGATATCCATAGTCTTTTTTTTCATTTTTTTGATAATTGTCTTTGATGACGTAATATCCGACTTTTTGTGAAAATTGAGGCGGCACTGTCACGCTCTCATTTTTCAACCAAATTGGTTGACATTTTGGTCAAGTAATCTTCGACGAAGCCCAGACTTTGGTATTGCATTTCAGCTTGGAGGCTTAAAAAAAAAATATATATATATAAGTTTGCTCATTAAGGTTGTCATTAAAATCAATTTTTCGCAAACAGAGTTAGAAATAATTGCATCGATTTCTCCCAAAAATTCTGATTCTAAAAATATATACATATGTCATGTATACTCTTAAAATGTGATCACAATTAACGAAAATATATTAATTAGTACTACGATTTAAATTTAGGAAATCGATGCAACGATGATTATTCTTACGCTTTATTATTTCCTGATTCCCAAAACATATAGATATTAACGTAAACTACCTTGTATACGCCAACCCCTCTTAATTGGCATGGAAGTGTTGAAAAGGATGCATTATTGTCCTCTCTCTCTCTCTCACACACACACACACACACACACGTACCTAAAGTGTGGATGGTTACCTAAGAGGCGGCACTGGGTGTAGTGCCTTTCTAGTGCACTTGCACTACAACAGCACTGGGTGCAGTACTCGCTCCGGCATCGAAGAATTTTGCACTAAAAAATGCACAAAATTTGACCTATTTCGTCGCCTATAGAGGACGGAAAGAATGTCATTTTGAACATTGTTATGACATTCTTTCCGTCAAAAAAGTCAATTTAACGGTGTTAAATGAAGCGACCATCCACACAATTAGGTTGCCATCCAGAGTTTAGGTTGCCATCCACGTGTGGATGGTTGCCTTATGGTGATTTAGGCAACCAAACCTGTGGAAACGGGGGTACACACACACACACACACATACACACACACACACACACACACACACACACACACACACACACACACACACACACACACACACACATACACACACAAGGATTTCTGCAAGAAAACCACGAAGGACATCTTGTTGCTTTACTTTCTGTTAACAATTAAAACAAGTCGCGAAAGGCGAAAATAAAACATTTAGTCAAGCTGTCGACGTCGAACTCACAGAATGAAACTAAACGGACTGCATTTTTTCACCAAGATCGTATACTCTTAGCATCGTCAGTCCACCGCTAGTGGGAAAGTAGTGAAATTGACAAGGCAGAATAGCGCGGTAGCGGTTGCGCTGAGCAGGATAGCACGCTTTTCTGTATCTCTGTTCTTTTTAACTTTCTGAGCTTGTTTTCAACCCCAAACATATCATATCTATATGTTTTTGGAATCAGGAACCAACAAGGAATAAGATGAATTGTTTTAAAATCGATTTTGTTAATTTAATTTTAATCATAATTTTCATATTTTTTTTCAGAGCTTGCTTTTTATCTGAATATAACATATTTATATGCTTTTGTAATCGGCAAATAATGAAGAATGAGATGAAATAGTTTTTGGATCGTTTTATGAAAAAAAGAATTTCAATTACAATTTTCAGATTTGTAATGACCAAACTCATTAAATAATTTCTAAGCCTCCAAGCTGAAATGCAATACCAAAGTCCGGCCGTAGTCGAAGATTGCTTAAATAAAATTTCAAGCAATTTGATCAAAAACTACTCCTCACTGACTCCCTGTCCGCCCTCCAGTCCCTTCTGTCTGGCCCCACTGACCTCCCCACCAGGCAACTCGACAACTGCCTCAGCACCCTGTCTCAACACAACAAGGTGGTGCTCCAGTGGATACCGGCTCATGTCGGCATTGCCGGCAATGAAGAAGCGGACAGGCTGGCAAAAGGAGGTGCGAGACTTCCCCAACCACACAACTCCACCTCGTACAAAGAAGCCAAGACTCTTCTACAACGGAAGAAGAAAGAAAACTGGAAAAAGAGAAACGGAGACTACAACCCACAGGAAGACCCCATCAACAAACTAGACCGGAGAAGCCAAACCACCATTTTCCGTCTAAGGACAGGGCACTGTGGACTGAAGAAACAACTCAAGAGACTGGGCCTTGCGGATGACGCACACTGTGAATGTGGCTCGGAAGAGCAAACTCCGGAGCACATTCTCCAGAACTGCCCCCATCTAGAGACAATACGCCAGAAGTTCTGGCAAGAAGAGACCAGTGTTGGAGCCAAACTCTGGGGTCCTGCCGACGAACTGCGCAAGACTGCGGACTTCCTGGCAGCCACTGCAGGTCTGAGGATCTAGCACGGCCACCAACATCGAACGCAGAAGAAGAAGAAGAAGATCAAAAACTGAGGGTGTGAGAGTGCCGCCTCAACTGTCACAAAAAGCCGGATATTACGTCATCAAATACATTTATCGTAAAAAGAAGAAAAAATTCTGGGGATATTATACCCAGGATATCTGATGTGAAGTTTCATAACTACACAAAGACACACACGCACACACACACATACACACATACACCACGACCCTCGTCTCGATTCCCCGTCTGTGTTAAAACATTTAGTCATAACTTGACTAAAGTTAAAAGTATTAAACAATGGCGACTGCACGTGAGAGGGATCAATAAAGAGACCAAAATCTAAACAAAATGACCGCATAAAACGTGTTTTTTTTTAATTTCCCTTCACTCTTCTCCAACCTGTGCGCAGAATTTGACCAAAAGTACGGGGTGGGCGTTTACTCAATACTTGGCGCATACAAGGTAATTTACGGAATATGTTTTATTCCAAACAAACTCAGAAAGATAAAAAGAATACAGAAAAGCTTGCTTTCCGGCTGAGCGCAGTACGCTACCGCGCTATTCTGGCTTGTCAATTTCACTTCGTTTTGCACGTGAAAAGTGAGCGATATCCTTGTCGCGGGGATTGACGAAGCTGCATTGTCTTAGTGAAAAAATGCAGTGCGTTCAGTTTCATTCATTCCGTGAGTTCGACAGCTTGACTAAATGTAGTAAGTTCGCCTTACGCGACTTGTTTGTTGTTGTTCTTGTTAGTGGTGGTTGTGATGGTGATACAGGTGTTAGTGTTAATAATGTATTTTTGGGACGAAGCCAAAAATTAAACACACAATACAATGTCTGTTGCGTCTCTTGTTTGTCCACTTGAAAGGACGTCAGGACAAAGTTCTTGTGAATGTTTGTTTTGTTTTGTCTGGAATTAAACTTTTCAATAATTCAACCTTTCTGATTTTTGTATTCTTCCTTCGAAAAAAGTTAGCAGTCTATCTGCTTCTGATTTCGGGTGAAGCAAAACCAGGCAATTGTTAGACACAGTTCTATGAAATCCAACAACCTATGTCATGTAGAATCACGCGCTGTCCAATGAGCATTGCTCGTTGAAGGCCCGTCCAGACACTCCCGGCCGACCCTGTCCACATTTGACTTATGCTCAAAACGGCCCCGTGGGGCGCACCGCGTCGTGCTATGATCGCGAAGCGTTATTTGCAGAAGAATGTATGTAACTTTCTATTTGTGTCCCCAGAATAAGTTTCTATTTGGGACATAGCGCGTGTTCTAATTTCTATGACACAGACATAGAACGACGAAAATTTGACCAATCAGAGCAAACCAGAGCGATGACGTCAGCTGCTCGCGGCGCAGCAGTCGAATGCAACTGAACCTTCTTGTCAGGTGACCCGCTTCACTGATACCGCGTTGTGAAAAGAATCGTCGATGTGTGGCCACTCGGCAAATCCCGCGCGACGCACAAAACGGCCTGCGGCGCATAGAGCGTAAAACGGCGGCCAAGTCTGGACAGGGCTTGAATGGAGCGTTCAGAAAAATAAAGAACAAGTCGCGTAAGGCGAAAATACAACATTTAGTCAAGCTGTCGAACTCACAGAATGAAACTGAACGCACTGCAATTTTTCTGCAAGACCGTATACTCGTAGCATCGTAAGTCCACCGCTCGTGGCAAAGGCAGTGAAATTGACAAGAAGAGCGGGGTAGTAGTTGCGCTGAGAAGGATAGCTCGCTTTTCTGTACCTCTCTTCGTTTTAACTTTCTGAGCGTGTTTTTAATCCAAACATATCATATCTATATGTTTTTGGAATCAGGAACCGACAAGGAATAAGATGAAAGTGTTTTTAAATTGATTTCGAAAATTTAATTTTGATCATAATTTTTATATTTTTAATTTTCAGAGCTTGTTTTTAATCCAAATATAACATATTTATATGTTTTTGGAATCAGAAAATTATGAAAAATAAGATGAACGTAAATTTGGATCGTTTTATAAAAATATTTTTTTTTTTACAATTTTCAGATTTGTAATGACCAAAGTCATTAATTAATTTTTAATCCACCAGGCTGAAATGCAATACTGAAGTCCGGCCTTTGTCGAAGATTGCTTGGCCAAAATTTCAATCAATTTGATTGAAAAATGAGGGTGTGACAGTGCCGCCTCAACTTTTACAAAAAGCCGGATATGACGTCATCAAAGGTATTTATCGAAAAAAGAAAAAGAAGTCCGGGGATATCATTCCCAGGAACTCTCATGTAAAATTTCATAAAGATCGGTCCAGTAGTTTGGTCTGAATTGCTCTACACACACACACGCACAGACACAGACACACACGTACCTAAAGTGTGGATGGTTACCTAAGAGGCGGCACTGGGTGTAGTGCCTTTCTAGTGCACTTGCACTACAACAGCACTGGGTGCAGTACTCGCTCCGGCATCGAAGAATTTTGCACTAAAAAATACACAAAATTTGACCTATTTCGTCGCCTATAGAGGACGGAAAGAATGTCATTTTGAACATTGTTATGACATTCTTTCCGTCAAAAAAGTCAATTTAACGGTGTTAAATGAAGCGACCATCCACACAATTAGGTTGCCATCCAGAGTTTAGGTTGCCATCCACGTGTGGATGGTTGCCTTATGGTGATTTAGGCAACCAAACCTGTGGAAACGGGGGTACACACACACACACACACACACACACACACACACACACACACACACACACACACACACACACACACACACATACACCACGACCCTCGTCTCGATTCCCCCTCTATGTTAAAACATTTAGTCAAAACTTGACTAAATGTAAAAAACACCAGTGACAAGAACAAAATCATCAATATTAAAATACAAGTCTTCGCGAAGCGGTCTTATTTACTCAGCTGGTTTTTCCAAAGACCTTGAAATGAGCTGAAGGTTGAAGAAACGTGCACATGCAGTGCAACCAGGAAGTCATGCCAAGCAATTGTCACGTGACCTCTAACCAATCACTAATCAGCTTGTGTAAACACATGCGTTAATGCAAATCCGGCTCTGATGTGCAAGCGTATGTATAAAAGACCTTGCTTCAATATCGAGGACGCTAGCGGTCGCATTGGGAGCGTGCATAACAATTGAAGACTTCAACGTTCAACAATCTGCCAGCTTATTTGAGGACAAAGGTCTTCTGCGAGACCTCAACTAGCCTGCGCCCTGCTTACAAATTGCTGTGCGAACGAAGTTATAAGTATAATTGATTTTTGTTCCTATTCATTATATATCTAAATATTATTAAGTGGACCTAGAACTCAAGATTAATAATTGAATTTGTTATTTTTATTTATTTATTTATCTTTTTAATAATGTACATTGAAACATTTTGCTCTTATTTCTATTTATGTTTTTTACTATGCATATTTCAGAGAGTATGTGTTTAATTGCGTGACTTTATTTAGTTTCTCGATCACGCTCCCAACTGTTTCGGCTTCCTGGGGTACCTGTTGGTTTTAAAGAACATACTTATATACGTCTATTCTTTTAAAAGCTTGTGTTAACTTCCATTCCCTCACCTTTTTCTGTTTGGTGGCTTGTTTTATCATGTATTTTTATGTTGTTGTTGTTGTTGTTGTTGTTGTTGTTGTTGTTGTTGTTGTTGTTGTTGTTGTTGTTGTTGTTGTCTTGTTTCTGGTTTAGTTAACCCTGTAAGTAAAGTAGTCTCAATTATTTTGCTTTTCAGTCTTGAAATATGGCTTTAGACTTGACACAGAAACCGGTGATTTTCAACGTAAAATGTATGTTTAGCAAAACAAGGTAAACATTGTACTGCTTAGCGTGTCAAGACTACGAAACACTATTCACCGAGGATTAAATCTCCCTACTGTCTCTGAATATGATTTTGATCGTGATAGGTGGAAATAGAAGAAGTCTATCAATTAAAGCAATAACATAAATACAGGGGGAAAACAACCTATTAAAGCAGTATATACGGGGTAAAAATAGGTACTGCAAATAAAGTGCAAACTTACCTTAACCCACTGCGCAATCTAAATTTATCACATGGTGATCTTGTCTGTTGCAAGTTATTGGTATTTTTTACATGACGGGTTCATCAAATTATTATTTGCATACCCTTACGTAAATGGACTATAAATAGATATATGCATTTGAAAATGTTTTATCAACATTCAAAGTTCTGATGACGAAACGTAATGATACAGTGTAGGTATGTGTGAGAAACGTGAACATAAATGTGATAACTCTTTCATCGCTGCGTTTGTTCACAACGTGCCTTCAAGAACTTAAAATAATAATTTGTAAAGTGATTACGACTCACCAGTTCTCTTAAGCTTAGAATTAGTTTCTTTGAAAGGGTTTTCAATTTTGCTTCAAGATCCTTGTTAAAGATAAAAATGTTTGTCCCCCCAAAAGACTGTTGTCTGCATTATTTGTGGATAAGAGTTTTTAGGAGACATTTATCTCCAAGCACAATAAAGATAGAATTTTGAAATACGTTTCATTTCTGTTTAAATGCATATCCCACAACACAATAACAGAGACGTTTTACCCATTTATACGAAATTACTATCTAAATACGTCCCTAAATAACTAAGCACTTACTAACTAAGTAACTAACTAACGAACGAACGAACTAACGAATTAACGAACTAATTTCATAAACCAAATAACTAACTCACCAGTTAACTTCGTAAGAACAGCATACTTAATTTGCAAATAGCTCAGTAATGAACTTACTAACTAACTTTCTGATAAATTAACGAACTGACAAACTATATAGAATCTACTTGAAGGCATCGTATCTAGATTCCGCATTTGAGACAATGACAAAAGGTGACGTTTTCATGTCAGTGTGTCCCAAATGACATCACCAGTACATTAGTCAATCTATTCAATCTGTTTTCGTTCTATTTTTTCTAATAACATGCGTTAACAATTGATTGTTAACTGGAACGGAAGAGCACAAAAGCGTAACTTGATATGCATTTTCTGTAGAGGGAAAATAAGCCTCCAGTTTTATGTCAGCATGTCCCGTGCGACATACATTTGTCAAGCAGCTAAGATTTACACATTAACATAAACTTCGAGGTCGTCATCGTGGATTGACGCCCGACCAAAGCTAATTGAAGCCCGACGGAGGGAAGCGACGGAGGGCTTCAATTAGACTTTGGGAGGGCGTCAATCCACGATGAAGACCGAGAAGTTTCAAATGGAAGCATGTTAATGTTATTGTAATTCAATCTGACGACGATCTATTTCCTGCTTTCATGCGATGGTAAACATTGGTTCTGTTCTGTTCACACACATACATTTTCCCTGCTTTTTTGACGGGTTTCTGGACAGCAAACTCTAAAACAAATTATTTTCATCACAAAAGCGATCTTTGGAATTGACTGACGTAGTCCGGAAGAATTCATGCATCAACTTACGTTACGTACTCGACGTCATCACTTCGCATACCTTATAGTCTCGGTATTTCGTTGGCCTTCATATTTCCTACTTGTAAAATGACCCTCAAAGCTAACCGAGACTAGTTGAGGTTGTATCAATGCGCCTCGCCAGCAGGTGGTTAATGGTTTTTTTAGCGAGTTGTTATCGACAATTGTAATTCAATCAAGTTGGCGTTTTAATGAAACAGATCCTGTGATTGGTCAGAATGCCCCAACTCATTAAAAATTACCGGTCATTAATTGTCGATAACCACTCGCTAAAAAAGCCATTAACCACCTGCTGGCGAGGCGCATTGATACAACCTCAACTAGTCTCGGTTAGCTTTGAGGGTCATTTTACAAGTAGGAAATATGAAGGCCAACGAAATACCGAGACCATAAGGTATGCGAAGTGATGACGTCGAATACGTGACGTAAGTTGATGCATGAATTCTTCCGGACTACGTCAGTCAATTCCAAAGATCGCTTTTGTGATGAAAAGAATTTGTTTTAGAGTTTGCTGTCCAGAAACCCGTCAAAAAAGCAGGGAAAATGTATGTGAAAGAAAACAAAACAGGAGCAGAGTGATAAATTGGAATACAGAGACATATATTTCTTGGGACTTGACCCTTGCAGGTAGGTGGACTGAAAGTAGTGTGTGAACAGAACAGAACCAATTCTGCCTGTTTACCATCGCATGAAAGCAGGAAATAGATCGTCGTCAGATTGAATTACAATAACATTAACATGCTTCCATTTGAAACTTCTCGGTCTTCATCGTGGATTGACGCCCTCCCAAAGTCTAATTGAAGCCCTCCGTCGCTTCGCTCCGTCGGGCTTCAATTAGCTTTGGTCGGGCGTCAATCCACGATGACAACCTCGAAGTTTCAAATGGAAGCATGTTAATGTGTAATTAATGACCGGTAATTTTTAATGAGTTGGGGCATTCTGACCAATCACAGGGTCTGTTTCAGTAAAAAACCAACTTGATTGAATTACAATATTCGTTAGTGGTATAGAAAATACTGATCAACAATTGAAGTCAGTTTTCACATTTATTTTCTACCTATTTCTTATTTGTTTGTTCTTTTGGCAATGGTAAAATGTCAGCAATCGTGTACGTGTCATTCGGGACAGTGGACATGCCACCTGACCTTTTGTCATTGTCTCATTTGCTTTTTAACTGAAAACTGCCTTGCTATGGTTTTGTTACGTTTTATTTCAGATGGCCTTCTCTGCAGCATGTGTGGCCCTAGTGGTAGCCTCTGTGTTGACCTTGTGTCAAGGTCAAGGTCAAGACACGACCAAAACACCAGGGGCCTTCGGTAGCTCTGTGGTCGACGCTGTAGTTGAAAGAATCCGTTCCAGGTATGAGGACCTCTGTCTGTCTTCGTGTATCTCTGTTTCTGTATATCTGTCTGTCTGTTTGTCTGTCTGTATGTATGTCTGTATGTCTGTCTATGCGCGAGCGCGCTCTCTCTCTCTCTCCCTCTCTCTCTCTCCCCCTCTCTCTCTCTCCCCCTCTCTCTCTCTTATATTCACCTCTCTGTTTCTCTTCTTCCCTCCCTCTTTCTCACGTTCTGTCACTGTCTGTCTGTCAGTCAGTCTCACGTTCTGTCACTGTCTGTCTGTCAGTCAGTCTGACTGTCTGTCTGTCTGTCTGTCTGTCTGTCTGTCTCTCTCTCTCTCTCTCTCTCTCTCTCTCTCTCTCTCTCTCACTCGAGGTGCAATTCCTTACCCCTGACCCATCCATTTCCGAAAGTACCCAGTATCTTCCAACCCCTCCCAGGCACCCCCTATCACCACCCTCTGTTTATTTTGTAAGTGTCAGGTCAACAATGGAACCTTAACTGTTCCTTGTGCAACTTTATGTTAGGTGCATTGCATGCATACGTTCAATCTGCTTAGAGTAAGTTTCATTTGAGAAGGGCTAAACCAAAGCCAAGCACAAGCAACTCTATGTTAATTATACGTTCCCCTTTCTGAACTGTTATTTTCAGGTTTGTACGATTTGTTTAAACATTGTGCAATGAAGAATACTGCATACTTATACTCATACGTACAAATGGAGCACAACAAGACAGATTCGTTAAGTGTACAGTACCCGGCAAAAGAAACGCAACTCATTCGCGCCTACCTTTTCATAAACTGTGTTATACAGGGTAGGGGTCAAGCGAGTCGTGATTGCAGGCGAACGTGTCACTTTGACACGCTACAAAATTCGTAAAAATACAATGAGGTAAAGACAGTTGTGGAGGAAATTCATCTCTTTACAAGCCAAAAACAAAACAAAACAAAACCCCACAAGAACCATATATAATTGATTTTACACATTTAGCTACTTTGACATTGTTGTTTATGACAGATGCGTCTTTTCGGAAGATCGTCTGTTCCTTCGCCGTGTTGCTCATGTCGCGTCACGTGACGGTGCTGACAGTGCCACCTACAGGCCCAATTTTAATGGCGGAATTTGGAAGGTTTGTTTTGTGCTTGTTGTGCATTTATATTTAACAGTAACAGTCAGGACCCAGCTTCGCCCGGGTTGACCTTCATTCCTTCTTATCGTTGGAGAATGATACGGTATACTTGCATGTGAAGAGTTACCTCCCTTCCATGGCTAGTACAAAAAAAGTTACCTCCCTCGGCTTCGAGAACATTCATGTACTTTCCAGTTTTGTTTCCATTCATTCTGATTAAAAGAGCTCTAGAGAATTTCTAATATCACTGGCATAATGTGCTGACTACATATGAAAAGTAGGCGCTGTACCGGACTTGCACGATGTGGATTGTATTCAATAAAGGGGAGTCTCATGATTTAAAAAAAGGAAACAATGAATGAAGACACACACACACACACACACACACACACACACACACACACACACACACACACACACACACACAATTACATCCATTCTTACGCATACTAGCAGTCAGGACCCGGCTTCGCCCGGGGTATTAGCAGAGCCCTTAGGAATAAGCCCAAGTACCTTTACACAAAAGTTGGCTGAATTATATAGAAAAGAACCACGAATAAAAGACAAACTCCAAAACAAACTTTGGGGAAAATGAATTAACTTCCTTGTAAATTCGTCAATTGAAAACTTTAGGACATTTTAAATACTCAATGACCTCAAAAGCATGTGAAGACAGTCATTTGCTACCTACTCAGAGTGTCACCATAAATCCTATTCCTGCTAACACGATTTTTAGTGTATGAGTTACCTCCCTTTCTTGAGAAAGTTCGAGCTAATTCGGCAAAAAATACACCCTTTGAGAATGATAAGGTATATGCTTGCGTGGCAAGAGTAACCTCCCTTCCCTTAGGAATTAGCACTGAAATAAAATATTTTTAGATCAGTGGAAATTAGCCAAAGAACCAATTCCTGCTAACATGATTTTATGGTAGGAGTTACCTCCCTTCCTTCAGAAAGTTCGAGCAAATTAGGTAAAAGGCTTAACTTCAACACTTAACACCATTTGAAAATGGTAAGGTATGCGTGCACAGCAAGAGTTACCTCCCTTCAATAGCTAACAAAGAGTCACCTCCCGTTCATGCAAAAACCTGTACCTTCCTGATTTTCTTTTGTTCATTTATTATTGATGAGAGCAATGGAGAATCTCAAATGCCCCTGCCAGCATGTGCTTGCTACAGAGGAACAGCAAGCGCTTTACTGGCATATATAGGCTGTATTCAATGAGGAGGAGGTTTATTTTCTGAAAAAGGAAACAATGAAACTAAAAACCAAGTTGCACATACGTTGCAGTGTGCATGCACAATATTTTCTTTCCATCTCTGAGGTATGGCGACCACACACACACACTTACATCCATTCTTATATACATTAAATTAGATTGCTTTTTTGTTCTTTGGCTGGTCGGTTGATTGGTCTTTTGTTTGGTGGTCGGTTGATAGACTGGTTGGTTTGTTGGTTGGTTGGTTTATTAATTGCGTATTTAAGCTGTGTTTTGTGTATAATTATATTTCTTGCTTGTTGCTTGTTGTTGTTGTTGCTGTAACTGTTGTTGTTGGTGGAAATGTTGGTGATTTTGAGTTTGTTCTTGTTCTTCAAGTGTTTTCTGTTGTTGTTTTTGTCGGGGGAATTAGGGTGCTGTTCAATGTATCGTTTGCGTGCATGTGTCCCTCAGTGTTTGAAAACTAGCTTTGACTTTACTTCACAGATAAACGAAACCATGTTCGATGCAACGAAAGCTTGCTCAAACGTCTACATCCGATCAGCTTGCAATAACATCTCTTCCTCCTTTGGTATTGACTGGCCGGCTGTCACGTGGTCTGACCTGCGCAAACCGCTTTATTCTGGTTTGGCCGCGGCTCTGTCCACTCTCCTGACCTTGAGGTCCCAAACTATGCCTGGCAGCATCACTGAACAGGCAGATCTGTGGGTGAAAATGTACGGCGAGCAGAGAGAGACTTTCATCAACAATGCCGACCTGGCGACTACAGTTGGTAAGATTGAATCGAATACAATGCGAAAGTCAGGACTCCCTTAGCTTATCGCTGCAAAATGTTCAAACTTCCCCCGACAATTTCATAAATATCAAAATGTTTTTATGAAAAGTAAAATAAAATTGACAATTGTTCTTTTCCAGTCATGGATGAGCTTCTGTGTATGTATCTATGAATACATAGGTTACATGTTAATAATGATGAGTTCTCAGTAATTGAACAACAATACACTAAAGTGAAAAAATCACAAGAGTGATCTGTATACGAATATATAAAAGAGTGAACACTTCAAATTTGATCATTCGATTGTTACAAACTTTTCCAAAACTGCCAAGAATATTGGAACCCTGTATTATGCCTGACTCTCCCTCGCCCTTTACCATTCTTTGTGTTTAGATTTAATCGATTGATTCATTCCTTCAAAACATGTGACCCATCACATATTTCCAATTTCTCCTTAACATGCCCAACCAATAGGAACCCTGTCTATGGTTAGTTTCGGTCAACCAACTCTCTCTAATATCTACTGGTGCTCGAGAGGGAATAAATTAAATAAGTTTGAGCATTTGGTTTTCATTTTTTATTATTATTAATTTTTCTATCATTACTTCAAACACGTTCATTTCCAGAATGCAAGAACAAAATGGACCTGCTCTTCTTACTGGACAGTTCCGGCAGCGTCAGTTCCTCCGATTTTCAGCTGATGTTGAAGTTTGCTGCCGACGTTATCGACGCCATGCCCATTTCTACGGAGAGTGTCCTCGTCGCCGGAATCTCCTTTAGCAGTTCTGTGCAGATCCATTTTAACTTCAACGACTACAGCACTAAAGCGCAAGCCCGTAGCAAAATGCTGAACATTAATAAAGGTTAATACAATGGAACGTAATCAAATCGACTCCAATCGACTCCAATCCGATCCAATACAATACAATACAATACAATACAATACAATAATACAATACAATTATATACAGTACAACATTATAAAATACAATACAATACAATGCAATGCAATGCAATGGAACTCAATTGCCTGTTATTTAAGTAAAAACGAGAACTTATCTTTAAGCTAGTAAGATATGATAAACTAGATGATTACCCGCTTCGCCGGGTACCGGCTTCGCCGGGAAGAAGTAGAGCCGGCTTTGCCGGGTGTACGCCGGCTTCGCCGGCGCACGAAGGAAAGGAGATAAACGCGCAAAACACTGGAGACCTTCTAAAAATAGTAACGTGCAGTGACCTTCTAAAAATAGTAACGAAGTAACGGGAATATGGATTGACGCCACACGGAGGAAGGGAGATAATCGCGGCTGAAAACACTGGAGAAGATAAGGAAGAGTTGCTGGTAGTGGATCCAGACAAACAAAAACAAAAATCGGTTCAGCGCGCACAGCGCTGCGCGCTGAGAGCACGTGTTGAAATATCTCATCGACCAGGTTGTGTCCAGGGTGTACCTGAATATGATCACCAAATTTGAAACAGATCCATCGAGAACCTTGGCCGCGCATCGCGCACAGACACACAGACAGACAGACAGACAGACACACAGACACTAGTCGTATATATATATATATATATATATAGATATGCACTTATAAAGATATATAGTCATGCGTGAATAAATGCATGAAAAGGTTAACTATTACAATGTTTCGCTTAAGAAAAGATCAGTAAATGGCAATGTAAATATATATATATCTATATACTAGAGGAATACCCGGCTTCGCCGGGGTGAATCGCGAGACAGAGACAGACAGCGTGGCGGTTCACCACAATCACCTTTGAAGGCGAAGTCCTGTCAAACGGGATTGAGAATTTTAGAGCTTATTTCTTAGCCCTATATTATCTGTTGTGCCTTCTCAAATGCCAGAACATACAGACAGACAAAAGCCGCTAGACCCCATCACAAACAGAACTCTACAATCCACAGGTGTTGCTCACACACACACACAAACACACACACACACACACACACAGAGAAGCCGTATATATATATATGTATATGTATATCTATAAATATATAGAGATAGGTGACAGTGTATTTTTCGCGTGGCTATAAATTGATTCGACCTTTTCACTTTGACAGTAAGAACAACTTACGGGTGCAAGGGAAGTGTTCTGGACAGCGCAGTGACATTCTAAAAATAGTAACGTAGAAACGGGAATATGGATTGAAGCCACACGAAGGAAGGGAGATAAACGCAAAACACTGGAGAAGATAAGGAAGAGTTACTGGGAATGGTGAAATGAACAGAAAAACCAAAATCGGTTCAGCGCTGCGCGCTGAAAGCACGTGTTGAAATATCTCATCGATGATATTGTGTCCGGGGTGTAGCTGAATACGGTGTCCAAATTTGAAAAAGATCCACCGAGAACTTTGGCTTTGGTGTGTCGGTATGGGGGCCCGGGTAGCTCAGGTGGAACCAAAATCGGTTCAGCGCTGCGCGCTGAGAGCACGTGTTGAAATATCTCATCGATGAGGTTGTGTCCGGGGTCTCTCTGAATAAGCCCACCACATTTGAAGCAGATCCATCGAGAACTTTGGCCGTGCATCGCGCACAGACAGACACACAGACACACACACAGACACTAGTCGTATATATATATAGAAGATATATACGACTAGTGTCTGTCTGTCTGTCTGTCTGTCTGTCTGTCTGTCTGTTCGCGATGCACGGCCAAAGTTCTCGGTGGATCTTTTTCAAATTTGGACACCGTATTCAGCTACACCCCGGACACAACCTCATCGATGAGATATTTCAACACGTGCTCTCAGCGCGCAGCGCTGTGCGCGCTGAACCGATTTTTTGTGTGTGTGTTTTTTTGTTGTCGGGATCCACTACCAGTAACTCTTCCTTATCTTCTCCAGTGTTTTCAGCCGCGATTATCTCCCTTCCTCCGTGTGGCGTCAATCCATATTCCCGTTACTACGTTACTATTTTTAGAATGTCACGATTGCACCCGTAAGTTGTTCTTACTGTCAAAGTAAAAAGGTCGAATCAATTTATAGCCACGCAAAAAATACACTGTCATCTATCTCTATATATTTATAGATATAGATATACATATAAATATACGGCTTCTGTGTGTGTGTGTGTGTTTGTGTGTGTGTGTGGGCAACACCTGTGGATTGTAGAGTTCTGTTTGTGATGTGGTCTAGCGGCATTGGTGAGAAGCCATAACAGTTAATCTCAATCCCGTTTGAGTGGACTTCGCCTTCAAAGGTGATTGTGGTGTTTAGGCACTCGGTTACATTTGGCGTCGTCGACAGCTATGGGACTCGACATGAAATGTTCAGGCCACTGAATCATTTTCGTGCTGTTCCCATTCCACCTGGGAGGGACCTAAGTTCATTCAAAGGGGGTCGAGTGTGACAGGGAGACTACCGTCGCCCTTCACAGCAGACTCTGCAGAGTTGTTCGCCTTAGAAGTTGTGGTCTTTCCTTGCATGTACCCGTAAGTTGTCCTTACTGTAAAAGTGAAAAGGTCGAATCAATTTATAGCCACGCGAAAAATCCACTGTCATCTATCTCTATATATTTATAGATATAGATAGATATATACGGCTTCTGTGTCTGTGTCTATGTGTGTGTGTGTGTGTGTGTGTGTGTGTGTGGAGGCAACACCTGTGGATTGTAGAGTTCTGTTTGTGATGGGGTCTGGCGACTTTTGTCTGTCTGTATGCTCTGGCATTTGAGAAGCCATAACAGATAATATAGGGCTTAGAAATAAGCTCTAAAATTCTCAATCCCGTTTGACAGGACTTCGCCTTCAAAGGTGATTGTGGTGAACCGCCACGCTGGCTGTCTCTGTCTCGCGATTCACCCCGGCGAAGCCGGGTATTCCTCTAGTATATAATTATGTATATATCTATTGAAAGTTATGCCTCGTAATTACAGTGAGTGGTGGGACATACACATACCTTGGACTGAACCGGGCGGCGACTACACTGTACAGCTCATCTGCTGGTGCCAGAAGTGATGCCAAGAAGGTGGTTGTGCTTGTCACTGATGGTAGATCCTCAAGTTTCAGTGCTACAAACCAGTCTGCACAGGCGCTGAAGGTATAGTTTCAAGTATTTAAAAGAAAAAGTTTGTAATTCATCATGCCAGCAATTGCAGCTGACGAAAGAAAGTTATCGTCCATATGGGAAATGGTTTACACCCACTTCACCCCATGTCCATTTCGCCCCAATATTTCAGGCATTTCGTCCCACTGAATTTGTACCCTATCGCCCCTAAGTTTGTACCACTTTGCCACAATCTTTTTACCTCTTCTCCTCAGTCTCGCAATTTATCCCATCAAAGTATGTACCAAATCAAACTACGGTGATGAGAAAGACTGTCCCACAAACCAAAATATTCATGTTCATGTGAAACAGGATCTGGGCACCACGGTGTTCGCTGTCGGAGTGGGTGGCTACAGACTGAACGAACTGCAGGCAGCGGCCAGTGACCCCATTTGTTCGCACGTGCTGACCTTGATCTCCTTTGACCACATTCAAGCCATCCTGGATGGCATTCAGAAGAGCACTTGTGAAGGTGAATATTTACCTTGGGAGTTGTTGTTTATACATGTAATATCTTTTGTAAAAGCAAAAGTTCTCTAGAAGCATTCATTGTTTTCAAGTTGGAGTGTTGCTGTCTTGATCTTCGTCGATGTTTTGTTGTTCTTTTGAAATTGCATCTCTTTTTCCTTTATTGACTTATTTCTTCTTGTTCTTCTCCATCATCATCATTCTTGTTCTTGCTCTTCTTTTTACATTTAGTCAAGTTTTGACTAAATGTTTTAACGTAGAGGGGGAATCGAGACGAGGGTCGTGGTGTATGTGCGTGCGTGCGTGTGTGTGTGTGTGTGTGTGTGTGTGTGTCTGTCTGTGTGTGTGTGTAGAGCGATTCAGACCAAACTACTGGACCGATCTTTATGAAATTTGACATGAGAGTTCCTGGGTATGAAATCCCCAGTTTTTTCATTTTTTTGATAAATGTCTTTTATGACGTCATATCCGGCTTTTCGTGAAAGTTGAGGCGGCACTGTCACGCTCTCATTTTTCAACCAAATTGATTGAAATTTTGGTCAAGTAATCTTCGACGAAGCCCGGACTTCGGTATTGCATTTCAGCTTGGTGGCTTAAAAATTAATTAATGACTTTGGTCATTAAAAATCTGAAAATTGTAAAAAAAAATAAAAATTTATAAAACGATCCAAATTTACGTTCATCTTATTCTCCATCATTTTCTGATTCCAAAAACATATAAATATGTTATATTTGGATTAAAAACAAGCTCTGAAAATTAAATATATAAAAATTATTATCAAAATTAAATTGTCGAAATCAATTTAAAAACACTTTCATCTTATTCCTTGTCGGTTCCTGATTCCAAAAACATATAGATATGATATGTTTGGATTAAAAACACGCTCAGAAAGTTAAAACAAAGAGAGGTACAGAAAAGCGTGCTATCCTTCTTAGCGCAACTACTACCCCGCTCTTCTTGTCAATTTCACTGCCTTTGCCATGAGCGGTGGACTGACGATGCTACGAGTATACGGTCTTGCTGAAAAATGGCATTGCGTTCAGTTTCATTCTGTGAGTTCGACAGCTACTTGACTAAATGTTGTATTTTCGCCTTACGCGACTTGTTGTTCTTGTTCTTGTACTTCTTCTCTTTCTTGGTCTCTACATCCTTACATGCATCCTTCTCCACCCCCGACTCTGCGATTCCTCTTATTCTTCCTCCTTTTTGTCCTTCACTCATCGTCATCCTCTTTCACTCCTGATCTCTCTCCTCTCCTTCTGATTCTCTTTCTCGGTGACCTACCTTTTCACATTTAATGCGGATATGCATGCTTTTCTTTTCTAGCGAACATAAAGGTAACAAAAACCAAAGTTGTCAACGGGACTCTGACTAACACAACAACAACAACACCAGCAGAGGCCAAAGTCCCAGGCAACAAAGAAACCATTGTAGGTACCAGGTTCATTCAGAGAGAAAGAGAGAGAGAATGAGAGAGAGAGAGACGGAGACAGTCAAAGGGAAAGAGAGAGAGAGAGAGAGAGAGAGAGAAGAGAGAGAGAAGAGAGAGAGAGAGAGAGAGAGAGAGAGAGAGAGAGAGAGAGAGAGAGAGAGAGAGAGAGAGAGAGAACCTTGAACGCTTTGCCTCTTGATTTTAATTTTTGGTCCTGTTTTTATTGAATCTGACAAGAAGTCTAAGCAATGCACAGAAATTGCAGCGCAGTTTCCACTGCATAATCATCCTTTTGACAATACTACAACGTCTACATAGACATGAACAACACCTTTTTATAAAGACCCTTAGACACACAGGCACCACTGGATGTCTAAACCTTGGACGGTATTACAAAGCCATCTCCATAAGCATGAACAACAACTCTTTACATATGTCCGTGGGGCAGCAAGAATTGACACCACCTTTCCGGTTTCCTCTCACAGGAAGCTTCGACGTCCTGCGGAATCCTGGATATCTACGTGTCCACCGCTGACCCCAAGCCTGGTCCGGCTGTCCATGATGACCGTTACCGCGCAACGCCTGACGCCCCGGCCACACTGACCGTGACTGAAACTCTGCCAAGCGGAACTACGCTGTTCATCTCAGTGGTCGGAACACGCCTGCCTGCCTCCGCTGCCGCTCTGAGGAACTGTAGCAACTACACCTGGACCTTGGGAGTGGTCCCAAAGAAAAGTATGTTGTAATAGAGTTGTTGATTTGATAGTTTTGAGAACTTGCATTAGAGAAGGACCCATGTGAAAAATAAAGCAGCGACAGTTGCAGTAGTATTTGTTGTAGTAGAAGTTTAAGTATTGCTGGTAGTAGTAGTAGGCCTAGTAGTAGTAATTGGGAGTGGTCTTCGAAAAAAAGCATGTTGGCTATCTTCTTGGTAGTAGTAGTAGTTGTAGTAGTAGTAGTAGAAGTAGTAGTAGTAGTAGTAGTAGAAGTGGTAGTAGTAGTAGTAGTGGTAGTAGCTGAAGTAGCAGTAGTGATAATAGTGATAGTAGTGATAGAAGCAGCAGCAGTCGCAGAATTAGTAGACGTAGCAGCAGCAGTAGAGTTAGAAGTAGGTCAAGGTCATGTCCGGCCCTATTGATGACAATAATGGCTACTTGTTGTCCCTTTCTTAGTTAATAATTGTACAGTTCTTATTCTGAAAGGCCACCTGCAATGTAATCTAAAACTCTTGCTTGGTCTTAAAGGTGGTCGTCTACATTTTTGCTTTTTTTCAATAATCTTATGGTTAGATTTCGCTAAAAAGTTATGTCAGATGATGAATGAACCATGGGGAAAAAAGTTATAGAAAAAAAAATATGTAAAAAAAGATTTTATTTTTGGGTAGCGTGACTCACGCTTCCAATATTTTGTTTTCTGTTTGCTGAGAACATGTGCTTTGCCTAAAAATACTGACCAATTAAATTCATGTCACTATGCTTATAGCCACGCCCAAACAAGTGCAGCAACAGTTTGACACTGGAGCGCTGTCCACGCTTTTTTTTTTAAACGCACGAAATGCACGGGGTTTGAGAGGAGTTTTGCGCTTGGCATTTTCCAAATAAGGATATCCTACTATGAGTACTACGCTGGAATACTACAATGAATTTTCAAACGGCTGCACTGGCTTCGTCTTTCCTGATCGAAAGGGGGTGTATTGTTGATATTTGTAGATAATAGACTCTGCATTTTAATGGTCAAATGGCGATTTGGGTATAACAATGTAGACAAGGACCTTTAACCTTTGCCGGATGCCGCTTTTGACTACACACTCCCGACGATGCGGGTTTGTCTGAACCCATACATTTGAAAGAGGGTTTTTACCGTTTATTCCTCTAACGACGATGCGGGTTTGTCTGAACCCATACATTTGAAAGAGGGTTTTTATCGTTTATTTCTCTAACGACGGGGTGGGTTCAGGGAAACCCACAGCGCTACTTCAGTGGTTGCATCGAGTTTCTCCCTTCACCGACCTCTTGCAGGGGAGGGAGAGGGGGAGGGAGAGGGGGAGGGAGAGACTGAGAGAGACTGAGAGACTAAGAAAGAGTGAGAGAGAGAGAGAGACTAAGAAAGAGAGAGAGAGAGACTAAGAAAGAGAGAGAGAGAGAGAGAGAGAGACTAAGAAAAGAGAGAGAGAGAGACTAAGAAAGAGAGAGAGAGAGACTAAGAAAGAGAGAGAGAGACTAAAAAAGAGAGAGAGAGAGACTAAGAAAGAGAGAGAGAGAGTCTAAGAAAGAGAGTGAGAGACTAAGAAAGAGAGAGACTGAGAGAGAGACTAAGAAAGAGAGAGAGGGACTAAGAAAGAGAGAAAGAGAGAGAGACTAAGAAAGATAGAGAGAGACTAAGAAAGAGAGAGAGAGAGAGACTAAGAAAGAGAGAGAGAGACTAAGAAAGAGAGAGAGACTAAGAAAGAGAGAGAGAGACTAAGAAAGAGAGAAAGAGAGAGAGAGAGACTAATAAAGATAGAGAAAGAGATAAATAAAGAGAGAGATAGAGACTAAGAAAGAGAGAGAGAGACTAAGAAAGAGAGAGAGAGAGACTAAGAAAGAGAGAGAAAGAGACTAAGAAAGAGAGAGAGGGAGACTAAGAAAGAGAGAGAGGGAGACTAAGAAAGAGAGAGAGACTAAGAAAGAGAGAGAGAGAGAGAGAAAGAAAGAGAGAGAGAGACTAAGAAAGAGAGAGAGAGACTAAGAAAGAGAGAGAGAGAGACTAAGAAAGAGAGAGACTAAGAAAGAGAGAGAGAGAGAGACTAAAAGAGAGAGAGAGAGAGACTAAGAAAGAGAGAGAGAGACTAAGAGAGAGAAAGAGAGACTAAGAAAGAGAGAGAGACTAAAAGAGAGAGAGAGAGAGACTAAGAAAGAGAGAGAGAGACTAAGAGAGACTAAGAGAGAGAGAGAGAGAGACTAAGAAAGAGAGAGAGAGAGACTAAGAAAGAGAGAGAGAGAGAGACTAAAAAAGAGAGAGAGAGAGACTAAGAAAGAGAGAGAGAGAGACTAAGGGAGAGAAAGAGAGACTAAGAAAGAGAGAGAGACTAAAAGAGAGAGAGAGAGACTAAGAAAGAGAGAGAGACTAAGAGAGAGAGAGAGAGAGACTAAGAAAGAGAGAGACTAAGAAAGAGAGAGAGAGAGAGACTAAGAAAGAGAGAGAGAGACTAAGAAAGAGAGAGAGAGAGACTAAGAAAGAGAGAGAGACTAAGAAAGAGAGAGAGAGAGACTAAGAAAGAGAGAGAGACTAAGAAAGAGAGAGAGAGAGACTAAGAAAGAGAGAGGGAGAGAGAGAGACTAAGAAAGAGATAGAGAGAGACTAAGAAAGAGAGAGAGAGACTAAGAAACTAGAGAGAGAGAGAGACTAAGAAAGAGAGAGAGACTAAGAAAGAGAGAGAGAGACTAAGAAAGAGAGAGAGAGAGACTAAAAAAGAGAGAGAGAGACTAAGAAAGAGAGAGAGAGAGACTAAGAAAGAGAGAGAGAAAGAGAGACTAAGAAAGAGAGAGAGACTAAGAGAGAGAGAGAGAGACTAAGAAAGAGAGAGAGAGAGACTAAGAGAGAGAGAGAGAGACTAAGAAAGAGAGAGAGAGAGACTAAGAAAGAGAGAGAGAGAGACTAAGAAAGAGAGAGAGAGACTAAGAAAGAGAGAGAGCGAGAGACTAAGAAAGAGAGAGAGAGAGACTAAGAGAGAGAGAGACTAAGAAAGAGAGAGAGAGAGACTAAGAAAGAGAGAGAGAGAGAGAGAGAGACTAAGAAATAGAGACAGAGAGAGAGACCAAGAGAGAGAGACAGAGAGAGAGAGACTAAGAGAGAGAGACAGAGAGAGAGACAGAGAGAGAGACAGACAGAGAGAGAGAGACAGACAGAGAGAGAGAGAGACAGAGACAGACAGACAGTCAGAGAGACGGATAGACAGACAGACAGACAGACAGAGCAACTGACAACAGACATACAGACAGAGAGATACGGACAGACAAACAGAGAGACAGACAGTCTCTTGGAGACAAACAGGCAGACAGACACTGTTCCGCCGCTTTGGTAATTATGGGTGTAGCAGAACCCGCGCCGTCGGCAGAGGGATAGTTACAATCACTACTACTCTTTAAAAGTATGGGTATGTGTGAACCCGCGCCATCGGTAGTGTTTATGTAAATTATCATAATCAATTAATTCTGATGTTTTGTCATGTACACACTAAAAATTTGCAGACAGAGAGCAAATTAGGTGTGTGAGAGATACTTAAAATTTCAAAACGATACCTTTAATGGTTCCAGAGTTACAATGATTTTAGTGTGTCTCTGGGTACAGGTGAACCCAGGAAGCACGGCAAAGGTTAATGGTGTCCTCAAGTGAAAGGGTACTATTGCAGATGTACACGAAGAAATAAAAGTGATAATGAACAAATGCAATTTTTTAAAACCCCATTGCCGTGTTTATTCACTGACTGACCTGTGTCAACGTACATAAATGTTCGGTATACTTCGCTTGTATTTTGTTGTTGCTTTAATATTGTTGGCCTCTTTCTTGTTTCCTTCAAGCCTATTTTAAATCTGTATGGTGCTATATTTTGTTAATGTGTAATAATCTATGTTTGATTTTCATCATGGTCGGTGCTATGTATATGTCACAGTGGAAATGAGAATCCAGTGAGATTCCGAATCGCACTAGTGGAGATTGGAATTCCAGTTTGCACTAGGGCAAACTAGAATTCTCATCTCCACTGGATATTTGTTAGTGAAGATTGGAATTCCAGTTTGCCCTAGTGCAAACGAGAATCCAGTTTCAGTGGAGATGGGAATTCCAGTTTTCACTAGGGGAAATAGGAATTGGGGGAAATAATGTGTTCAAAGGTTTATAATTGTTGTTAAAACCATTTCATCTTGAGTCATTCATGACTTTACGGTTTACTCATTGCAGGTTTGAAATGCAGAAATAAAAATATTATATTATTGAATTGATATAATCGAACAACACAGAGTAATTGCGCACAATAAGTTTTTTTTTATCAATATCATAAAATCATATCACAAAGTTAAAAGTTTATATAAGATGAAGCAAGAGAGAGAGAGAGAGAGAGAGAGAGAGAGAGAGAGAGAGAGAGAGAGAGAGAGAGAGAGAGAGAGAGAGAGAGAGAGAGAGAGAGAGAGAGAGAGAGAGATGGCCTCGGCCATCAGAGCCGACAGTACTATTGTATTGTATTGTAAAACCACCACTACTGAACGTTCACTCAGTCGTCTATCTGTCTGGCCTTCTCACTTCTTTTGTGAACTCTTAGTCCTAAAGAAAGAGTGAACACTAGTCTTCTCCACTCAGTTAGACATGTTGACTTGCCGCAGTTTGTTTTCTGCTAAACTGACTCAGAGAGTGGATCATGGAGCAAAAGGAGAAATTGTATATTCTTTTGGAGTAGCATCTTGAATCTTTGGATACAAACAAAAAAGATGCATTTTGTATCACTCAAGAAAAGTACAAGATTGAAGCGTGTCTGCATTCTAGCCCCGGACAAAAATCCCAACATGGTTTTACAATACAATACAATAATACTCTCTCTCTCTCTCTCTCTCTCTCTCTCTCTCTCTCTCTCTCTCTCTCTCTCTCTCTCTCTCTCTCTCTCTCTCTCTCTCTCTCTCTCTCATGCTTCATCTTATATAAACTTTTAACTTTGTGATATGATTTAATGATATTGATAATAAAACCTTATTGTGCGCAATTACTCTGTGTTGTTCGATTATATCAATTCAATAATGTTTATTTTTATTTCTGCATTTCAATACCTGCAATGAGTAAGCCTTAAAGTCATGAGTGACTCAAGATGAAATGGTTTTAACAACAATTATAAACCTTTGAACACATTATTTTCCCCAATTCCTATTTCCCCTAGTGAAAACTGGAATTCCCATCTCCACTGAAACTGGATTCCCGTTTGCACTAGGGCAAACTGGAATTCCAATCTTCACTAACAAATATCCAGTGGAGATGAGAATTCTAGTTTGCCCTAGTGCAAACTGGAATTCCAATCTCCACTAGTGCGATTCGGAATCTCACTGGATTCTCATTTCCACTGTGACATATATATATACCTGACATTTTGGTATGTGTGAAAGGTTGAATTTTTATCTCAAATATGTTTGTGTACGATTGTATTTAAGGGGCCCTGAAACTGCTTTCTGTGTCGTTGAACCGTGCTTATTTATAACAACATTAAAATCTTATCATTGTTAAGATAATTTTTATAAAATGTACTTTCCGCAGAAATCACTGTGATCTGTAAAGAGAACGGGGTCCGTCGACCCTGCACCAACAGTGACGTGGTTAAGGCAAAGCTATGTGACAAAAGTAAGTTCTCAGGATACTGATGGATGAATGGATGGCCTAAATAGATGCACTTCTTGCTGAATGTTTGGAGGAGTGCATGCATGGGTGCGATGGATGTTTCTCTGTTAACTGCTCTTTTTGCGTGCTTTGCTTTGTTTTCTTCTATTTGTTGATTAACTAGTTGAGAATGGTGATTGGGTGACAAAGACAATTTAAAGGTAAAACAATTGCAACTTTATAACACCCTTTTGTATTCAAGATGTTCAAGAGGTTGTGCAAGAGATTTGAGTTTAGATGATTTATTGAGGACTTAATCGGTACCTTTTCTGGATCACTTCTGTACTTTCACGGGGAATTCTCTCCTTGTATTTCACAAAACGGCGTGTTGGGTACCAGTTCAATGTTTCTTTTCTTGGGATGCTTTTTATTTCAGATTATAGATGTTATGTATTTTCCCATACAATGATTTGCATAGAGTAATACATTGCTATAAATGTCGGTCTTGCAGAAGTGGATTCCGACTATCCTGTTGACAACCCATGCACGACCAGCAATCTGGAGAAGGGTCTGTTGAGACACCCCTACCCCTATGACCCCACCAAGTTCTTGCAGGTAGGATATAATGCTTGTATTTATTCCTGTTTGACTGTGGAGTTCACTGTAACTTCCATTGTTGACATTCCAGAAGTGCATGATGCAGCTTGCAACCCTCGTGACGTGTAGAAGATGAATGAGGAGACTTTGGCCTCTGCTGGTGTTTCTGTTGGAATGTCTGTCAGAATATCATGTTTCTATCTCTGAATTAAAACCTAATTTTAACCTGATTACACGTTTTTATAATTGAAACCCACTTTTAACTTCCTAAACTCAGTACCATGTTTTTACATGTGCCATGTTCTGCCAGTGAAAAAACCTCAGTGCCATGTTTTTACCCTTGGAACCTTCATTTCACTTCATACACTCAGAGTCATATTTTTATTTTTGAATTGAAACTTTTTTAAACTTCATAAACTCAGTGCCGTATTCTTGCCATTTCAGTGTGACATGAAGGGCAACAACTACATCACACTTTGCCCAAGGGGAGTCACTTTTAACACCCGGACGCGTGAGTGTGGGTTTACCTCCCCTGGTGGAGCTAGTACGCCACAAGCCAACGAACAAGACCGTAACTCTACTAACTCTACCAGTTATACGCCAGTGCCACCTGTGTCCAGTAACGTTGGCAACCCGTGCACAGTCAGGGCTTTGGCCAAAAACGAGTTCTATCACACACACAGCTCCGACGAAGCCAAGTGAGTCTTTTAAATAGCTTCACATGTTTCTAAAAGTCATGAGAGACATAGTTATTACAAATACCGCTCATACAAAACAAAGCAAAACACCAAATCCTTTTAATGAGTTGGAATGTTTCTAAAAGTCAACTGAACATATTCTAAACACCACCCGGATGAACCCAAAT
>NC_090259.1:34450919-34545919 GCF_037325665.1 Littorina saxatilis | reverse complement strand
TCTTACGATTGAAATTTAAGAAATCGATCCAAAAATGATTTCATCTGATTTTTTATCATTTTTTTTATTCCAAAAACATATAGATATGATAGGTTGTGTTTGAAAACAAGCTCAGAAAGTTAACAAGAATACAGAAAAGCGCGCTTTCCTGCTTAGCACAATGCAATACGCTACCGCACTAATCTGGCGTGTCAATATCACTACGTTTTGCACGTGGGAGGTGAGCGATTACCTTCACGCGGGGATTGACGAAGCTGTACTGTCTTGGTGAAAAAATACAGTGCGTTGAGTTTCATCCCGTGAGTTCGACAGCTTCACTGAATCATAGACCATTTATCCTGGACCGCCAACTACCTCTTCTCTCCGCTCTTTCTCTCTATTACGAGGTAGCGGCCTCTCGCATTTAGGAACCAACGCTTACATGGCCTTTCAGAAATCAGGGGGATCAGAGAACTTGTCTAAAAGCAAATGTTATGTTGTTTTATGTCCCATCTTTCACCCACAACCCCGACACGATTTTCAACTTTTTGAAAGAGATCAAGATTTTGTTTCACAAGATTTGAAGTGACAAGTGTGAAGATTATTTGTATAAGCTTCTTCACTTTGTTTCAACGCAGACCACCATGCAAACTCAAAACAGAATCAACATTGAGAAAGTTCAAATAAGTTTAAAAAGAGAGAAAATCAACAACGAACAAAATCCCGTCCTGCTCTCATACTTTTATGAAATTTTCACACAACAGGAAATGTGAATTGATTAACTGGGATCAGACATATTTCTTAACATTTCATTACATTTGCTGCGTTGCCGAGATGACTTTCAGCAAAGATCGAACGCCTTAAAAATAAAACATTTCGGCAATATCAATTCAATTTCACCTTCTACTTCTGTATTCGTATGACTCCTTCTGTCTTTGGTTGCATGAGTCGTGTTTTTAGGAATGATTTGGCCATGTTCCTTTCCCGACATGACAATATAGGTATTTCCGCTGAATGGTACACGATGACAAGTGTGTGTACGTGTGTGTGTGTGTGTGTGTGTGTGTGTGTGTGTGTGTGTGTGTGTGTGTGTGTGTGTGTGTGTGTGTGTGTGTGATATGCGTGTGTGTGTGTTTGTGTGTGTGTGCGTGTGAGTGTGTGTGTGTGTGTGTGTGTGTGTGTGTGTGTGTGTGTGTGTGTGTGTTTATTTACGCGTACGTACACACACACACACACACACACACACACACACACACACACACACACACACACACACACACACACACACACACACAAACACACATACATTCAATGAAACCCGCTTATAAGTAGCGGGGGACAACCTTAAAATACGATGCAAGATAAGAAAAACTATTTAACATTCTAAGGTAAGTTCAAAATATACTGTTCAAAAAAAGAAACGCATAGTTGCTACTTGCCAAATTTGTTTTATTTTTCGAAAAAATTAACAGAAAATCCAATATTTAGATTATTTGTTTGAAATTTGGTATGGACACAGTTGAATGCACACACAGTTCATTTGCATCTTCAAATCAATCAGTCAATCAATACGATTGGGTGCCGAGGCTGTCAAGTCAGTAGGGGGTGTGACTGCCTTGAGCAGCAACAACTGCCCGGCACCTTCTGGGCATGGACTGGATCAGATGCCGGATATCTTGCTGTGGGATGGTGTCCCACTCCTCCTGAAGTGCCTGCAATAGATCGCGGTGATTTGCCGGCGCTTCTTCTCGCCTGCGCACACGTCTGTCCAATTCATCCCAGAGGTGTTCTATCGGGTTCATGTCTGGCGACATGGATGGCCAGGGAAGCACCTGGACATGGTGGTCGGTGAGGAACTGGGTGGTGAGTCGTGCTGTGTGCGGGCGAGCGTTGTCCTGCTGGAATATGGCATCCTGGTCAGCCAGAAGAGGAAGGGCGTGTGGGCGCAGAATTTCCTCCACGTATCGCTGGGCAGTTATGCGCCCTTGGACGTGCACCAGGGTGCTCCTTCCAGCGGTATTGATCGCCCCCCACACCATGATGCCTCCACCACCATGAACGGGTGCCTCATCCACACAGTTGGGCGCGTAACGTTCGTTTACTCTCCGGTAGACCCTCCTCCGACCATCATGTCGCTGGAGCAGGAAGTAGGACTCGTCGCTGAACCACACGTGTCTCCAGTGATTCCGGACGGTCCAGCGAAGGTGCTGGTTGCCCCACTGCACTCGGTTCTGGCGATGGCGGCGGGTGAGGACAGCTCCTCTGTGAGGTCTGCGAGCTCTCAAACCAGCTTCATGCAGGCGGTTCCGCACGGTCTGGTCCGATAATCGGTGTGGCCCGGGGAGAGCCTGGACAGAAGATGAGGCCGACAGGAAACGATTCCGGAGGTGGCGGAGCCGTATGAAGCGGTCGTGAGCAGCAGTTGTCGCCCTTGGTCTTCCCGCTCGTGGCAAGTCAGCAACGGAGCCAGTGGCTTGAAACCTGACCCACAGTCTACTGATGGTGCTCTGGGACACGTGGAAGTGCCTGGCGATTGCACTTTGACTTTGGCCTGCTTGTAAACGACCCAATGCAATTTGGCGGTCTTCTCTGCTCAATCGGGCCATCTTTCGTCGCTGAATTGTCGTCTGATTTCTTTGTGGCGAACAATCCGCTTTTATGGGTTTTGGAAGACATGGTGAGAGCTCAATATTCCCCGAGTTTCACGAGATTACACTGAAGCATAACGAGTGGTCATGCCAAATGAGCAATTTTGACATTGTAGCCACTGATAACGCATGCGTCACGTGCAGAGCTCACTTGTGGCAATGGACGAAAGGTCGACGACCAGATAAACATTTTCTGCAGTTTGGTGGATATCCTTGTAGCCATATAACTAAATTAACCAAATATTACAAGCTATGCGTTTCTTTTTTTGAACAGTATAGTAGGATCAGGATTTTTGAGGCAATCTTGGAATGATTATCGAGAATTTGGTTGATACCATGTGTATGTCATATTTAAAACTATAGGTACATCTTGATACATATTAGGGAGGTTTAGATATTGCGTCACGTACCCCGACCTCACCTATCCCTATCGAGATAAGTCACGCAGAGGAAAGTTGTAAAAACTGCTCGTCAGATACCACGTCACGTATCAAAGTAGGGCAAAACTCCAAAACTCGTGCTTTAAAAAATCGTGGACAGCGCGCTAAAGTCTGCAACAATACCCAGTGTTGAAACTGCTGCTGTCATTGTGTCGGTGTCGCTGTGTGCTGCACGTGGAAGTTATGTTCCACTGACCCAGATCATACCGAGTGTTAACCAGCAGATAAAGTCAATGATTTTTGATTTTTTTTAAAGGAAACAGAAAAGAAAAGTAGGGCAATCGAACTTCGAGCGTTGGTTTGTGTTCGTTCTGGGTCACTGGCCACCACACTTTCACCCCCCCGCTTATAACGGTGTGTGTTAGTGTGTAAGTGGGCGTCGTTGTGTTTCTGACTGCCGTGTGCATGTGCGAATGTGTGTATGTGTGTATATGTGAGTGTGTTTGTATGTCTGTCTGCTTGTCTGTCTGTCTGTCTGTGTAAATGGGCGACGCCATGTGTGTGTGTGTGTGTGTGTGTGTGTGTGTGTGTGTGTGTGTGTGTGTGTGTGTGTGTGTCTGTCTGTCTGTCTGTCTGTCTGTCTGTCTGTCTGTCTGTCTGTGTGTGTGTTTGTGGGTGTGCGTGTGTGCGTGCGTACGCGCATGCCTTTATGTGTGTACCCAAACCTAGCCTTCAATTCAAATGAATATTTAGATTTTAAAGTAATATGAGATACGTTGCCTTCACGTATAAAAACTGTTTTATACGTGATCACGCCCGTATCAGAAGCACGCACAGCGATCGACAGTGGGAGTACCCGCAGTGATAGGGGTGTAGTATGCACGTAACGTGGTATCTAACGCTCAGAAGTTGTCAAAAAGAAGGTCACAGTGTTCACGTATTATCGAGACACCGACACATTTGCACTAAAATCCATTCTTGGGGAGCTTTTCCATTATTTTTTCTACCGTAGGGATTGAATTCATTCCACTGAACAGATTTAACTACAAAATACATTTGAACGAGCGGTATTTTGCTTTCTGTGTCTGCTTTTCGAAGTGAATCGAGGCGAGCACACTCAATAGGCCCACAGCAGGATACGCGACGTAAGTCTCAGCGCCTTGTCGTTCGTGGGGTCATGCTCTTGACACATCGGCGACTACGATGTATACAAACCAGAATTATGAAATATGGACTGAAGCGTGAAGGAAAGATTCCAGAAAATATTGAGCATCCTTACACCCTTCTCGGATGGTTGGACTTGATAAAATCTGACATACGTTGCGCTGACGTATGGAAGGGTTTGCTACGTGAACACGTACCTAATCACCACACGCAGCGCGACCCGCATGTGAGATAGGTGTCCTGGTAGGTGACGTAGCTGATATGGACGCAGTTTCTAAACCTCCCTAATATTGGAAAGAGCTTTCTTATCAGAAGCGCTGCATTTGTGAAGAGTTTCTTGGTATAGATTCTTAAAAAAAGAAAGTCACTAATCAGGAAAACAATGTTAGTGTTCAAACACGTTTAAATGGAAGGGCGCTGGTTCTGTAGGACGCTTATTTATCGAGACAGGTGTGACTACGAGCTTTCCAAATCTGTTCGTATTCCAATCAGCGAGTTCCAGTACTATGTTTTGAGGGCGTTTTGACTGACCTGACGCGTTGAGAAAAGCATCAAATTGTATTGGTGCAAAACAGCTTAATACAAAAAGAAAAGCATGTAGAAGTATGTTTTGGTCTTTCAAGGATTTGTGAACAACGAATTCTCCCTTTCAAGTAAAAATGCATGTCCGCTTGTCTCTGCTTTGAAGATTGGGAGATTTTACAGCTTTAACGTCAACTTAAAAATTACCAGTCGCACTTGACAAGCTTGTTATTATATTTTCTTTATCTTAAATTTTACCATAGATGTATTCGTATTCATTTCAAGAGCTGTGCCTTGTCAGGTACACCATCGCCTAGAAATGTGGATCGTGTGCTCCGGAACTGCAGCGTCGATATATTATGTCTGTCAGTCGGTCTGATCAGCCTTGTACCAAAATAGGCTAAACGATCCCAAGAGGACGTAAACTTACCTAGCTAGTCAGACAATCAGTCAAGCATCCTGACCTACCCCCCTCCCCCCCCACACACACACCCCCACACACACACATTCACACACACACATATATATATATATATATATATATGTATAGGTTACAACACGAGTGGTTTTTTATATGGCTTGTATTTCAGTCAAGACCCAGCGGATGAATATCATCGGGAGACACGAGCCTCTGGCGAGTGGCTCTCGATTGATATTCCCGCTGGGTCTTGACTGAAATACAAGCCATATAAAAAACCACGAGTGTTGTAATCTGTATATCCCATTCTACCATCAAACACAAAGTGTAGACTACTAGCGGCACTGTTGCGATCTGTGCAGGGTAAAACTGTTGCCAGCGAGACTTAGCCCTTTTGCAACCTTAAACTAAGTGACCGTCGCTGAAAAAATAAAACGAATGAGTGCATCGATAAGTACGCGGTAACACTACTTTCAGACCATTTAAAAGCTTTAAGTAAAGGTTCATAAGTTGCAAGAAAGTAATGAAGTCGAATAGAAAGTAATTTAGTTGAAGCGCACAATTCTTTTGTTTTGCGTTTCAGGTCGGCAGAACGGGCGAAACGGGTTTGGGACCCATTTGGCTTACTCGATTCAGAATCGATTCCACGTTGTTTTTCTCGAACGTGTGTAATTAGGCTTATTGACAGAGAAGCAAATTTTAGGGAACAAATATGTAGGTTTAGATTTAACCATTTGCTCCCTATTTGAAATGTATCTACGTGATAAACTGTTTTGCGAGTGTGTTTGCATGGATGAACTTAAACTGGTATGGGTGAGAGGAAAACGCGACCGACACGTCTGTCACCGCCGATTGATTGCATTTTGAAGGAATATGACTGGATTACGGAAAAATATGTGGACTTACTGCAGAGCCAGGCAAAAGAGTAGACTTGCTCGCAAAACACGTGAAACAGCCGATGTTTGATAGCTGAAGGCGCACACCAAAACACACTACCGACAGATTCTCAAAAGTCGTCTGCTAACGATGCAAGGGGAGGGTACTCGTGTTTTTGTTTTGGTTCGCTAGCATCTGGTTATCTTGTAAGTTGAATGTTCGTTTTTTTCGACCTGCATTGCTTTCACAATGAAAGAAATTTTTGCTTATTGCATCTCATACATCAGATCAGTTCTGAGATTCATTTTTGCGTGCAACTGATATGGTTTTCTGAGCCGTGCAATACGATTTTAGAACTTCATACAAATGTGTCACATTGTTCGGCGCGAGGTCAAAGGTCGGGAGGAAAGTAGTCCTTTGCCCAAATCGGAATCTGCACTATCATATATTTTTTGGAGTCCATGATGTATTTATTGAGCTATAAAAATACAACATATATACCCATACTGAAGTAACAGAGACAAAGAAGGGAGGTCATGGGATATATATAAATATACATACTTACATACATACATACATACATACACACACACACACACACACACACACACACACACACACACGTGCGCGCGCAGTTCAGTAGTGTTTCACCAAACACACACACACACAAACAGACACACACACACATTCACTCACACACACACATACACACACACACACACACACACACACACACACACACACACACACATACATACACGCGCAGTACAGTAGGGTTTCCCCAAATACGTCACTGATGTCTACTTCACCAAAAAAAATGACATCATCATCATGCGATCCACAACAAGGGATCCACACAATGAGATCCACACTTGGGGAGTAAATTGACCCTACTATACAAGGGATCCACATAATGAGATCCACACTTGGGGGGTAAATTGACACTACTATATCAGGCTTCGCATCAGTCTCGACACGCACGCGTGATTTTACCAGCATCGCGCCGCAATGCATGATCCGGTCAAACCATCTCAACGACAGGTAAACGTTTAAAAAAAAAAGAAGTATAAAAACAAATAGGATCGGGGGTTTAGCACCTAGTTACACGTTCTGTTACGCAGGTGGATAACTCGTTTCCTCATAAAGTTTGTTTTTGGAGTTTTTCTTTCATGCTTGATTTCCCCAAAAATACTTCGACGATGACTTTCTTAAACTTCTCAGTAATGGTGATTGGAACAAATAATTTCTTGCTCTGCTAACACCCGGGCGAAGCCGGTTTTCTTTGGGTGCGTCACAAAAACGAACACGGTCGAGATAAAACTATGTAAATTATAAGTTGTTCTTTTAAACTTTTGGAGAAAAGTATGTGGCTGTTTGAACCACGATTTGCGCGTGTGTGTGTGTGTGTGTGTGTGTATGTGTGTGTGTGTGTGTGTGTGTGTGTGTGCGCGCGTGCGTGTATATGTGTGTGTATATGTGTGTGTGTGTGTATGTGTGTGTGCGTGTGTGTATGTGTGCGTGTATGTATGTGTGTGTGTGTGTGCGTGTGTGTGTGCGTGTGTGTGTGTGTGTGTGTGTGTGTGCGGTGGGGATGGGGGGGGGGGATCGGTCGGGTTTCCTGGCTTTCTGTCATCTTATTTATACATCTGCATATTTATCTTTCTGTCGCACCAAAGTGCACAAAAGCTTAGCAGTTTGTTTGAAGAAGTACACACAAAAGCTACACAATGTTATCGATCATTCATTTCTCTTTAATATTTCTGCATCAGCATTCCATTGGCTGACAAAAATCTGTTGATCACCAATGAAATGCAGCTCCAACTCTTGTGTTGATTTCCTTGTTGTGATCAAACAAGCGGCAGCCACACTCGATCAGATCATGCAAGTGTTCATTCTCAAACTCTTCCGGTATTTCAAGACTGATCATTCGTGCACGAGCATACTATGAAGTGCGCGTATCTCTCAATTGTTAATTTGTTATCCACTTGAAGTCGCCCAAAGTGAGTGCTGGTAATTACTTGTTTATTGAACTTGTTTTTTCCTTCAACAAGGAATATACTCAAAGGAGTTGCTGATTGGTCCAAAATTGTGCGAGGAAGAAGCGGCGTTCCCGAATTTAAGCCATAACAAGGAAAACAGTATACAAAATGGTGCCGCTTCTTTTAAGAGGTTAAAGTCATTAACGTACAGTAGTAACGTCCTGTGCACGAGATAGGTGAAAATAAGTGCAATATATTGTACATTAAATAGGGAAAAAGGGTAAAGTCAACTAAATTTTGTACGAAATTCATATAGGGTTGGTCATGAACTGTTTAGACCACAGTGACGAAGGAGGAACGAGACAAACTGAGCATAAGGTGTTATCATAATGTCATTGCCTTTTCTTGACTATGCACAGTGACTTCCTGAATATTAAAGTGTGTGCGTGTGTTAACCCGTGATTTGTAAAAATGTAAAAAAAAGTACAAATCACGGGGCGGGGCGCGCCTCGCGATTTGTAAAAATGTTTTTACAAATCGCGGGGCGCGCCCCGTGATTTGTAAAAAATTTTACAAATCACGTTTTTGCGCCCGATATTTTCTTGTCATCTCCAAAGTCAAGGGACAAAAACGAAATCCCTTGACTTTTGGGGTAGCGCGCGACTCTTAATTTTAAGATTTTTTTTTTTCATTACTAGGATGTCCCATCGTTGGGAAATTCCGGTCGCTTCCTCCCAGTGGAAAGCTAGCAGTGACAGAGTCGCACTACCCCAAAGGCAAGGGATCTATTAGTCCCGTTTCGCCGTTATCCCAATTCGCCCCCATCCCATTTTGGCGACATTTCTCAGGCCAAGTGTCATTTTACCACCATATCATGTACCATTAGCTCCACATCCCATTTTGGCGCAATCCCGTTTCGCCGTTATCCCATTTTGCCCCCATCCCATTTTCGCGACATTTTACAGGCCAAGTGTCATTATACCACCAAGTCGTGTACCATTAGCTCCACATCCCATTTTGGCGCAATCCTGTTTCGCCGTTATCCCATTTTGCCCCCATCCCATTTTCGCGACATTTTACAGGCCAAGTGTCATTTTACCACCGTGTCATACCACTAGCGCCACATTCCATTTTGTCGCCATGCCGTTTTGCCGTCATCCCATTTCGCCGCCATCCCTATTTCGCGACATTTTGGATTGTGGCAAAATTGGGATTTGGCGAAAACGGAATGTCTTCCTAGTTGAATAACGCAGTATAGTAGTATAGTGAGGCTTGGCAAGAAGAATAAATAAAAAATGGGATGGCGGCCAAATGGGATGGTGTCAAAATGGGATGTCGCGCAATTGTTATGACACGGTAGTAAAATGACGCTTGGCTTGTGAAATGTCGCGACAATGGGATGGGGGCGAAATGGAATGCGGTGAAACGGCATGGCGGCCAAATGGGATATGGTGTCAAAATGGGATGTCGCGCTATTGTTATGACATGTTAGTAAAATGACGTTTGGCTTGTGAAATGTCGCGAAAATGGGATGGGGCAAAAAATGGGACGGCGGCAAAATGGGATTGCACCAAAATGGGATGTGGAACTAAAACCACCCCCACCACTCAGCGTAGAGGCTCTAAACAAGAAAAATAATAATAATAAAAGGCATGCATTACTTTGTGGAATGCGATATTTTTCCATTTTTCCATTTTTACAAATCGCGGTTTTAGGTTCGACGTGATTTGTAAAATATTTTTACATTTTTACAAATCACCGGTTAACAGCGTGTCCTCGAACTGATGGCGATCTAAGCCGATTCGGAAAGTTGAATGATCATCAAAACTGACTAGGCCTGATGTGTTCACAAAATGATTACGTGTGTGTGTGTGTGTGTGTGTGTGTGTGTGTGTGTGCGTGTGTGTGTGTTTGCGTGCGCGCGTGTGTGTGTGTGTGTTTGCGTGCGTGTGTGTGTGTTTGTGTGTATGTGTGTGTGTGTGTGTGTGTGTGTGTGTGTGTGTTTTAGTAGTCTGGACGATTACTGATCCACGATGTTTAGTGTCAACCTTTTTCTTTCAGGCCGACAGATTGACTTGATATTCTGATATCGCTTGACGCTACCTTTTTTAGTTTTTAGTTGTTTTTGTTTTGTAAATCGAGATTTAGGAAGGTTAGCAATATGTCTATTCCCAATGTTATTGTCGATTCAGTGGTTTTTAAGTCTTTATACGGGAATTTATATGACACAGAGAAAACTTAAATTACGACATTCGATATTACGGTACTAAATAATATATAAAACACAAAAATGATACAATAGAACAAAAAATGAAAAAAGATTATCCTCGAGTATTGTGCATAATCTTGTGCAATATTATCACAGGCTCTTGCATCAGAAAAACAGCTGGTTAATTGTTCAACCCTTCCGTCCACTTTTTGTGCGCATTCACGTTTTTACACTTTCGCATTATTTGTGACCCTCCACCACGGAATGAGTCGCATGTCACCTTTGCATGATTTTCATATTTTTACCTTTTCCTTAAGATTTTTTATGCTCTATCCAGTTGTGAAAACCGTTTTAGAAAAGAGCAAAAACTGTTTGAGTTATAAGCCTGTGACTAAGGTGACCGTCACACTGTTACCAGACACTCCCCGGCTTATATTAAGCCTAGCGCAGAACCGCGCGAGGTGACATGCGACTCATTTCGTGGTGGAGGGTCACATTTGCAAATGGTTGATTATTTTGTATTGTTTTCCTTTGTTCTCTTGTCTATTGGTAATCCATTAAGCAACATATGAATAGCGTTTAGTTCATTATTTTTTGTTCGTCGCGATATAACCTTCGTGGTTGAAAACGACGTTAAGCACCAAATAAATAAAGAAAGAAAGAATTATTTTTTGTAGGAAAGCAAAAACAAATATCAATAAATAATACATTAGACCGGTTTTGTGTTTCACGATAATCATTGTTGACAATCTGCATCCGGTACAACTTCGTAATTGAAAAAAGAATGACGGTGAATAAAAACAAGTTCAGGGACATCGACGTTAAAATATTAACCTCTCAACAACGTAAACCATAGCTAGGTGTTTAAAGGAAATGTAAACATCATCTCCATGACACGAATCTGCACATCAGTAATTTGGCTACAACCACAGGAGCTTGTGCTAAAGTACTTGGTGTGGGCCAATACATCCAACAACCATCCAACAACCATCGCATAAAATCTTTTCATAACAGAAGAGAAGGAACTGTTTTTTTCTGTACGCCCAATTCGTTGCAGTCACACATGCGGAACTTTTGATGCCCCAGCAAATATAACAAGTCGCGTCAAGCGATATTAAAAGTTAGCCAACCTGTTGGCCTGAAACTACAAGATCGACTCTGAAAACCCGTCGAGACTACAAAAACCTGGTTAGCCAAGACCGGTATTCAGAGATGGGTAGAGCTGGTCTCGACATCATCATCATCATCATCATCATCATCATCATCATCATCATCATCATCATCATCATCATCATCATCATCATCATCATCAATCCCCTGACGGGGACTGTCGTCGGGGGGACATGAGGGATGACAAAGAGACATAGCACAGGGGTGTTGCTAGACATTTTCATGTTGGGACATTTAGCCGAAACTGTCAGAAAGCTTTAGGACATCTTGGAAAATGTTCGGCTATTATTTTGGCTCATACAAAGTCACCGCAACATTGAAGCACAAGACTCAAGAGGGGAACACCAATACATACAATCATTGTCTTAGGAACACAGATTATAGGGGCGGAGCAGTTAAGCCAGAGGGGGGTGGGGGGGGGGGGGTACAACCTGAGGTCCAGGTTCCCGTTGGGGGGTTGCCCCCTGAAACTGAAGAATTTTAGCTATTTTATAAACAATCATCAACTGGTGTCAGCAACCACTCATTGTTTCTTTTAACGTTAGTATTAAATAATGGCAATTTATCTTCACTGATATCTGCTCCCGACATCATATAGTATGGTTAAAAGGAAGACATGTCCTAACTGTGACAATTAAACAATTAACTCTTCCCCCGGCTTTACAGACAGAAAAAAAAATCACAGACAGAATTAATTTTTTTTTCTTTTCGATCACATTTAATAGGGCACTTGTCAAGAAGGGTGTTGCAGGTTGCGAGCGGATGGTGTTGCTGCTTGTTTTGATAGTGTTTTACCGATAGTCATAATAACTAGCCAATCACAGCCTGGGTGCGTCCTGCCGCTAGCTTCGAGTCTGACCTGATAAACTATCGCGAACCGGCGAACGCAAACGCTGAGAGTGTGGTTTCCCTTGTCCAAGGGAACCCACTCTGGCATCTATATTTTTTGGCAATGGTTTCCGTTCAAAACATTGATGTTTCGTTTTTGGTATTCGCGAAGGAAATAAACGTCAGTCAGTTGACTAAGTACATCGGCAGCAGTTTTAGCAATCAAAGCCTGACCAATACAAAAAAACTGGAAACCTTTGGCCGATTTAGGCGAATACTCTTCGGACATTTGGCCGATAGGGACATGAAAGTTTCGGCCAAAGTACAAAAAATCGGCGATTGGCCGAAGGACCGACCCAAACGACACCCCTGCTTAGCATATGCCAGAAGAAGACCTAATTTTCACAACCGATTTTTTTAAAATTCTGAGCACATGCACAAGTAAAAATAACATAACTCTACATTTTTGGATCCAGGAATTTACAAAAAACACTAAACATTTTTGAGTCTGTAAAGCCGGGTAAGACGTCATCAAAGACATTTATCAAGAACTAGATGATTACCCGCTTCGCCGGGTACCGGCTTCGCCGGAAAGAAGTAGAGCCGAATACCAGGCTGCGCCTGGGACCCGGCAAAGCCGGGTGTACGCCGGCTTCGCCGGCGCACGAAGGAAAGGAGATAAACGCGCAAAACACTGGCGCACGAAGGAAAGGAGATAAACGCGCAAAACAATGGAGACCTTCTAAAAATAGTAACGTGCAGTGGCCTTCTAAAAATAGTAACGTAGTAACGGGAATATGGATTGACGCCACACGGAGGAAGGGAGATAATCGCGGCTGAAAACACTGGAGAAGATAAGGAAGAGTTACTGGTAGTGGATCCCGACCAAAAAACAAAAAAAAAATCGGTTCAGCGCGCACAGCGCTGCGCGCTGAGAGCACGTGTTGAAATATCTCATCGATGAGGTTGTGTCCGGGGTGTAGCTGAATACGGTGTCCAAATTTGAAAAAGATCCACCGAGAACTTTGGCCGTGCATCGCGAACAGACAGACAGACAGACACTAGTCGTATATATATATAGACTAGATGAATACCCGCTTCGCCGGGTAGCCGGCTTCGCCGGGAAGAAGTAAAGCCGATATCCCGGCTTCGCCGGGTACCCGGCTTAGCCGGGTGAGTGGCGCACCGTACGCCGGCTTGGTGAGTGGCGCACCGTACGCGATTGACGCCACACGAAGGAAAACCTCTAAAAATAGTAACGGGAATGTGGATTGAGCGTTGTGGACAGTGACCTTCTAAAAATAGTAACGGGAATATGGATTGACGCCACACGAAGGAAGGGAGATAAACGCAAAACACTGGAGAAGATAAGGAAGAGTTACTGGGAATGGATCTGGGAAGATGAACAGAAAAATCAAAATCGGTTCAGCGCTGCGCGCTGAGAGCACGTGTTGAAAATTCTCATCGACCAGGTTGTGTCCGGGGTCTACCTGAATATGCCCACCAAATTTGAAGCAGATCCATCGAGAACTTTGGCCGTGCATCGCGAACACACAGACACACATCGTATATCTATATATATATACTAGAATGAATACCCGCTTCGCCGGGTAGCCGGCTTCGCCGGGAAGAAGTACTTAGAGCCGTACGCCGGCTTCGCCGGGTCCGAACAATGGACCCGCCAAGCTCGCCAAGCTTAGGTCCCTCCCAGATTCGTGGAATGGGAACAGCACGAAAATGATTCAGTGGCCATAATGCCATTCCTGACCATATCGAGTCCCATCCTTGTCGACGAATGTAACCGTGTTAATCACCTTTGGAGGCGAACTCCACTCAAACAGGACTGAGCAAGTTAGAGCTTCTCAAAGGAAGGCCAGTACATAAAATTACACAAAAGCCGCCAGACCACATCACAAACAGAACTGAACAATGCACAGGTGTTGCTCACATAGAGACACACACACACACACACACACAAAAACACAGAGAAGCCGTATCTATAGAGAGATAGATGACAGTGTATTTTTCGCGTGGCTATAAATTGATTCGACCTTTGCACTTTGACAGTGAGGATAATTTACGGGTCCAATTTACGTTCTGGACACTGCGTTGACCTTCTAAAAATAGTAACAGTAACAGAACGCCGGGAATATCCGAAGACGCTCCACTGACACAAAAGTGCACCAAACGAAGGAAGGGAGGTAAACGCTGAAAACCTGGAGAAGATGAGAAGATAAGGAAGAGTTAGTTATAATGGTGAAATGAACACAAAAACCAAAATCATTTCAGCGCTGCGCGCTGAGAGCACGTGTTGAAATATCTCATCGATGATATTGTGTCCGGGGTGTAGCTGAATACGGTGTCCAAATTTGAAAAAGATCCACCGAGAACTTTGGCGTTGTGATGTGGTGTAGCGGCTATGGTGTGTCGGTATGGGGGCCCGGGTAGCTGAGGTGGAACCAAAATAGCTGAGGTGGAACCAAAATCGGTTCAGCGCTGCGCGCTGAGAGCACGTGTTGAAATATCTCATCGATGAGGTTGTGTCCGGGGTCTCTCTGAATAAGCCCACAAAATTTGAAGCAGATCCATCGAGAACTTTGGCCGTGCATGGCGAATACACAAACACACAGACACACAGACAGACACAAGTCGTATATATATATAGATACGACTAGTGTCTGTGTGTCTGTCTGTCTGTCTGTGTGTCTGTGCGCGATGCACGGCCAAAGTTCTCGATGGATCTGCTTCAAATTTGGTGGGCATATTCAGGTACACCCGGGAACCGATTTTGTTTTTTGTGCTGAACCGATTTTTTTGTGTGTGTCTGGATCCACTACCAGTAACTCTTCCTTATCTTCTCCAGTGTTTTTAGTCGCGATTATCTCCCTTCCTCCGTGCGGTGCGCATAGCCGGGTCCCCGGCGCAGCCGGATATTCGGATCGACTTCTTCCCGGCGCAGCCGTACCCGGCGAAGCGGGTATTCATCTAGTATATATATATAGATAGAACAAAAAGAGGTCTGGGTAAATCATCTGGAAGAATTTGTGTGTAAAGTTTCATGAAGATCTGTCCAGTAGCTTTTGGGGGAATCGCTCTCTCCACAACACACATACAAATACACACACACACACGCGCGCGCGCGCACACACACACACGCACTCACACACACACACACACACACACACACACACACTCAAACACACACACATACACACACTCAAACACACACACATACACACTCAAACACACACACACGCACACACACACACACACTCTAACACACATACACACGCAGCACACACACACACACACACACACACGCACACACACACACTCTCTCTAATACACACGCAGCACAGCACACACATCTATATATATATATATATATATACGACTTGTGTCTGTCTGTCTGTGTGTCTGTCTGTGTGTGTGTCTGTGTGTGTGTGTGTGTGTGTTCGCGATGCACGGCCAAAGTTCTCGATGGATCTGCTTCAAATTTGGTGGGCATATTCAGGTAGACCCCAAACACAACCTGGTCGATGAGAATTTTCAACACTTGCTCTCAGCGCGCAGCGCTCAACCGATTTTGGTTTTTCTGTAGATCCACTACATCCATTCCCAGTACCTCTTCCTTATCTTCTCCAGTGTTTTGCGTTTATCTCCCTTCCTTCGTGTGGCGTCAATCCATATTCCCGTCACTGCACTGTCCAGAACGCGGCTTTCCTTGCATGTACCCGTAAGTTGTCCTCACTGTAAAAGTGCAAAGGTCGATTCTATTTATCGAAAAATCCACTGTCATCTATCTCTATATATTTATATATATATATATATACACTACTCACAAAAAGTTAAGGATCACTATGAGAAAACAGGTGCTCAATAAAATTAGTTGGCTACTGTTATTTATTTCTCAGTCAAACCAAATTGTTATGAATTCTTGTTCAGCTGTAAGTGGGCGATGTTGTGTTAGTGGGAAAATTGCACGGGATTCTCTACTACTGAGCTTGGTAGCAAAAGAAAAAGCGGAAACTTGCGAAAAAGGATCTTGTTTAGGACCGTTCAGCCCGAACACATTGCACAAGCCACATGGAAAAACCATTATGCACGTGCAAGCACTGCTGTTTATGTGTGAGATGCTGTCACTTGCTTGGCTTTTTGAGAAGACATACCACCAGTATTAGGCATTATCTGACAATGCCTCCACGACGAAAATTGAACGAGTTTGAGAGGGAACGAGCTGTTGCATGGTTCCAAGATGGTGTCCCCAAGCAAGAAGTGGCCAGGCGATTTCACGTGTCCAGACTGATTCAACGTTTCACAGCCACTGGGAGGGTCCAGGAAAGACGCAGACCTGGGCGACCAAAGAAGAAAACTCCACGTGAAGATCGTCTCATTTGAACGACTAGTCGTGCAAACAAGAACAGCCTCTTCCAGCATTATTCGAAGGCAGCTGAGGGTGGCTACTTACACCAACATCAGCCAGCAGACCATACGGAATCGCCTTCATGGGTTTAACCTCCGTTCTCGTCGCCCAGCTGTACGGCCACGCTTAACTCCAGCCCATAGGGCAGCACGCCGCACTTTCTGAAGACATCACGTGAGGTGGACACGTCAGCAATGGTCCCAGGTCCTGTTCAGTGATGAATCACGCTTCACCCTGAACCACAACGACGACCGACTGAGGGTCTGGAGGCGCCAAGGGGAACGCTACATTGGCGCCACTGTCCAAGAAAAGGGGGCCTTTGGTGGAGGTTCTGTAATGGTCTGGGGGGCCTTCAGCCTTCACCACAGAACACCCTTGTTTCATGTACTGGGTAACCTGACTGGCCTCCGATACCGGGATGAGATCCTTCGACCGCTGGCTGTGCCTACACTGCAGCAGATGGGACCGCAGGCTGTCTACCAGGATGACAACGCTCGCACCCACAGGGCAAGGGTGGTCAACGACGTCCTGCAGCAGTCTGGAGTCAACATAATGGAGTGGCCAGCATGCAGTCCCGATCTCAACGCGATTGAGAACGTCTGGGATGAGTTGGATCGCAAAGTGAGGAGCAACCACCCTCCTCCCAGGGATGTCCACCCCCTCTACCAGATGCTGCAGGCTGAGTGGCAGGCGCTTCCACAGAGGATCTTCACCACCCTGGTCAACTCTATGAGGACTCGCTGCGTCGAGTGCCAGAACAGCCAGGACGGTTACACGCATTACTGAACTTTTGGGAGCATCTGAAATGTCATGTCTTGTGATTTCAACGACTTTGTGAAATTAAATTTCGATACGTACACACTTTGATAAAATGTACAGACCAAACGATTGCTCAACATTGAAGGAAATGTTGTATCGTTATCACTAAAGAATTGAATTAAACGTTTGCCAAATACCAACGCATTGGCTTTCTTAAATGGAAAGTTATAAATTTGTGTGCAAGTGATCCTTAACTTTTTGTGAGTAGCTTAGATATATACGGCTTCTGTGTGTGTTTGTGTGTGTGTGTGTGTGTGTGTGTGTGTGTGTGTGTGTGTGTGTGTGTGTGTGTGTGTGTGTGTGTGTGTGTGTAGGCAACACCTGTGGATTGTAGAGTTCTGTTTGTGATGGGGTCTGGCGGCTTTTGTCTCTCTGTATGTTCTGGCCTTCCTTTGAGAAGCCATAACAGTTATTATAGGGCTTAGAAATAAGCTCTAAAATTCTCAATCCCGTTTGAGTGGACTTCGCCTTCAAAGGTGATTGTGGTGTTTCGGTACTCCGTTACATTTGGCGTCGTCGACAGGGATGGGACTCGACATGTAATGTTCAGGCCACTGAATCATTTTCGTGCTGTTCCCATTCCACCAACCTGGGAGGGACCTAAGCTTGGCGGGTCCATGGTTAGGAACTTTGGGGACAAAGTTCATTCAAAGGGGGTCGAGTGTGACAGGGAGACTACCGTCGCCCTTCACAGCAGACTCTGCAGAGTTGTTCGCCTTAGAAGTTGTGAGCTATTTATAGCTAGCTCGCCAGGCAACACCTGTGGATTGTAGAGTTCTGTTTGTGATGGGGTCTGGCGGCTTTTGTCTCTCTGTATGTTCTTGCCTTGCTTTGTGTGGGCATAAACTGGTGGATGAAAATGTTCAACACGTGCTCTAAGACGGCGAACCGCCACGCTGTCTGTCTTTGTCTCGCGATTCACCCGGCGAAGCCGGGTATTCCTCTAGTACGTCATATGTGACCTGTTCTCACAAAGTGATAGATACGTCGCTTGCAGCCAGCTGCTCAGCGAACAGAATAAGGTGGTGAGGGTCAATATGTTTGAAATTCACTTTTTTGCTGTTTCAGAGAGAACTATGCTTCATTTACCATATACTGCCTGCATTTAGTCAAAATCATCCTAAAAATGTGTTAAACTTGATTTTATTGATACCTCTATTGATCCGAAGCGTCCCTTTCGTGTATACAAAGGCCATTCGAGGCAACATTGTCAAACTGATTTTTTGCAGAACCCCCGCTTATTATACATCGCTGGAAAGGTCAAGGACAAAATTTTGATCTGGTGCACCAAGACTTTCATAGAAACCCAATCATAACAGTTGTAACGACCAAAATAATCATTCTTTCTGGTCTCTTTTGATACTATTTCTCACCATTTCATAAGCTATGAAGCATGTATTACCTAGTTTGCTAGAGAAAAATACCTGTTTTCAGTGTTACAACTTTAACATTGATTTTCTCAAAATGGCCGACATGCTGGTTAGTAGTTTTAAACTAATGTAACAGAGTGATTTGTTTTACCACTGACTTGCAACTTACATCATCTTAAAGAAGGATTTCCGTCCTTTCTTAGCATATATATATATATACATATCACAGGATGTTAAAAATCAACTTATCTATCATTTTGTGAGAACGGGTCACATAATATAGGCACTGAGACACTTACACACACACATGTTACAATGTATCATCTGTTCTGTTTGTGGGAGTATCCTATTGCATTCACTCGTCGGCTCTAAGAATGGCAATTGGGGGTCCGGGGACCCTCTAGGCAGAGCGTCTGAGGAAGAGCCTTTGCGATGATTTAAATGGACCGGACCAAGAAGGGCACTGTGATACAAGCCCCTATGGTTACAATATCAGTCTTTTCGCACCACCGCCTACTTGCCCATCTCGTTTTGCTCATGATATATTTCTGAAAAATGATACCCGGGATGTTCCCATATGCCAAATCGTGCATGTCCTTAAAACGCTTCAATGGCTCTATATTAATTTGTGATGAAAACAATACTTATTGATAACAATCTGTCATCTGAAACCTGTAGCAAACCGTCTGTCACGTTTCTCGTTCTATACTGTAGACAAACTAATTGGACAGGAAACACACGTGGATACAGACAGACACAGATACAGAGACAGACAGGCAGGCACAGAGGCAGACAAACAGACAGACGGACAGTTGCAACAAGGAAGTTACGTCAAGCATTTCCACGTGACTTGTAACCAATCACTTAGCAGCTGTCGTACACCAAAGAATACAAGCAGATCCGGGTCTGGAGGCCAAGAGGGTGTATAAAACACCTTGCGCCGATCTGCGAGGAAGCTAGCGGTCTCATCGTGGACATGCATGACAACTGAACCGTGAAACTATCCGCCAGACTCTCTACAAACAGTGCCGACCTCAACTTGCATCTTTTTGCCGAGAGTGCAACTGAAGAGTTGCTGTGAGTATTTTCTTTTAATTTGACAAAGACTCGAGACATGTTTAAAATTGTTGTTTTTCCTTGTACATGTTAAAAGTTTAGACAAGTGTTGAATAGTTTTGCATTAAACATTATCATAAATTTTGGTTATATACAACCGTTTTAGAAAACAGAGACAACAACGAACAAAAAATGCTCCTGGACACTAATTATATAATTATTTTGAAATTGTATTTTAAGTACTGCGTAATTTTTACTTGTAACTAAAGTTTAAATTGTCATTTATGATTTACATTTAATACAGGTTAAACATCAACTTTCCTTATTGTTTCTTTTTATAGCGATGTTCCTTAGAATGTACATATTTTTTGTACATATTCTTTGAGTGTTTTTGACACATTACATTAATTTGCAAGTACACAAGTAAACTCGGCAAAACAAATTATTGCGACTTTTTCCCAAACAAAGTTGGATTGGGCATATCCTTTTTTTTACCTTTTTTTTTTTTACAGATTTTATAATATGTGACTTTGGCGTTAGGTTGATTTGAATAGGAAACCTTATTTTATAGGTTGACACGTGATACCCATGAGTATCGTCTGTTAGGAGTAAGCAATGAACAGCTGACGCACAACAAATAAAGTTTCACTAAAAAGGCCATCATTTGATGGGTTTTTTATGGTTATTTTCTTTCTCTTTCTTTTTTGGGGGGGGGGGGGGGCGGCGCGTTAATTGTTTTGCCGAGTTTATTTCAAATCCATGCCTCCTTCATATGATTTAAACTTGGCCCACACATTATTGCAACAAATTTTGCACCCAAATTAAAGCGTTAACACCCGTGTAATTTCATTAAAACTTTATATGCCAGTTAAGGCCGTTTACTTGACTATCAGGATCAACCTTTTGGATTAAAGATTTCTTTAACAGGGATCACGTGACCGCCGCTCAAATAAAGGTACCCTCAAAATCGACGAGACAAAAACGGAAGGGCCCAATAAAAAAATCGACCAAAAAATTACAATGGGCAAAACTTTGCAACTGTTAAATACGAGAAGAACTTCAAATCAATTATCTACCATAAACAGTTATTTGTTAAGATGTTTTGCAATGTTTCAAAAGAAGTTGTTAAAGTCGTCATATGATTGTTCACTTGTGTCAAAAAACGTCATGACTTCAATCAATCAATCAATCAATCAATGACGCTTATATCGCGCATATTCTAGGCGCTCTGCAGTGATGCCGTGTGAGATGAAATTTTATACGGCCAGTAGATTGCAGCCATTTCGGCGCATATTTACCTTTCACGGCCTATTATTCCAAGTCACACGGGTATAGGTAGACAATTATTAACTGTGCCTAAGCAATTTTGCCAGGAAAGACCCTTTTGTCAATCGTGGGATCTTTAACGTGCACACCCAATGTAGTGTACACGGGGGGAGGGTTCGGACACCGAAGAGAGTCTGCACACAAAGTTGACTCTGAAATAAATTTCCGCCGAACCTGGGATCGAACTCACGCTGACAGCGGCCAACTGAATACAAATCCAGCGCGCTACCAACTGAGCTATATCCCCGCCGACTTCGAGTGTTTTTAGACAAATGATTGATACACCAACTGCGAAAGTTTTATGTTCAAATATGCACTGACGCAAATTTGCTAGGCGTGTAAACACGCTTGATATTTAAGGGATGATTCTGGTGCCACAGCGATACCCAGCCAAGCGTGACCGTAGCATGTTTTGAGAGCCAGACAGCGATAACTGCAGTCAGATCGAAAAGCGTGAACGTTCTATATATTTTTTTTTTTAATCATGTGTTTGCATGACTAGCGAATTTACACAAGTGATTACACACAAATGAAACTTCGACAGTATCTGTATCAATCATTCATTTGTAGACATGCAAAGTCATGAATTGTTTGGACACAAGTGAACAATCCTATGACGAGTTTAACAACTTTTTTCTAAAACATTGCGTCCCATCTGACAAAAAATATCTGTAACGATCCAACATTTCGCTCGAAGTATTTTCAGTATGTTGATGAAATATTCTGAAAGTTTCAAAGCAATCCACCAAGTCATTGCTAAAGTGCACCGCTTTTTGTTATGACACCCCTAAAAAATGACTCAAAAAGTCCCGTTTTTGACCGCTCTTGCGATCGACACATGCATCAGTAGGAATAGCATAGCACACGAAATAAGCAAGCTAGCTAAACAAATCAACCTGTTCAAGGTAGATAATTGATTTGACTTTCTTCTCGTATGTAAAAGTTGCAAAGTTTTGCCTATTGTGAATTTTTGTCGATTTGTAATTGGGCCCTTCCGTTTTTGTCTTGTCGATTTTAATAAAATGACACGAGAATTAATGTTTTAATTTGGGTGCAAACTTTGTTGCAACAATTGTTTGGCCAAGTTTAGTCAAGTATTAAAGCTGACTAACCACACACTTTGACATCACGACTGCATAAGAATCAAGATAAAGGATTTCCTTTCACAGTTATCTAAAACGTCATGCGTTGATGATTTTATGTTAACTGTTATACAGGCTCGTGAGTATACTTAAAAGTACAGCTACCAAGGACTCAATAAGTAATGGTGTTTTTGTTTTGTTCTTTGGTCAACTAAAAGAAAAGGAAACTGTGTAGCTTTTTTCAGTAGTTTTCCTTTTGTTTTACTCCCAAAATTACACTTAAAACTGTAATATCAGTTACAATAAATTATTGTTTACATTATTAATTTGACCAACAACAACAATAAAAACACGAGGAGACACCAGAGTAAAATTACAAGAAACTAATAGTATTTAATATGATTTGAAATGACATGATTATGCTCCTTTAAAAAATGAAAACGCCGTTTTGTCATCGCGAAATATTGCCACAATTATCGTGATCATCTCAGAAAAAAAACCATGAATTGATAGAGACGAGACACAGATAAATAAATATATTAGATTCAAACAATTCTGTCAGTCTGTCCACTAATAAACCAAATTTAGAGTTCTCATATAGCAATCATAATTGGAACCTGTATTCAAACTCTGGTTCAGAAAAAGGTCACATTGACGTTATTATTCCGCTTTTTTCACTAATAATTTCAAAGTGTCCATTTGTCATGGGAAGTAACTCATTTGTTCAGTTCGACGACTTCCTTGGTTATTACCTCCCATTGATTGGACATTTCTCATACTGCCATTCCTGGCAAACGAAGACCGTCTCTTTTTGACTCTCTCTGCCAAAAGGAAATATTTGACGTCACATGCGAAACAAAGTTCGAGAAGACCTCATAATGCAAGTAAATGGCGTCACGTAAAAATTCTATCACTTCTTCTTTTCCCCTGAAAATGACAAAGAATTTCGAGAACAAAGTTTGTCTCGGTTCTTCGCCATATCAGCAGCAGAAAATGACTTGTAAGGTCACCACCTGATTGTGCATGTATCGGTATCGTATATCATTAAACTCGGTAGCTCTCATTATGGGGACCCTGGGGAAGTTATGACGAAAAATATATTCACGCAAAACATATCTCGATCTGTGCAAAAGTGTATAACTAGAGTCTGCCTACGTGACTGCGATGATATTACACAATACCACGCAAAACACGTGCTGACCTAAATCACAGAAGCATGCAGGCTGGCTCAGTCGCTGGGCCTTCGTCCTTTCAATGTTGTGTTCTGCTCTTGTTCAGACGCTACATTTGGCGAGTGTGGCGAGGAAGTAGCGTTCTTAGGCAATTCTCGCCGCGAGGAAATCTAATTTAGCGAGCTGAACTTAACTGCACTGAACTTTCTTTTACAAGGATGCATAAACACACCCACATACCCACCACCACACCACCCAACCCCCCCACACACACACACACAATAAAATAGGAGAACAGATCGAGCGCTGCAGATAAATGAAAAGGTATACTCTTCCATACAGATCGCGGACACTTCGCTTGAAAAAACACCTTTTGTTGTTACTTTCATCATTATTTCTTCTAAAATGTGACGGTCAAGATACCCCGCGTGCATTGTTCCAACACTCATAGCTGGTCCAAATGGTATTCGCCTTTCAACACAGGCACCACTGTCATTTCAAATACTTTGCAACACATGTAGCCCAAACAAAACATGAGTCCGTATCCTTTTTTATATTTAGTCAAGTTTTGACTAAATATTTTAACATCGAGGGGGAATCGAAACGAGGGTCGTGGTGTATGTGCGTGTGTCTGTGTGTCTGTGTGTCTGTGTGTCTGTGTGTGTGTGTAGAGCGATTCAGACTAAACTACTGGACCGATCTTTATGAAATTTGACATGAGAGTTCCTGGGTATGAAATCCCCGAACGTTTTTTTCATTTTTTTGATAAATGTCTTTTATGACGTCATATCCGGCTTTTCGTGAAAGTTGAGGCGGCACTGTCACGCCCTCATTTTTCAACCAAATTGGTTCAAATTTTGGTCAAGTAATCTTCGACGAAGCCCGGACTTCGGTATTGCATTTCAGCTTGGTGGCTTAAAAATTAATTAATGACTTTGGTCATTAAAAATCTGAAAATTGTAAAAAAAAATAAAAATTTATAAAACGATCCAAATTTACGTTTATCTTATTCTCCATCATTTGCTGATTCCAAAAACATATAAATATGTTATATTCGGATTAAAAACAAGCTCTGAAAATTAAATATATAAAAATTATTATCAAAATTAAATTGTCCAAATCAATTTAAAAACACTTTCATCTTATTCCTTGTCGGTTCCTGATTCCAAAAACATATAGATATGATATGTTTGGATTAAAAACACGCTCAGAAAGTTAAAACAAAGAGAGGTACAGAAAAGCGTGCTATCCTTCTTAGCGCAACTACTACCCCGCTCTTCTTGTCAATTTCACTGCCTTTGCCATGAGCGGTGGACTGACGATGCTACGAGAATACGGTCTTGCTGAAAAATGGCATTGCGTTCAGTTTCATTCTGTGAGTTCGACAGCTACTTGACTAAATATTGTATTTTCGCCTTACGCGACTTGTTTTTTATTGAAACACAGCTTGGGCCCTTGTTGATCTTAATCAACCCATTTTCTTGTGCAACAAGTTAAACTGGCTTCGCGTGCGATTATTCACTGGCATAGTTAATACACTTGCAAGCCGTACGTACATGTTCATTGGTTTAACTGTTGAGTTAAGGTACAGTATTAAACACAATGTCAAAGAGGTTTTATGAGGGACATTTTGAATAATTGTGCCTGTGATTGGATTATTTTCAACCCCCTAGCTGTTAATGTTTTCAGTTATAAAACATACCTTGGCATTATGTCACCTTTTTTGCATTTTAATAACATCTGATAACATATATATATCCATCTAGATCAGGCTTACACTCAGAAAGACTTGTATTTCGGCAACAGCACGATGACTGATGAGCGACTCATTCACGTAGCGAGATATGCGGTTCGTAAGTGTCACGAGATTTTGTCGAAGTAATTCGATGCTATCCCTGCAGACTTATGTTTTCCCACATTTAAAACACATTATATTTTGTGGTTAATTGTTTGTTTCCATGTTGATGTGTTATGTACAATTAAACCCCCCTTTTAAGACACCCCAGCCCACTCCCAATTTAAGACCTCTCCCCTTTAAGGCTTGCTTTTGTAGACTTTCTGTTCATACCCTCTGTTAACATAACCCCATTTTAAGACTCCCTCCTTTTTAAGACCTGAACTTCTCAGATTTTTTGAGGTCTTAAAAGGGGGTTTCAATGTACTAAATGTTGTTAACTAATCTTGCTTCTGGCCTCGGGTCCAGTGATTCATGTTGCTTCAGTGGTTGCCGAACGAATTCCACAGTGATCAATACCAAATCATTGCCTCGTGAGCTTTGGTCGGTGTTGCAATTGATCACCAATAATGCTTTGGAATAAAAATGAATAGAGTAAAATAAAACAAACAAGAGGCGAAGCCTTCAAGGCTCCCGTAAGAAATCGACAAACAGTAACACAAACTTAATCACTCCGTCACACACACACACACACACACACACACACACACACACACACACACACACACACACACACACATACACACACACGCACACTCGGACACACTACTAAACTGCATCAGCATAATTATCATGGCAAAGCTTGTCTACAATCATTAACCTACCCTAGAGCTGGCGTATCAAGATAACATATTCTTGGAATTGTCATACGACTAAGAGTTAAAGATATGGGCGTCACGATGGTCACACTCAGACAGGTTCACATGAGGTTATTTTCCCTGGTCCTCGCACTCCGAAGTCTATGATATTGTCCAGTGACACGTTGTCCTGCTGGCATCACCAGCTCCGCGTGCTTGGGCATGAACGGAAACGGCGTATGGCTGCCTAAATGGCGGGGTAAAAAAAGGTCATACACGTAAAATTCCACTCGTGCAAAAAACACGAGTGTACGTGGGAGTTTCAGCCCACGAACGAAGAAGAAGAAGAAGGCATGAACGGTCACAAAGAAGACCATTATCTCTCATATATACTGGCTGTGTGAAAGCTATTAAGGTCAATAACAGAAAAACCGTGTACTTCCTCACTGCAGCCCTGGGAAGCTTTTTAATCCTGTCCCACTCAATTATCGGGATGTTCCTGTGGTAGCACAACCTCTTGTTTAGAGTACACTATGCACTATGTCTTTGTATCAGAGAGTTGTAATGTTAATTTGTAAGGACGTCCTTTCCTGAAACAAATGAAAAGTTGGATTACAACGCTGCAGTGTTCTCTGCCCTGGATTGTAGCTTGCCCGTCGTAAATCAGCAGTAGATATGAGGGTACTCACTGTGTTCAATTGGAAATCTACCATGACCTTATTTGTCTTTTGCACTGCAGACACTAAGCAATAGGTACCTGCCATGTGGCCACTTTTTCCACTGCTGTCCTCAGTCTTATACTTTTCATCAAGACTTGTCACCATGCCGAGTGGATCTAAATTCGGAAGTCGCCATGTGGCTGAGGCATATCTGACATACTCTCATGGTCGATCTTGTTGTAGCTTATCCTCCTTTCTGAAACAAAAGGCAAAATGCGATTAGTTGTGATGACTACAACCTACACAAATATAAACAGTGTTTTCATACTGAATGGTCGGGTTATACAAGCCACTTTACCTATGCAGCATGGTAACCCTACAATATGCGAAACATATCAACTGACTGCAGCAGCCTGGTTCTTAAAATAATTCTGACGGTCAACACAGTCAACACACTATTCACAGTCCATTTGTTTGGACGACTGTCGTTGTCTCAAAACTCGCATTCTACCTGCTGTCCAAAAGAAGCTAATCTTACGTTGTGCTGCCTTGAAAGAAAATGCCAACAAAGACAAGGAAGCTGTTGCAATGTAAGTTTACCAAACGTTAGCGAATCATGATAGTGCGTAAACAGCAAACAGTACAATCAAAGAATGAAACGCGATACAGATTTATAGATCTAGCATTCAAAAACTGTCTTTCAAATTTAAAGGCAGAGTAAGCCTCCCGTAAACCATCACAGATACGGTCAGGCTTTTACACACAGTACAAACACCATTTCATTTAAACACTCACCAATTGAGAACATCCTAGGTGCCCTCCGTAAAGAGCGAACAATTTTCAAAGAATTTATTTTTGCGTGGTTTATCTTACCCCTGAGCCATCGTGAACCCGTGTGATCCAGTTTTCCCTTTTGACAATGCAGTCGTCATAGTTAGTCATTTGAATGCGACTCGACGTGAGCTTATCTACAATAGCACGTTTTTTGTATGCACGAAACAACGGCTGTGGTTCACAAGAACTCTAGCGATGGCTTTTGACTGTTGAGAGGAACGGCGATTTGCACTGATAAACCGGCCGTCGTCTGCTACGACCCTTGCGTGACCCTGCTTCCGGGCTTTTCTTTTTTTAAACTTTCACAACTTCGAATTGTTCTGATCTTGTCTTGATGAAAAACGAATTCTTTTATGATTAAAGAATGTTTGTGTAACAAGCTGTCAATTTATTATTTAGATTTTAAAAGTTAGGTCTAGCGCAAAAACGAGGCGCCGTTGTTGTTAACGGAACAAGTCTACGAAAATAAATTCTTTGAAAATGTCTCACGCTCGACAGAAAGCAGCCAGGATGTTCCCGTTCGGTGAGCGTTCAAATGGAAGTATGCTTGTACTGTATTTAGACGCTCGGGGAGCTCTGTGATGGTTTACGGGAGGCTTACTGTGCCTTTAAGGAAGTTGTTGCAAGGTACCAAATTTTACAGACAGAACCTTGACAAAGCATGTTTTGAAACTGAGGCAAAATCGTAATAATTTTGACTTTGAGAACAGATTCATTCCGTTTCCTTATATCTGCATGTTCAAATAAATGGTGGACAGTTTTAAACGGGCAGAGTAAACTTGAGACTCGATCAACTGCAAGTTTTGAAATTCACATAAATCGAACCAAGAACAAAGACATCCAAACATTACAGGCACTTCAGATCAACTCATTTCACTAGAGGTGACTGCCTAGCACTGTGTTTGATATCCGTGTCTGCTGAAATACAAAGAAATGAAACAAAACGGATTATCAGTAAGCTTAGGTGACACGTTGTAAGAGTGGGAGACACTAGATCTGTCTGTACTTACCGGGGACACGACTGCCAGATCTACACTGTGCTTTCGACAGCTCTTCCTCACGCAGACACTGGAAAAACGCTGTGCAGATCAAACTGTAGGAAATCTCCTTTGGTATCTTCTTTATCTATTTTTCTGGAGCTAAGAAACCGAACAATGTGAAATCGTCTTCCCCGAATCGGCGAATGCAGAGGTGAGAACTGAAAAGTGAATCTATACCACAATCCTTCACGCGACCTGACCTGATCTTGACCCCTGACCTGGTCAACATACCACACACGACACAAACCAGTCGCCTGCTTTTACCCCCCAACCCCCCCACCACCCGTTTTCTTTGGCTATACACTTTAACTACACACATGCCGACGAAATGTTGATCATTGCTTCAATACTCTGAAGATGTTGCTTGGATAATAACCAGGTGAAATTAGTATTTCGGTGTTCAGTCAAATGTTAAAGTTTCTATCACATACACACGCACGCACGCACGCACGCACGCACGCACGCACGCACGCACGCACGCACAGACAGACAAAGTTTAGCATCGCATAGGCTACACTTACGTGAGCCAAAAAATGAAATAAAAATACCGCGCTGACAGGGCTTGAACCTACGACTTCACGACTCTAACCGCACTCGGTTTTATATGGACTGAGACAGCGAAAGCTTTGACCCAGTTTGAACTCTGACTGAGATTTTTTTTTAAAGAAGAAAAAAAAGGTCTGTACACTACACCAGCGTGTGGGGCGATCGCAGTCACTGAGTCTTTGTTATGTTACGTCGATATCTCCCGTGCGGCACGGACGGACGTTTTTCGCCCAGTTAACGCTCGGTTTGATATGATAGTCAAATTGATGTTATTCTCATTATTTTTGCAAATTCAAATTGCCTTCGCGCTAATTCTCATTGTGTGTGTGTGTGTGTGTGTGTGTGTGTGTGTGTGTGTGTGTGTGTGTGTGTGTGTGTGTGTGTGTGTGTGTGTGTGTGTGGTGGGGGTGGGTGGGGGGGCGTGTGAGTGTGTGTGTGTATGTGTATGTGTGTGTTTGTGCATGTGCGTTAGCGTATTTGTGTGTGTGTGTGTGGTGTGTGTGTCTTATCCACTAGGCCACTGCGCCCATCTAATTGTTATTACACCCCCGGTATAGGGGTGTGTATAGGTTTCACTCGATGTTTTTGTTTGTTTGTGTGTTTGTTTGTTTGTGTGTTTGTTTGTGTTCGCAAGTAGATCTCAAGAATGAACGGACCGATCGTCACCAAACTTGGTGAACAGGTTCTATACATTCCTGAGACGGTCCTTACAAAAATTGGGACCAGTCAAACACACGGTTAGGGAGTTATTGGTGGATTTTGGTTTTTTGGGGGATCAACTACAGTTCAAGAATGAACGGACCGATCGTCACCAAACTTGGTGAACAGGTTCGATACATTCCTGAGACGGTCCTTACAAAAATTGGGACCAGTCAAACACACGGTTAGGGAGTTATTGGTGGATTTTGGTTTTTCGGATATTCCCGGCGTTCTCAGTGTTACCGGCTATTTTTAGAAGGTCATCGCAATGTCCAGAACGCTTTCCTTGGACCCGTAAGTTGTCCTCACTGTAAAAGTGCAAAGGTCGAATCAATTTATAGCCACGCGAAAAATACACTCTCATCTATCTCTATATATTTATACAATAGATATAGATATATATATACGGCTTCTCTGTGTGTGTGTGTGTATTTGAGTGTGTCTGTAGAAAACACCTGTGTATTGCACAGTTCTGTTTGTGATGTGGTACCTAGGGCGTCGTCGACAAGTATGGGCTGTCCAGAGACCCCCCCTGGGTGGGCAAGTAAATAAAATACAAGAAATCAAAAACAAAATGACCGAACATGACAATACACTCCTTCCAGTTCATGCGGACAGTTCTGCTGCAACCGCGAAGCACCAAACAACTTCGCAAAATCCAAATCCTGGCCCCCAGGCGCCCTGTAAGTCTCAGACGGCTCGGGCAGAGGCGCCGCTTCATGGGACCCCCGGGTTAAAGGCCTCCCTCCTACGCAAAGCCCAGAACAGGAAGGAGGACTCGAAAGAAGAGCAGCTCTTCGAGAGGTTGATGGGGAGAATGGAGGAGGGATTGGCCCAGAGATTCAGAGAATACAAACTTAAAACTGAACAGGAAATAAAGCAGCAGATGAGGGAGGAGCAGGAGAAGGCAGAGCTTGAGCTAGCCGACGCTGCACTAGATAAGCTAAAAACAGGAGAGCAATATGCAAATTTAAATGAACAACAAAGAGGCCTTCAAGGTTTCATCGAGCAGTGCCTCGGCTTCATGGTTAAGGCCAGACAGATGCAGAGTCCTCTCGACCTGATCGACTCCCTCTCAGCTACATACACACAACTCTCCAACACCAAGGTTGAACGCTTCATTCCGGGCGGCGCCACTCTGGCGCTGGGCGCCCTTGCTGGTGCCAAGCAGTTGTCCGTGACGGATATGAAAGCTGTCAAAACCACTTTTTAACCTATTTTAAATCTGCCCTTTAACTTACCTTCTTTGTGCGTGTTAAAATGGCTGAACAAAGTGAAAGCGGTCACGGATTTATCATATTACAGTGGAACTGTCGCTCTATCAACTCTAACTTCTCTCAGCTATATAATTATATATCAAATCACTCTGCTGACATCTTAGTTATCCAGTCAGTCAAGAGAAAACGCTCCCTACTGCCTTCTATAGATGGTTTTGACTTCCCTCCCATAGTAGAGCAAAAGGGCTCAGGGCAACTCATTCAAACAGCTATTTATCTAAAGTCTTCCTTAAATTACAAACCCTTTGCACCTCTCATCCCTAGTTCAGAAATTCTCAGTACATGTGCTGTTGAAATCGAAATAAAAGGATCCAAAAACCTCAACATAGTTAACATATATTACCCCCACGGGTGTAATAAAAAAGGAACTACCGACTGGCTAAAATCCCTGGATCATGGCAGGGCACACTGGTGCGTGATGGGTGATTTTAATAATCACCACCCTCTGTGGGACTCTGCTAACCCTAGATACAAACATGCCAATAGCAACCTTGCTGACGTCATTTTGGAAACTGACTTTTGTATACTAAACGATGGCTCGGCAACCAGACTTCCAGACAGAGCTGACCATTCCCCGTCAGCAATCGATCTCTCCCTTTGCTCAAATGCCATAGTCACTGACATCGACTGGAACGTTTTCCCGGACGCCCTCGGCTCCGATCACTTACCCATTGTTCTTACCTTCCGCCACTTCGCCCCTAATCGCAATAACTCGGAGGTCAGAAAAAAGTACAATTACAAACAGGCAAATTGGGACAGCTTCCGTGCGGAGCTCGAGGGTGTCAGGGAGGAAACTCTCCTTACGGATGACATCGAAGCCTCTTACAATAACATACGTCAATGTATACTCACTGCTGCCAATAATCACATTCCGCTTAAATCAGTAAATCCTAACTGTAAGGCCAAAAGGAATGAGTGGTGGAATGCAGACTGTGATGAAGCCTTGGCAAACAAGCGATATCACATTAGGACATATCTCAGGCACTGCTCAGACGCTAACTTCACGAATATGAAGTCAGCTGAAATACAATTTAACCAGATCACCGCTGAGGCTAAACTTCAAAACTGGGAAAACTTTGTCCACAAAGAAACTAAAGATTACAAAGACTGTGGCAAAATCTGGAAGAAAATCCGCAGATTTAAATGTAGATACAGAACTAAAGAAAAGCCACTATTATCGGGTGATAAAATGACCACAACTGACTCTGAAAAGGCAAACCTATTAGCAGATACCTTTGCCAAAAATAGTCAATCAAAATCCCTAGATACTGAACGACTCAATTATAGGTTAGATCAGGAGAAGGGTTTCACATACCCCCCAGATGACAACCAGTTGCCTATAAACTGCATGTTTAAGGCAAAAGAAGTCCAAAACGCCATCTCTTCTGTGAAAGACCCAAAAAAATCCACAGGTTTAGACCCAATATCATATCACATGATAAAACATCTACCACCTAACTTTGTTAAGTTGCTCACTCAGTTTTTCAACCTATGCTGGTTAAAGGATACTATCCCCGCAGCGTGGTCAGACTCACAAGTAGTAGCAGTATTGAAGAGCGGAAAACCGGGCAATCTACCTGGCAGTTACCGCCCCATATCACTAACCCCCCACCTCAGCAAGATCTTTGAGCGTGTGGTGAACCAGAGGCTGGAGTTCCACCTCAATAAACACAATATCATTCCTACATGCCAGGCAGGTTTTAGGCAAGGTCGTTCGTGTGCGGACCACATTGTGCACGTCACTGAAAAAATCAAAAAGACCTTGGCACATAGTAATAATTCTCTTCTTGGAACCTTCTTTGATATTAAATCTGCGTACGACAGCGTCTGGCATGCTCGTCTACTCCTAAAACTCGGCAGAATCGGTGTCTCTGGCCACATGTACCAATTCATCAAAAACTTCATCAGCAATCGCAAGATGTCTGTCCGAGTGGGCTCTTCGGTGTCCGAAACCCATGCGCTGGACATGGGGGTTCCCCAGGGCAGTATCATCGCGCCAAACTTATTCAGCATCATGCTCTATGACATTACTTCTGTTAGGGTTGACGGTGCCAGTGTACTTCTGTATGCGGACGACCTCGCCTTAATAGACACTAATAGACCACGCCATAACAGAGTTACCAACACTGTTGACTTATCTTCTTACCAAACTAAAATCGACAACCTCTGTCAATATATGTACACCAACGGCTTCCAACTAGCCTCAAATAAAACAGTCTTTCTTGTTGTCTCCCGTAGACAACTGTACAGGAACTGCAGTATAAAGATAGGTTGTGATATTATCAAACCGAGCTCAGAAGTTAAGTTCCTCGGCGTTATCATCGATACCCGACTTAACTGGACCAGTCATATCGAACATCTGATCAATAAGGCCAACAAGGATCTTTATATCATACGCTACCTGGCGTCCCAATCCTGGGCCAGAGGACGTAAGTGTGTCACAGAGGTAGTGCGGGCATTAATTCGCTCCCGCCTCCTTTACGGGTGCGAAGCTTATTTCGCGACGCGCCCGGCGCTCATGAAAAAACTGGCTATTATAGAGTGCAGGGCGCTCAAAATAGCTCTGGGACTCTCCCAACAAGCGAGTAAGAGTCGAGTCTACAGCGAGTGTGGGTGGCTGCCCCTTGTGGATGAGATAAAACTCCGTTCAGCTCAGTATGCTGTCAGAGCCCACGCGGTAGAGAACTCTGCCTGCGAGGTCCTGACTGACTTTTTTCCTCAGCACCAAAATTATGAGGCCAACACCAAACATAGCACTCAACTCTTGGCCAAAACGCTACCCTTATCCGACACAGTAAACCGCATTCTAGCCGATAGCGGGGTGAAGGTCAGTGAGCTGGCCAGGGTCCCCCCGCCCTCCTACCCGCCTTGGCTTGAGGAAACCCCTACTATCATATACGACAGTGAAGATAATACTACCAAAAAAGATAACCCCGTCTACCTAGCTACTGTTACAAAAGAAACCCTAAACTACAAATTCTCGGAGCATTTAAAAGTCTTTACTGACGGATCCAAATTTGCAGACGGCAGCGTTGGCTGCGCCTTTGTGATCCCAGATCTCAAAATCTCAAGGAAATACACTCTTAATAAAGACATCTCCATATTCTCAGCCGAGCTATTTGCCTTGCTCATGGCATGCACTTTTATAAATGACCTCCCAGTCACACCGCGTGCGGTAGTTTTCTGCTCTGACTCGCGCTCTTCATTACAAGCTCTGCATCGAAACACATCAAATCGGGCAGAGCTACAAAGAGAAATCCTCTTTATATGTCACCAGTTAATCTCATCCGGCACATCCGTATCATTTCTCTGGGTCCCCTCTCACGTAGGGGTCCGGGGAAATGAACTGGCGGATGTCGCTGCCAAAGAAGCGGCAGAATATAGCCCAGCTAACACTAACATCGGCTACTCAGTAACCGAGTTCTACAGTAAAATCCGTAAACTCATTCGAAGTCAGTACGTAACATCTCTGTCCTATCAACCCATTGATATGAACGATCTACACCCCGATCTCCCAACAAACCTCCTCACTATCTTCAGACGCCTCCGTGCCGGCGGCTGCCGCTTCCATATCTTTAACAAGTCCTGCCATTGTGGAGAACCCTATTCATTTCAACACATTTTCGCTCCATGCGCTACAAATAGAATTACCTTTAAAACCTTATATGACCATATGCAGCTCCATGGTCTGAGTCCCCAGGATTATCTGCGCAGTAGCAGTTCTCTAGGCTGGTCACACAGCTTGCTGCTGTGCCGACTGGTCAGGGACTCGGACATGGGACTGTGGGTATAACTAAGCCCAGATTATCACATCAGCGTGTTTCAGTTTGAGGTCGAGTGGCTCCCGCCATCCCTCCTGATTCCAGCGACTACCTTCTAGACAACATATCCTCACCCAAGGCCCACTAGTCGCCAAACTGTACATATTGTTTTTATTACCACGGCCTTCGTGGCTTACATCTTAATCCTTTTATTTGTAAAAAGTTTTGAGATTTATTGTTCGTGTTCCTCTTACTTGCTCATCTATTTGGTTTTATTGGTGATCCTGAAAGGTTCCACTTTTTAACTCGATTTGAATTAAAATATTACAAGCCCGTTATTCAAGATATAGAATACAGACTTATAATTCTTACCAAGAAACATCTTAACTACTTTTCATTTTAACAAATTCCACAGAGCATTATCAACTCAACCCCACCCCCTGCCCTCCTCTCCTTATTTTTTGTTTCTTTCTTTCCTCTTTTTGAAAGCGGACAAACACTCAAGTCCTTAATGGCTCAAAACCGTAGGACTTTTAATATTAATTTTAACGTATTTGTATCTGTGGGGTGAGTCCCCAGGATTATTTGCGCAGTAGCAGTTCTCTAGGCTGGTCACACAGCTTGCTGCTGTGCCGACTGGTCAGGGACTCGGACATGGGGCTGTGGGTATAACTAAGCCCAGATTATCACATCAGCGTGTTTCAGTTTGAGGTCGAGTGGCTCCCGCCATCCCTCCTGATTCTAGCGACTACCCTCTAGACAACATATCCTCACCCAAGGCCCACTAGTCGCCAAACTGTACATATTGTTTTTATTACCACGGCCTTCGTGGCTTACATCTTAATCCTTTTATTTGTAAAAAGTTTTGAGATTTATTGTTCGTGTTCCTCTTACTTGCTCATCTATTTGGTTTTATTGGTGATCCTGAAAGGTTCCACTTTTTAACTCGATTTGAATTAAAAAAAAAATCATTTTACAAACCCGTTATTCAAGATATAGAATACAGACTTATAATTCTTACCAAGAAACATCTTAACTACTTTTCATTTTAACAAATTCCACAGAGCATTATCAACTCAACCCCACCCCCTGCCCTCCTCTCCTTATGTTTTGTTTCTTTCTTTCCTCTTTTTGAAAGCGGACAAACACTCAAGTCCTTAATGGCTCAAAACCGTAGGACTTTTAATATTAATTTTAACGTATTTGTATGTACTGGCCTTCCTTTGAAAAGCCATAACAGTTCAAAAGGGCTTACAGATAAGCTCTAAATTGCTCAATCCTGTTTGAGTGAAGTTCGCCTCCAAAGGTGATTAACATGGTTACATTCGTCGACAAGGATGGGACTCGATATGGTCAGGAATGGCATTATGGCCACTGAATCATTTTCGTGCTGTTCCCATTCCACGAATCTGGGAGGGACCAAAGCTTGGCGGGTCCATTGTTCGGACCCGGCAAAGCCGGCGTACGGCTCTAAGTATTTCATCCCGGCGAAGCCGGCTACCCGGCGAAGCGGGTATTCCTCTAGTATAATATATATATATATATCCCATGACCTCCCTTCTTTGTCTCTGTTACTTCAGTATGGGTATATATGTTGTTTTTTTATAGCTCAATAAATACATCATGGACTATATGATAGTGCAGATTCCGATTTGGGCAAAGAACTACTTTCCTCCCGACCTTTGACCTTGCGCCAAACAAATAGATTGTAATACACTCTTAATTGTTTTGCTGCCAAAGAGTTCTATCCGCAGTTTTATTAACCCGTGCATAACACTAGTTTGAACAGTCGAACACTATCACAATGCCCATGGCTACAAACCAAAACAAAACAAGAGGCGAAGCCTTCAAGGCTCACGTAAGAAATCGACAAACAGTAACACAAACTCAATCACTCCCACACATACACACACACACAGTAAGCATAGGTGACACTGTGCAAGAAAGCGAGACACTAGATCTAGATCTGTCTGTCTGCATGTAGCCTACTCACAGACACGACTGCCAACTAGTCTCGGCCCGCTCAAAATAATAATGACCGAGACTTTCAGTAATTCCTTCGCGTGACGTCTAACCCTCTTACGCCATAATGTGACGTCTTCAAATGACGAAATGTTAAAGTTTCTACCACAGACATACACACGCACAAACACACGCACGCACAAACACACGCACGCACAAACACACGCACAAACGCACAGACAGACAAAGTTACGATCGCATAGGCTACACTTACGTGAGCCAAAAACGAGTACCCTCCCTTGCATCGAAGCAGACGACTGTTCGTGAGAGTCTGTCACAGTGTCGGTGTGGGAACTGACAGAAGCTAGGGAGCACAGATAATAGAAGCCCTGTCACATAGACTAATCACACAATCAATACACATTTGGCTCATGTTTTAAATGACAGTTTCGAGTTTGTTAGTCAAACTCAAAGCAACAACACTGGTCTGGTGTCATGCGTAGCGGGACCGAGAAGCCGTCTTACCTGCATGGTTTGGGGTGGCTTCGCTTCGCTGCCACTTGACATTCTTTGTTTGGCTTTTCTTTTCCTTGATTTTGTTATATATATGTTACAGTCAAATCGGGAAATCAGGTATTTCACGAGAATGTCTGAAAGTTTAGGCATTCATGGTAAATACCTGGTTTGATCAGGCAATTCCGGAAATGACTGAATTTTTTTAGGCACTATCAGGAAATGACTAAAAACTACTTGTGCAAATTTCCCGTTTTGCCTGACTGTTAGGCAAAACGGGTTGTTCTGAGACCTTGTCTGTTTTTACCTCGCCTGCCTTGAGCATGAATTTCTCTTCTAGCACATTGTCTATTCATCGTTTTCCCCATTTCACTGAGTTCGGAGTGATTGCAGTTTGTTTTTTTACGGGTGCAGGTCACTACCGCGAGTGTAACAATATCGCGTGTGTAAGACTACGAGCACGAATTTATTGTCTTTCTTTATTTGGTGTTTAACGTCGTTTTCAACCACGAAGGTTATATCGCGACGAGGGAAAGCGGGGAGATGGGATAGGGGAAAGGGGGGGGGGGAATGGGATAGAGCCACTTGTTAAGTGTTTCTTGTTCACAAAAGCACTAATCAAAAAATTGCTCCAGGGGCTTGCAACGTAGTACAATATATGACCTTACTGGGAGAATGCAAGTTTCCAGTACAAAGGACTAAACATTTCTTACATACTGCTTGACTAAAATCTTTACAAACATTGACTATATTCTATACAAGAACCACTTAACAAGGGTAAAAGGAGAAACAGAATCCGTTAGTCGCCTCATACGACATGCGGGGTGCAGAGAAATAAGGATGTGGAAAAGAAGACTTTTGGTAAGTGAAATAAAGGTGATGGATCCAGTCAGGTAGAAATAAGACAACAAGAAAAGAATTGGAAAACTGCAGGGAATAGTAGGGAGAGTTTTCTTGGAAGGAAATATAGGTGAAAGGACTGGAAAGGCAGAAATAAGACAAAAGAAGAGAAGAAACAGAACCGTTAGTCGCCTCTTACGACATGCTGGGTAGCATCGGGTAAATTCTTTCTAGTCCCAACCAATATGGGACTCCCCCTAACCCGCGGGGGGTACGAATTCATTGTGATTTTCTCGTAAAGTTCGGAGTGATTGGAGTTTGTTTTTACATAGCCGGCCTTGAGAACGAATTTATTGTGAGTTTCTCGTATAGCACATTGTCTTTTTACATTTAGTCAAGTTTTGACTAAATGTTTTAACGTAGAGGGGGGAATCGAGACGAGGGTCGTGGTGTATGTGCGTGTGTGTGTGTGTCTGTCTGTGTGTGTGTGTGTGTGTAGAGCGATTCAGACTAAACTACTGGACCGATCTTTATGAAATTTGACATGAGAGTTCCTGGGTATGAAATCCCCGAACGTTTTTTTAATTTTTTTGATAAATGTCTTTGATGACGTCATATCCGGCTTTTCGTGCAAGTTGAGGCGGCACTGTCACGCCCTCATTTTTCAACCAAATTGGTTGAAATTTTGGTCAAGTAATCTTCGACGAAGCTTGGACTTCGGTATTGCATTTCAGCTTGGTGGCTTAAAAATTAATTAATGACTTTGGTCATTAAAAATCTGAAAATTGTAAAAAAAAAAAAAAATTTATAAAACGATCCAAATTTACGTTCATCTTATTCTCCATCATTTTCTGATTCCAAAAACATATAAATATGTTATGTTTGGATTAAAAACAAGCTCTGAAAATTAAATATATAAAAATTATTATCAAAATTAAATTGTCGAAATCAATTTAAAAACACTTTCATCTTATTCCTTGTCGGTTCCGGATTCCAAAAACATATCGATATGATATGTTTGGATTAAAAACACGCTCAGAAAGTTAAAACAAAGAGAGGTACAGAAAAGCGTGCTATCTTTCTTAGCGCAACTACTACCCCGCTCTTCTTGTCAATTTCACTGCCTTTGCCATGAGCGGTGGACTGACGATGCTACGAGTATACGGTCTTGCTGAAAAATGGCATTGCGTTCAGTTTCATTCTGTGAGTTCGACAGCTACTTGACTAAATGTTGTATTTTCGCCTTACGCGACTTGTTTTTTTCCCCTTTTACGACCCCAGCCATTCAAAGTTTTATAGTAGGCTTCTGTGCTGAAATGCTTTCTGACTCTCACCAGAAACACAGATTGTGAGCGCCGTAGGCATTCTCCGATAATGCCTGGCAGCCTATTTCAGTCAATCACCGATAGTGCCTAAACAATTTCAGTCATTTCCGGATTTGCCTGATCAAACCAGGTATTTACCATGAATGCCTAAACTTTCAGGCATTCTCGTGAAATACCTGATTTCCCGATTTGACTGTAACATATATAAGTTTGCTCATTAAGGTTGTCATTAAAATCAATTTTTCGCAAACAGACTTAGAAATCATTGCATCGAATTCTCCAACAAATTCTGATTCTAAAAATATATACACATGTCATGTTTACTCTTAAAATGTGATCACAATTAACGAAAATATATTAATTAGTACTACGATTTAAATTTAGGAAATCGATGCAACGATGATTATTCTTACGCTTTATCATTTCCTGATTCCGAAAACATATAGATATTAACGTAAACTACCTTGTATACGCCCACCCCTCTTAATTGGTATGGAAGTGTTGAAAAGGATGCATTATATTATTGCACAAAACTGTCCTCTCTCTCTCTCACACACACACACACACACACACACACACACACACGCACGCACGCACGCACGCACGCACGCACACACACACACACACACACACACACACACACACACACACACACACACACAAGGATTTCTGCAAGAAAACCACGAAGGACATCTTGTTGCTTTACTTTCTGTTAACAATTAAAACAAGTCGCGAAAGGCGAAAATAAAACATTTAGTCAAGCTGTCGACGTCGAACTCACAGAATGAAACTAAACGGACTGCTTTTTTTCACCAAGATCGTATACTCTTAGCATCGTCAGTCCACCGAAAGTAGTGAATTTGACAAGGCAGAATAGCGCGGTAGTGGTTGCGCTGAGCAGGATAGCACGCTTTTCTGTATCTCTGTTCTTTTTAACTTTCGGAGCTTGTTTTCAACCCCAAACATATCATATCTATATGTTTTTTGAATCAGGAACCAACAAGGAATAAGATGAATTGTTTTAAAATCGATTTCGTTAATTTAATTTTAATCATAACTTTCATATTGTTCTTTTCAGAGCTTGCTTTTTATCTGAATATAACATATTTATATGCTTTTGTAATCGGCAAATAATGAAGAATGTGATGAAATAGTTTTTGGATCGTTTTATGAAAAAAAGAATTTCAATTACAATTTTCAGATTTGTAATGACCAAACTCATTAATTAATTTATAAGCCTCCAAGCTGAAATGCAATACCAAAGTCCGGCCGTAGTCGAAGATTGCTTAAATAAAATTTCAAGCAATTTGATCAAAAACTGAGGGTGTGAGAGTGCCGCCTCAACTGTCACAAAAAGCCGGATATTACGTCATCAAATACATTTATCGTAAAAAGAAGAAAAAATTCTGGGGATATTATACCCAGGATATCTGATGTGAAGTTTCATAATAATCGGTCTAGTAGTTTTCTCGGAAACGCTCTACACAAAGACACACACGCACACACACACATACACACATACACCACGACCCTCGTCTCGATTCCCCGCCTGTGTTAAAACATTTAGTCATAACTTGACTAAAGTTAAAAGTATTAAACAATGGTGACTGCACGTGAGAGGGAACAATAAAGAGACCAAAATCTAAACAAAATGACCGAATAAAACGTGTTTTTTTTTTTAATTTCCCTTCACTCTTCTCTAACCTGTGCGCAGAATTTGACCAAAAGTACGGGGTGGGCGTTTACTCAATACTTGGCGTATACAAGGTAATTTACGGAATATGTTTTATTCCAAACAAACTCAGAAAGATAAAAAGAATACAGAAAAGCTTGCTTTCCGGCTGGCTTGTCAATTTCACTTCGTTTTGCACGTGAAAAGTGAGCGATATCCTTGTCGCGGGGATTGACGAAGCTGCATTGTCTTAGTGAAAAAATGCAGTGCGTTCAGTTTCATTCATTCCGTGAGTTCGACAGCTTGACTAAATGTAGTAAGTTCGCCTTATGCGACTTGTTTGTTGTTGTTCTTGTTAGTGGTGGTTGTGATGGTGGTACTGGTGTTAGTGTTAATAATGTATTTTTGGGACGAAGCCAAAAATTAAACACACAATACAATGTCTGTTGCGTCTCTTGTTTGTCCACTTGAAAAGACGTCAGGACAAAGTTCTTGTGAATGTTTGTTTTGTTTTGTCTGGAATTAAACTTTTCAATAATTCAACCTTTCTGATTTTTACATTTAGTCAAGTTATGACTAAATGTTTTAACATCGAGGGGGGAATCGAGACGAGGGTCGTGGTGTATGTGTGTGTGTCTGTGCGTGTGTGTGTGTGTGTGTGTGTGTGTGTGTGTGTGTGTGTATGTAGAGCGATTCAGAATAAACTACTGGACCGATCTTTATGAAATTTGACATGAGAGTTCCTGGGTATGAAATCCCCGAACGTTTTTTTCATTTTTTTGATAAATGTCTTTGATGATGTCATATCCGGCTTTTCGTGAAAGTTGAGGCGGCACTGTCACGCCCTCATTTTTCAACCAAATTGATTGAAATTTTGGTCAAGCAATCTTCGACGAAGCCCGGACTTCGGTATTGCATTTCAGCTTGGTGGCTTAAAAATTAATTAATGACTTTGGTCATTAAAAATCTGAAAATTGTAAACAAAAATAAAAATTTATAAAACGATCCAAATTTACGTTCATCTTATTCTCCATCATTTTCTGATTCCAAAAACATATCAATATGTTAAATTTGGATTAAAAACAAGCTCTGAAAATTAAATATATAAAAAATTATTATCAAAATTAAATTGTCGAAATCAATTTAAAAACACTTTCATCTTATTCCTTGTCGGTTCCTGATTCCAAAAAACATATAGATATGGTATGTTTGGATTAAAAACACGCTCAGAAAGTTAAAACAAAGAGAGGTACAGAAAAGCGTGCTATCCTTCTTAGCGCAACTACTACCCCGCTCTTCTTGTCAATTTCACTGCCTTTGCCATGAGCGGTGGACTGACGATGCTACGAGTATACGGTCTTGCTTTAAAATGGCATTGCGTTCAGTTTCATTCTGTAAGTTCGACAGCTACTTGACTAAATGTTGTATTTTCGCCTTACGCGACTTGTATTCTTCCTTCGAAAAAAGTTAGCCGTCTATCTGCTTCTGATTTCGGGTGAAGCAAAACTAGGCAATTGTTAGACACAGTTCTATGAAATCCAACAACCTATGTCATGTAGAATCACGCGCTGTCCAATGAGCATTGCTCGTTGAATGGAGCGTTCAGAAAAATAAAGAACAAGTCGCGTAAGGCGAAAATACAACATTTAGTCAAGCTGTCGAACTCACAGAATGAAACTGAACGCAATGCAATTTTTCAGCAAGACCGTATACTCGTAGCATCGTAAGTCCACCGCTCGTTAGACCTTTTTCGTATAACCTTTGCCCCCAGCGTTTCAACCAATCCAATTTTAGGGCACGGCAGCCTCTCTCTGATAACCGGAACTAGGGGGCAATAGGTGCCTGGCCTGAAATACCTCTTTCACTTTCGATGCTCGAAGATTACTTTGCCAGAGGATTACTTTGAGAAATTCTGCAAGAAAACGGATTATCTTGTTCAACAAAACAGAACAAAAAGTCAAGGAAATGCACGAAGGTATGGTTTGAAACGGCTATTGGTGGTATATGGACGAAAGACTTGGCGAACTTCCCCTGCATAAGCGAGGGTGCGTATCGCTAGCGCTACGTGTCATTTGTGCTGAGTGTCATTTGTCCTACGTGTCATTTGTGCTGCGTGCCGCTATCGCTACGTTGATTAGTGCTACAAATAATTTGTCGATGAGTCGCTATCATTCGTTCATTATCACTACGTGTCGACAGCACTACATCTTTTAGCGCGACGTGTCATTATCGCTACGTGTCAATATCACTACTTACTGACGACTCTCTCTTTCTCATTTTTTCAGTCTCTCGCTCTCACTCGTGGATTGTGTGTGTATATGTATGTCTGTGTGTGTATGTGTGTGCGTGTGTCTGTCTGTTTCAGTGTGTGTATGTGTGTGTGTGTGTGTGTGTGTGTGTGTGTGCCTGTGTGTGTGTGTGTGTGTGTGTGTGTGTGTGTGTGTGACTCTCTCTATCTCTCTCTATCTCTCACTCTTGCTCACTCACTCTGTCTCTCTCTCTGCCTCTCTCTCTCTCTCTCTCTCTCTCTCTCTCTCTCTCTCTCTCTCTCTCTCTGTGGCCTTAATAATAAACCATTCTGAGTTCTGAGTTCTCTCTCTCTCTCTCTCTCTCTCTCTCTCTCTCTCTCTCTCTCTCTCTCTCTCTCTCTCTTCTCTCTATCTCTCTCTCTCTCTCTGAAGGAATATTTTGTTGTTCCTTTCAATTTGCCAGAGATTTGTATTTTTCGGAAGAAAGTCTCTGCATGAATTTCAGTTGTTTCTTTCGAATTTTGATCTTTTTAGAAAAAAAGGGCTTTGTTTTTGACTAATTGTAAGACAGTGTTATTGCATATATTTGTAAATGGAAATATTAACACACTAGAGGAATACCCGGCTTCGCCGGGGTGAATCGCGAGACAGAGACAGACAGCGTGGCGGTTCACCACAATCACCTTTGAAGGCGAAGTCCTGTCAAACGGGTTTGAGAATTTTAGAGCTTATTTCTTAGCCCTATATTATCTGTTGTGGCTTCTCAAATGCCAGAATATACAGACAGACAAAAACCGCTAGACCCCATCACAAACAGAACTCTACAATCCACAGGTTTTTGCCCACACACACACACAAACACACACACACACAGAGAAGCCGTATATATATATATATATGTACTAGAATGAATACCCGCTTCGCCGGGTAGCCGGCTTCGCCGGGAAGAAGTACTTAGAGCCGTACGCCGGCTTCGCCGGGTCCGAACAATGGACCCGCCAAGCTCGCCAAGCTTAGGTCCCTCCCAGATTCGTGGAATGGGAACAGCACGAAAATGATTCAGTGGCCATAATGCCATTCCTGACCATATCGAGTCCCATCCTTGTCGACGAATGTAACCGTGTTAATCACCTTTGGAGGCGAACTCCACTCAAACAGGACTGAGCAAGTTAGAGCTTCTCAAAGGAAGGCCAGTACATAAAATTACACAAAAGCCGCCAGACCACATCACAAACAGAACTGAACAATGCACAGGTGTTGCTCACATAGAGACACACACACACACACACACACACACACACAAACACAGAGAAGCCGTATCTATAGAGAGATAGATGACAGTGTATTTTTCGCGTGGCTATAAATTGATTCGACCTTTGCACTTTGACAGTGAGGATAATTTACGGGTCCAATTTACGTTCTGGACACTGCGTTGACCTTCTAAAAATAGTAACAGTAACAGAACGCCGGGAATATCCGAAGACGCTCCACTGACACAAAAGTGCACCAAACGAAGGAAGGGAGGTAAACGCTGAAAACCTGGAGAAGATGAGAAGATAAGGAAGAGTTACTTATAATGGTGAAATGAACACAAAAACCAAAATCATTTCAGCGCTGCGCGCTGAGAGCACGTGTTGAAATATCTCATCGATGATATTGTGTCCGGGGTGTAGCTGAATACGGTGTCCAAATTTGAAAAAGATCCACCGAGAACTTTGGCGTTGTGATGTGGTGTAGCGGCTATGGTGTGTCGGTATGGGGGCCCGGGTAGCTGAGGTGGAACCAAAATAGCTGAGGTGGAACCAAAATCGGTTCAGCGCTGCGCGCTGAGAGCACGTGTTGAAATATCTCATCGATGAGGTTGTGTCCGGGGTCTCTCTGAATAAGCCCACCAAATTTGAAGCAGATCCATCGAGAACTTTGGCCGTGCATCGCGCACAGACAGACACACACACAGACACACAGAGACACTAGTCGTATATATATATAGATATCTATATCTATAAATATATAGAGATAGGTGAGAGTGTATTTTTCGCGTGGCTATAAATTGATTCGACCTTTTCACTTTGACAGTAAGAACAACTTACGGGTGCAAGGGAAGCGTTCTGGACAGCGCAGTGACATTCTAAAAATAGTAACTTAGAAACGGGAATATCAGTGGATTGAAGCCACACGAAGGAAGGGAGATAAACGCAAAACACTGGAGAAGATAAGGAAGAGTTACTTGTAATGGTGAAATGAACACAAAAACCAAAATCGGTTCAGCGCTGCGCGCTGAGAGCACGTGTTGAAATATCTCATCGATGATATTGTGTCCGGGGTGTAGCTGAATACGGTGTCCAAATTTGAAAAAGATCCACCGAGAACTTTGGCGTTGTGATGTGGTCTAGCGGCTTTGGTGTGTCGGTATGGGGGCCCGGGTAGCTGAGGTGGAACCAAAATCGGTTCAGCGCTGCGCGCTGAGAGCACGTGTTGAAATATCGACCAGGTTGAGTCCTGTCCCGGGTGTACCTGAATATGCCCACCAAATTTGAAGCAGATCCATCGAGAACTTTGGCCGTGCATCGCGAACACTCACACACACACACACACAGACAGACAGACAGACAGACAGACACTAGTCGTATATATATAAGGTATAACCGAGGATATTAAAAACTTTTCTTCTCTCCCAAATTCTTTTATGAAATGAGAGGGGGAGAGAGAGAGCGGGAGGGATTGACAGACAGAAAAAGCGCGAGAAAGCGAAAGAGAGAGACAGTTAAAAGGGATGGAGGGTGCTTTTTATTTTATGGTTGGTTGGTTTTAGTTCTTAATGCACTGTTTTTGACAATAGTTTTCATTCGGTAAAAGCCAAATTCAATTACCGCTCTCTCTCTCTCTCTCTCTCTCTCTCTCTCTCTCTCTCTCTCTCTCTCTCTCTCTCTCTCTCTCTCTCTCTCTCTCTCTCTCTTTTCATTACACACACACCGCACACACACACACACACGCACAAACGCATACGCACACACGGTATCGTACACACAAACTCACACACAGCAAAACATCCGTGTATGTATAATGGTATCATGCGAGAGAGAAAGAGAGAGAGGTAGAGAGTGGGGAGGGGGAAATCCAAGATTAAGGGTGGGTACGAAGTCAACGTAGTTGGCATCGCTGATAGCCGTGCCATTGCCAGACACGAAGTGACTCGAGCAGACTTTTCAATGGCACGACAAACCCCTGTCGTCGGATTGCTTGCACCCATCGGCATCGCGTCCTTCGCTGTTACGCCTTCGCACTTGCACCCATCGGAAAGCCATACAATGACAAATTCTGTCCACCGTATTTCTTTTTATATTTAGTCAAGTTTTGACTAAATATTTTAACATCGAGGGGGAATCGAAACGAGGGTCGTGGTGTATGTGCGTATGTGTGTGCGTGTGTGTGTGTGTGTGTGTGTGTGTGTGTAGAGCGATTCAGACTAAACTACTGGACCGATCTTTATGAAATTTGACATGAGAGTTCCTGGGTATGAAATCCCCGAACATTTTTTTAATTTTTTGGATAAATGTCTTTGATGACGTCATATCCGGCTTTTCGTGAAAGTTGAGGCGGCACTGTCACGCCCTCATTTTTCAACCAAATTGGTTGAAATTTTGGTCAAGTAATCTTCGACGAAGCCCGGACTTCGGTATTGCATTTCAGCTTGGTGGCTTAAAAATTAATTAATGACTTTGGTCATTAAAAATCGGAAAATTGTAAAAAAAAATAAAAATGTATAAAACGATCCAAATTTACGTTTATCTTATTCTCCATCATTTGCTGATTCCAAAAACATATAAATATGTTATATTTGGATTAAAAACAAGCTCTGAAAATTAAATATATAAAAATTATTATCAAAATTAAATTGTCCAAATCAATTTAAAAACAATTTCATCTTATTCCTTGTCGGTTCCTGATTCCAAAAACATATAGATATGATATGTTTGGATTAAAAACACGCTCAGAAAGTTAAAACAAAGAGAGGTACAGAAAAGCGTGCTAGCCTTCTTAGCGCAACTACTACCCCGCTCTTCTTGTCAATTTCACTGCCTTTGCCATGAGCGGTTTGACTGACGATGCTACGAGTATACGGTCTTGCTGAAAAATGGCAGCTACTTGACTAAATATTGTATTTTCGCCTTACGCGACTTGTTCTTCATTCCACTGTTGCACTGGCAGTTGCAAACACAACAGTTTGCCTCGTCGTCTCCGCACTTGACTTTGCACCAAGCCTCGTTGTCGATTTTTCCTTTTGCCCCCTAGTTCCGGTAGATCTGACAATAAACTTCACAGCGCATGCGCCAAAATTTAAGTGAAAAAGGTCTATTGACAAGAAGAGCGGGGTAATAGTTGCGCTGAGAAGGATAGCACGCTTTTCTGTACCTCTCTTCGTTTTAACTTTCTGAGCGTGTTTTTAATCCAAACATATCATATCTATATGTTTTTGGAATCAGGAACCTACAAGGAATAAGATGAAAGTGTTTTTAAATTGATTTCGAAAATTTAATTTTGATCATAATTTTTATATTTTTAATTTTCAGAGCTTGTTTTTAATCCAAATATAACATATTTATATGTTTTTGGAATCAGAAAATTATGAAAAATAAGATGAACGTAAACTTGGATCGTTTTATAAAAATATTATTTTTTTCACAATTTTCAGATTTTTAATGACCAAAGTCATTAATTAATTTTTAAGCCACCAAGCTGAAATGCAATACCGAAGTCCGGCCTTTGTCGAAGATTGCTTGGCCAAAATTTCAATCAATTTGATTGAAAAATGAGAGTGTGACAGTGCCGCCTCAACTTTTACAAAAAACCGGATATGACGTCATCAAAGGTATTTATCGAAAAAAAGAAAAACAAGTCCGGGGATATCATTCCCAGCAACTCTCATGTAAAATTTCATAAAGATCGGTCCAGTAGTTTGGTCTGAATCGCTCTACACACACACACGCACAGACAGACACACACACACACACACACACACACACACACACACACACACACACACACACACACATACACACACACACACATACACCACGACCCTCGTCTCGATTCCCCCTCTATGTTAAAACATTTAGTCAAAACTTGACTAAATGTAAAAAACACCAGTGACAAGAACAAAATCATCAATATTAAAATACAAGTCTTCGCGAAGCGGTCTTATTTACTCAGCTGGTTTTTCCAAAGACCTTGAAATGAGCTGAAGGTTGAAGAAACGTGCACAGCAGTGCAACCAGGAAGTCATGCCAAGCAATTGTCACGTGACCTCTAACCAATCACTAATCAGCTTGTGTAAACACATGCGTTAATGCAAATCCGGCTCTGATGTGCAAGCGTATGTATAAAAGACCTTGCTTCAATATCGAGGACGCTAGCGGTCGCATTGGGAGCGTGCATGACAATTGAAGACTTCAACGTTCAACAATCTGCCAGCTTCTTTGAGGACAAAGGTCTTCTGCGAGACCTCAACTTGCCTGCGCCCTGCTTACAAATTGCTGTGCGAACGAAGTTGTAAGTATAATTGATTTTTGTTCCTATTCATTATATATCTAAATATTATTAAGTGGACCTAGAACTCAAGATTAATAATTCAATTTGTTATTTTTATTTATTTATTTATCTTTTTATTAATGTACATTGAAACATTTTGCTCTTATTTCTATTTATGTTTTTTACTATGCATATTTCAGAGAGTATGTGTTTAATTGCGTGACTTTTTTCTCGATCACGCTCCCAACTGTTTCGGCTTCCTGGGGTAAATATTGGTTTTAAAGAACATACTTATATACGTCTATTTTTTTAAAAGCTTGTGTTAACTTCCATTCCCTCACCTTTTTCTGTTTGGTGGCTTGTTTTATCATTTATTTTTATGTTGTTGTTGTTGTTGTTGTTGTTGTTGTTGTTGTTGTTGTTGTTGTTTGTTGTTGTTGTCTTGTTTCTGGTTTAGTTAACCCTGTAAGAAAAGTAGTCTCAATTATCTTGCTTTTCAGTCTTGAAATATGGCTTTAGACTTGACACAGAAACCGGTGATTTTCAACGTAAAATGTATGTTTAGCAAAACAAGGTTAACATTGTACTGCTTAGCGTGTCAAGACTACGAAACACTATTCACCGAGGATTAAATCTCCCTACTGTCTCTGAATATGATTTGATCGTGATAGATGGAAATAGAAGAAGTTTATCAATTAAAGCAATAACATAAATACAGGGGGAAAACAACCTATTAAAGCAGTATATACGGGGTAAAAATAGGTACTGCAAATAAAGTGCAAACTTACCTTTACCCACTGCGCAATCTAAATGTATCACATGGTGATCTTGTCTGTTGCAAGTTATTGGTATTTTTTACATGACGGGTTCATCAAATTATTATTTGCATACCCTTACGTAAATTGACTATAAATAGATATATGTATTTGAAAATGTTTTATCAACATTTAAAGTTCTGATGACGAAACGTAATGATACAGTGTCGGTATTTGTGAGAAACGTGAACATAAATGTGATAACTCTTTCATCGCTGCGTTTGTTCACAACGTGCCTTCAAGTTCAAGAACTTAAAATAATAATTTGTAAAGTGATTACGACTCACCAGTTCTCTTACGCTTAGAATTAGTTTCTTTGAAATGGTTTTCAATTTTGCTTCAAGTTCAAGATCCTTGTTAAAGATAAAAATGTTTGTCCCCCCAAAAGACTGTTGTCTGCATTATTTGTGGATAAGAGTTTTTAGGAGACATTTATCTCCAAGCACAATAAAGATAGAATTTTGAAATACGTTTCATTTCTGTTTAAATGCATATCCCACAACACAATAACAGAGACGTTTTACCCATTTATACGAAATTACTATCTAAATACGTCCCTAAATAACTAAGCACTTACTAACTAAGTAACTAACCAACTAACTAACGAACTAACGAATTAACGAACTAATTTCATAAACCAAATAACTAACTCGCCAGTTAACTTCGTAAGAACAGCATACTTAATTTGCAAATAGCTCAGTAATGAACTTACTAACTAACTTTCTGATAAATTAACGAACTGACAAACTATATAGAATCTACTTTAAGGCATCGTATCTAGATTCCGCATTTGAAACAATGACAAAAGGTGACGTTTTCATGTCAGTGTGTCCCAAATGACATCACCAGTACATTTGTCAATCTATTTAATCTGTTTTCGTTCTATTTTTTCTAATAACATGCGTTAACAATTGATTGTTAACTGGAACGGAAGAGCACAAAAGCGTAACTTGATATGCATTTTCTGTAGAGGGAAAATAAGCCTCCAGTTTTATGTCAGCATGTCCCATACGACATACATTTGTCCAGCAGCTAAGATTTACACATTAACAATAACATGCTTCCATTTGAAACTTCGAGGTTGTCATCGTGGATTGACGCCCGGCCAAAGCTACTTGAAGCCCGACGGAGCGAAGCGACGGAGGGCTTCAATTAGACTTTGGGAGGGCGTCTATCCACGATGAAGACCGAGAAGTTTCAAATGGAAGCATGTCAATGTTATTGTAATTCAATCTGACGACGATCTCTTTCCTGCTTTCATGCGATGGTAAACAGACAGAATTGGTTCTGTTCTGTTCACACACTACTTTCAGTTCACATACCTGCAAGGGTCAAGTCCCAAGAAATATGTCTCTGTATTCCTATCTTATCACTCTGCTCCTGTTTTGTTTTCTTTCACATACATTTTCCCTTCTTTTTTGACGGGTTTCTGGACAGCAAAAACAAATTCTTTTCATCACAAAAGTGATCTTTGGAATTGACTGACGTAGTCCGGAAGAATTCATGCATCAACTTACGTCACGTATTCGACGTCATCACTTCGCATACCTTATAGTCTCGGTATTTCGTTGGCCTTCCTATTTCCTACTTGTAAAATGACCCCCAAAGCTAACCGAGACTAGTTGAGGTTGTATCAATGCGCCTCGCCAGCAGGTGGTCAACCTTTGCCGGATGCCGCTTTTGACTACACACGCCCGACGATGCGGGTTTGTCTGAACCCATACATTTGAAAGAGGGTTTTTACCGTTTATTGGCTCACGTAAGTGTAGCCTATGCGATGCTAACTTTTGTCTGTCTGTGCGTGCGTGCGTGCGTGCGTGCGTATGTATGTGTGTATGTCTGTGGTAGAAACTTTAACATTTGAAGACGTCATATTACATTGACGTCACATTATGACGTACGAGGGTTAGACGTCACGCGATGGAATTACTGAAAGTCTCGGTGATTGTTATTTTGAGCGGGCCGAGACTATTTGGCAGTCGTGTCCATGTAAGTAGGCTACATGCAGACAGAAAGATCTAGATCTAGTGTCTCGCTTTCTTGCACAGTTTCACCTATGCTCTTTCTGTGTGTGTGTATGTGTGTGTGTGTGTGTGTGTGTGTGTGTGTGTGTGTGTGTGTGTGTGTGTGTGTGTGTGTGTGTGTGTGTGTGTGTGTGTGTGTGTGTGTGTGTGTGTGTGTGTGTGTGTACTGTGTGTGTGTATGTGTGACGGAGTGATTGAGTTTGTGTTACTGTTTGTCGATTTCTTACGTGAGCCTTGAAGGCTTCGCCTCTTGTTTCTCTAACGACGATGCGGGTTTGTCTGAATCCATACATTTGAAAGAGGGTTTTTATCGTTTATTTCTCTAACGACGGGGTGGGTTCAGGGAAACCCACAGCGCTACTTCAGTGGGTGCATCGAGTTTCTCCCTTCACCGACTTCTTGCAGGGGAGGGAGGGAGAGGGGGAGGGAGAGACTGAGAGAGACTGAGAGAGACTGAGAGACTAAGAAAGAGAGAGAGAGAGAGACTAAGAAAGAGAGAGAGAGAGAGACTAAGAAAGAGAGAGAGAGAGAGACTAAGAAAGAGAGAGAGAGACTAAGAAAGAGAGAGAGAAAGAGAGAGAGACTAAGAAAGAGAGAGAGAGACTAAGAAAGAGAGAGAGACTAAGAAAGAGAGAGAGAGAGAGACTAAGAAAGAGAGAGAGAGAGACTAAGAAAGAGAGAGAGAGAGAGAGACTAAGAAAGAGAGAGAGAGACTAAGAAAGAAAGAGAGGCTAAGAAAGAGAGAGAGAGAGACTAAGAAAGAGAGAGAGAGAGAGAGACTAAGGAAGAGAGAGAGGGAGACTAAGAAAGAGAGAGAGAGAGACTAAGAAAGAGAGAGAGAGACTAAGAAAGAGAGAGAGAGAGACTAAGAAAGAGAGAGAGACTAAGAAAGAGAGAGAGAGAGAGACTAAGAAAGAGAGAGAGAGACTAAGAAAGAGAGAGAGACTAAGAAAGAGAGAGAGAGACAAAGAAAGAGAGAGGGAGAGACTAAGAAAGAGAGAGAGAGAGAGACTAAGAAAGCGAGAGAGAGAGAGAGACTAAGAAAGAGAGAGAGAGAGACTAAGAAAGAGAGAGAGAGAGAGAGAGAGACTAAGAAAGAGAGAGAGAGACTAAGAAAGAGAGAGAGAGAGAGAGAGACTAAGAAAGAGAGAAAGAGAAAGAGAGAGAGACTAAGAAAGAGAGAGAGAGACTAAGAAAGAGAGAGAGAGAGAGGGAGACTGAGAAAGAGAGAGAGAGAGAGACTAAGAAAGAGAGAGAGAGAGACTAAGAAACAGAGAGAGAGAGACTAAGAAAGAGAGAGAGACTAAGAAAGAGAGAGAGAGAGAGACTAAGAAAGAGAGAGAGAGAGAGACTAAGAAAGAGAGAGAGAGAGAGAGAGAGAGAGAGAGACAAAGAAAGAGAGAGAGAGAGAGACTAAGAAAGAGAGAGAGAGAGACTAAGAAAGAGAGAGAAAGAGAGAGACAAAGAAAGAGAGAGAGAGACTAAGAAAGAGAGAGAGAGAGAGAGAGAGACTAAGAAAGAAAGAGAGAGACTAAGAAAGAGAGAGAGAGAGAGAGACTAAGAAAGAGAGAGAGAGAGACTAAGAAAGAAAGAGAGAGAGAGACTAAGAAAGAGAGAGAGAGACTAAGAAAGAGAGAGAGAGAGACTAAGAAAGAGAGAGAGAGACTAAGAAAGAGAGAGAGAGAGACTAAGAAAGAGAGAGAGAGACTAAGAAAGAGAGAGAGAGACTAAGAAAGAGAGAGAGAGACTAAGAAAGAGAGAGAGAGAGACTAAGAAAGAGAGAGACTAAGAAAGAGAGAGAGAGAGACTAAGAAAGAGAGAGAGAGAGACTTAAGAAAGAGAGAGAGAGAGAGAGAGACTAAGAAAGAGAGAGAGACTAAGAAACGGAGAGAGAGAGAGAGAGATACTAAGAAAGAGAGAGAGAGAGAGAGACTAAGAAAGAGAGAGAGAGACTAAGAAAGAGAGAGAGAGACTAAGAAAAAGAGAGAGACTAAGAAAGAGAGAGAGAGAGACTAAGAAAGAGAGAGAGAGAGAGACTAAGAAAGAGAGACAGAGAGAGAGACTAAGAGAGAGAGAGACAGAGAGAGAGACTAAGAGAGAGACAGAGAGAGAGAGACAGAGAGAGAGAGACTAAGAAAGAGAGAGAGACTAAGAAACGGAGAGAGAGAGAGAGATACTAAGAAAGAGAGAGAGAGAGAGACTAAGAAAGAGAGAGAGAGACTAAGAAAGAGAGAGAGAGACTAAGAAAAAGAGAGAGACTAAGAAAGAGAGAGAGAGAGAGACTAAGAAAGAGAGAGAGAGAGAGAGACTAAGAAAGAGAGACAGAGAGAGAGACTAAGAGAGAGAGAGACAGAGAGAGAGAGACTAAGAGAGAGACAGAGAGAGAGACAGAGAGAGAGACAGAGAGAGAGACAGAGACAGACAGTCAGATAGACAGACTGTCAGATAGACGGATAGACAGATAGACGGATAGACAGATAGACAGACAGACAGACAGAGCAACTGACAACAGACATACAGACAGAGAGATACGGACAGACAGACAGAGAGACAGACAGTCTCTTGGAGACAAACAGGCAGAAATGCACTGTTCCGCCGCTTTGGTAATTATGGGTGTAGCAGAACCCGCGCCGTCGGCAGAGGGATAGTTACAATCACTACTACTCTTTAAAAGTATGGGTTTGTGTGAACCCAGGAAGCACGGCAAAGGTGAAACAGATCCTGTGATAGGTCAGAATGCACCAACTCATTAAAAATTACCGGTCATTAATGGTCGATAACCACTCGCTAAAAAAGCCATTAACCACCTGCTGGCGAGGCGCATTGATACAACCTCAATTAGTCTCGGTTAGCTTTGAGGGTCATTTTACAAGTAGGAAATATGAAGACCAACGAAATACCGAGACCATAAGGTATGCGAAGTGATGACGTCGAATACGTGACGTAAGTTGATGCATGAATTCTTCCGGACTACGTCAGTCAATTCCAAAGATCACTTTTGTGATGAAAAGAATTTGTTTTTGCTGTCCAGAATTAAACCCGTCAAAAAAGAGGGAAAATGTATGTGAAAGAAAACAAAACAGGAGCAGAGTGATAAGATAGGAATACAGAGACATATTTCTTGGGACTTGACCCTTGCAGGTATGTGAACTGAAAGTAGTGTGTGAACAGAACAGAACCAATTCTGTCTGTTTACCATCACATGAAAGCAGGAAAGAGATCGTCGTCAGATTGAATTACAATAACATTAACATGCTTCCATTTGAAACTTCTCGGTCTTCATCGTGGATTGACGCCCTCCCAAAGTCTAATTGAAGCCCTCCGTCGCTTCGCTCCGTCGGGCTTCAATTAGCTTTGGGCGGGCGTCAATCCACGATGACAACCTCGAAGTTTCAAATGGAAGCATGTTAATGTGTAATTAATGACCGGTAATTTTTAATGAGTTAGGGCATTCTGACCAATCACAGGATCTGTTTCATTAAAACGCCAACTTGATTGAATTACAATATTCGTTAGTGGTATAGAAAATACTGATCAACAATTGAAGTCAGTTTTCACATTTATTTTCTACCTATTTCTTATTTGTTTGTTCTTTTGGCAATGGTAAAATGTCAGCAATCGTGTACGTGTCATTCGGGACAGTGGACATGCCACCTGACCTTTTGTCATTCTCATTTGCTTTTTAACTGAAAACTGCCTTGCTATGGTTTTGTTACGTTTTATTTCAGATGGCCTTCTCTGCAGCATGTGTGGCCCTAGTGGTAGCCTCTGTGTTGACCTTGTGTCAAGGTCAAGACACGACCAAAACACCAGGGGCCTTCGGTAGCTCTGTGGTCGACGCTGTAGTTGAAAGAATCCGTTCCAGGTATGAGGACCTCTGTCTGTCTTCGGGTATCTTTGTTTCTGTATATCTGTCTGTCTGTCTGTCTGTCTGTCTGTCTGTCTATCTGTATGTCTGTCTACGCGCGAGCGCGCTCTCTCTCTCTCTCTCTCTCTCTCTCTCTCTCTCTCTCCCTCTCTCTCTCTCTCTCTCTCTCTCTCTCTCTCTCTCTTTCTTATCTTTATATTATATTATATTACATATTATCTTTACTTTCAAACAACGGTAACAACTTTCATATTTTTGGCTTTGCGGAATCTCGACTATCTAACAGATATTTCCATTTCAGGTTATAATACATTACGAAGAGATTCTACAAAACACTTAGAAACTGGCTTGTTAGTTTATATTAACGAATCAATAATTTACAAGCGTCTTCAACATCTTGAAACACCTGGTGTTGAATGCATTTGGTTAGAAATAGGATTAAAAAGATCAGCACCAATCATTGTTGGTTTTTGCTACCAAAATCCAGCAGAAAAGGTTCACTGGTATGATGAATTCATGGATATGATGGATACAGTTTCAAATGAATCAAAAGAAATAATTCTTCTAGGAGATTTTAATATTGATCTTCTGAAACAAAATAAAACTTGGTTGGACACTATTAATCTATTAAATATACATCAAATGATCCAAAATCCAACAAGAGTTACTCCCAATTCTAAAACACTCATTGATCATATTTATGTTTCTGAAAAACGTCATATCAAAGAAACATGTGTACCCTTTTTTTCTGTCAGTGACCACTTTCCCATTTGTATCACTTGGTCTCGTAAAGGGGTTAAAATTCCAAGGGTTGGTCACAAAACTATTACATATCGTTCATTCTCTCATTTCAGTGAAAGTGCATTTCTTTCTGATCTCAAAAATAGCCCACTTTCAAATACTTACAATTTTACAAATCCTGACGAAGCTTTAGAGTTTTGGACATCTATTTTCATTATCATTTACAATAAACATGCACCACTGAAAACACATCGAGTAAAGCAGACAGAAAAACCCAAATGGATCGACCAAGACATAGAAAATGCTGCAAATTACCGTGACTTCTTAAAACAACATGGTACCCACGAAGAGTACACACAACAAAGAAATAAAGTAAATTCCTTGAAACGAAAAAGTAAACAACATTATTTTCAACATCTCATTACATCTAAACAAGATTCAAAATCTATTTGGAAAGCAATTAACCAACTCACAAACAAAGAAACTTCAACAAAATCTTCACAAATAATTGACATTTCTGCAGATACACTCAATGACCATTTCTCAAAAATTGCTCATAAAGTAATTTCTTGTGATCGGACACAGTCAAATAATTTAGAACATTTAAAAGGAATACTGCAATTCAAAACAGATACATTTTCAGCATACACTGCCACCAATGACTATACTGGATGTTTACTCTCATCTTCAGCATCTAAAACAAACCGGAACACGTGACATAGATGGTCTGGATGCAAAAATTATAAAAATGGCAGCTCCAGTTATCACAGATACATTGACATTTATCTATAACCTTTGTATTGACAAAAGCTATTTTCCTAAACAATTCAAACAGGCTAAAGTGATTCCTCTCTTTAAACCAGGAGATACTACAAATCCTTCAAATTATAGACCAATATCAATTCTATCAATCCTTTCAAAGCCTCTTGAAAAACATATCAATAAACACATCCTTTCTCACTTTGAGAACAATAAATTGATCCATGATAATCAATCAGGTTTTAGGCAAAAACACTCATGTCAAACAGCGCTTATTAGTTTAGTAGACCAATGGCTGACAAACATTAATAATAATCAGTTCTGTGCTGCTCTATTTGTTGACTTTGCTAAAGCTTTTGACCTAATTGACCATAAACTCCTTATCAAAAAGCTTGAGATTTATGGAATTGCAACAGATTCCATAAACATTTTAACATCTTTCCTGTCAGACAGACAGCAAAGTACTTATCTGAAACAATCATACTCTTGTAATCAAACAGTAAGATTTGGAGTACCACAAGGTTCTATTCTTGGTCCATTACTATTTGCTATATATATAAACGACCTACCTCTATTTGTAAAATGCATGTGTGAACTATTTGCAGATGATACTACAATTCATTCTAGTCATCAAGATCTTAATAAACTAGCAAATATCCTCCAAGAAAACATTGAACGATTACTTGAATGGTCAGAACTAAACCATATGTCACTGAATCCAAATAAAACTAAATGCATGCTACTTACCACGAGGCAAAAAAGACAAAATCTAACATCTAAATTTCTGACATTGCTAATACGAAATCAAGATGTTACCGAAGTTGATAGCCATAAAGTCTTGGGAATAACTATTGACAATAACCTGTCTTGGTCAAAACATGTAGATACACTTTGTAAAAACACATCCAAAAAAATATTTCAGTTATCAAAAATCAAACACTTTCTAGACCTTCGCACAAGAAAACTGTTTTTTCAGGCACATATTCAGTCAGCTATTGACTATGCGTCCACAGTGTGGGACTCTGCAAGTGCAAATACTTTGAAACACTTGGGCAGTTTACATAGAAGAGCTGTTAAATTAATTATTTTAAAAAATACATCTCTTTCCATGACTGATTATAAACGATTGCAAATTCTTCCTATCAAAGATAGATTTGCATATAACAAAGGTGTGATGATGCATAGAATTATGTCAGGGAATGCCCCTACACTCATTGCCTCAAATTTCAAAATAAATCATTATAGAAAATGTAACAAATTAATTACACCAACTCCAAGAATTGACCTGTACAAGTCGAGTCTATCATATTCTGGAGCAATTATGTGGAACGCCATTCCAAATATAATTAAATTACGAATTCATGAAACATCATTCAAGGAATATTACATGCTGTTTCTTTTACAAAACTTATAAAAACTATTATCAAGCAGCTGGCAAAATATAACTGTACTCTCTGATTATATTAAAAAACATGATTATATATAATTCATGAAGGATTTTTTTATACAAACACATATTTCCCTGTTATATATAATTTTCAAGCATTGCTAAAGAATCCTAATGCATCTTAAAATGTCTTATTGGTTGCTTGACATGTTAATTATGGTAAATATGTCATTTGTACTATTGTTAAACTTATCTTTTATTTCTTCTTGTTTGTTACCCCTCAATAGGCGAGGGCCGGATGAAAAGAAGCATGTATACATTGCTTATTCTGTCACCCTCGTAAAATAAATTTCAATTCAATTCAATTCAATTCAATTCTCTCTCTCTCTCTCTCTCTCTCTCTCTCTTTCTCTCTCTCTCTCTCTCTCTCTCTCTCTCTCTCTCTCTCTCTCTCTTATATTCACCTCTATGTTTCTCTTCTTCCCTCCCTCTTTCTTACGTTCTGTCACTGTCTGTCTGTCAGTCAGTCTGACTGTCTGTCTGTCTGTCTGTCTGTCTGTCTGTCTGTCTGTCTGTCTGTCTGTCTGTCCTCTCTCTCTCTCTCTCTCTCTCTCTCTCTCTCTCTCTCTCTCACTCTAGGTGCAATTCCTTACCCCTGACCCATCCATTTCCGAAAGTACCCAGTATAACGTGAGCCATGACCCCTCAGTAGTCATCCTGAAGTTCTCCGATGACACTACTCTGGAAGGCCTGATCAGTGTCGGTGATGAGTCGGGGTACCGAGCGGAGGTTGCGAGAGTGTCGGGCTGGTGTGTGGCTAATGACCTTGACCTTAACGTCACCAAAACCAAGGAGATGGTCTTTGACCGTAGGAAGAAAAAGACTCCCCTCTTACCACTCACCATCAGCGGTGAGAACGTAGAGCAGGTTGATTCCTTCAAATTTCTAGGGGTGACCATCTCCAATGACCTTAGCTGGGCTGTTCATACTGACCTTTCAGTAAAGAAGGCCCATCAGCGTCTCTACTTCCTGAGACAGCTGAGGAAGTTCAAAGTGTCCTCCTCCATCATGTCCCAGTTCTACAGGGCTGCTGTAGAGAGTCTCCTTACCTTTTCTATCACGGTTTGGTACAGCAGCTCCTGCCAGTTTGAGAAAGAAAAACTGGAGAAGGTCGTTAGGGCTGCCAGCAGGATCATTGGCAGAGATCTCCCCTCTATAGACTCCCTTCACATCCTGCGCATGATGAGGAAATGTAGGTCCATCATGCAGGATCCCACACACCCGGCTGGTCATCTCTTCCAGCCTCTGCTCTCGGGGCGCAGGCTCAGAACCCTCAGATGCCGTACGGCAAGACTCAGAAACAGTTTCTACCCCCAGGCTGTCCTGGCTTTTAATAACCGGAAAATGAACTCTACAGATTGTGACACGTTTTAGGATGCTCTAGGAGTATGGTTTTAGTAGCTGACATTACATACTGTGATATATAGAGTGGGTTTTAGTATGGTGACACCACTGTGACGCGATGAAGCCAGACTATGTTTTAGCAGCTGGTTATATTACCGGAATACACATCTAGTATGTTTTAGTAGTTTAGTCGTTATTTAACCACTGTGATGTGTTGGAAGAGTTTATTTTTATGTGCTGTTTTAGAGGTACATTTTATCAGTATGGAACATGTTCAGTTCTTACAGTAGCTGATAGTGGGGGGGGGGGGGGGTGGATCCTATCTTATTCTGCGTACTTTTATTGTGGTTCCGATAGCTCTTAGAGTCTCATAGTTCTCACCATGTCTGTATAGTGTATGTATTAGTTACTGTGATACCAAATTGTCTTACCCATGTATGTATGATGCTATGCGCCAGTGATGTATGAATGCTATTTATTTTTGTTTTTATCACACAGCAAGCTGCTTTCCTCGTGTATCTTTTATGTTCATTCATGTATTGTACACTTGGCAATAAATTATCTATCTATCTATCTATCTATCTTCCAACCCCTCCCAGGCACCCCCTATCACCACCCTCTGTTTATTGTGTAAGTGTCAGGTCAACAATGGAACCTTAACTGTTCCTTGTGCAACTTTATGTTAGGTGCATTGCATGCATACGTTCAATTTGCCTGGAGTACGTTTCATTTGAGAAGGGCTAAACCAAAGCCAAGCACAAGCAACTCTATGTTAATTATACGTTCCCCTTTCTGAACTCTTATTTTCAGGTTTGTACGATTTGTTTAAACATTGTGCAATGAAGAATACTGCATACTTATACTCATACGTACAAATGGAGCACAACAAGACAGATTCGTTAAGTGCACAGTACCCGGCAAAAGAAACGCAACTCATTTGCGCCTACCTTTTCATAAACTGCAGGGCCGGACCAAGTTCGTTTGGGGGGGGGGGGGGGGGAGGTCCAACTGAAGGCAGGGGTCCAAAGTCCACATCATGCATTTTTTTTCTCTGAGAGGTACATTGGATGGCCAGGGGGGGGGGGGGTTCCGGAATCCCAGGAACCCCCCCCCCCCAGATCCGGCCCTGAACTGTGTTATACAGGGTAGGGGTCAAGCGAGTCGTGATTGCAGGCGAACGTGTCACTTTGACACGCTACAAAATTCGTAAAAATACAATGAGGTAAAGACAGTTGTGGAGGAAATTCATCTCTTTACAAGCAAAAATCAAAACAAAACAAAACCCCACAAGAACCATATATTGATTTTACACTTGTAGCTACTTTGACATTGTTGTTTATGGCAGATGCGTCTTTTCGGAAGATCGTCTGTTCCTTCGCCGTGTTGCTCATGTCGCGTCACGTGACGGTGCTGACAGTGCCACCTTCAGGCCCAATTTTAATGGCGGAATTTGGAAGGTTTGTTTTGTGCTTGTTGTGCATTTATATTTAACAGTAACAGTCAGGACCCATGCAGCTTCGCCCGGGTTGAACTTCATTCCTTCTTATCGTTGGAGAATGATACGGTATACTTGCATTGGAAGAGTTACCTCCCTTCCATGGCTAGTACAAAAAAGTTACCTCCCCCGGCTTCGAGAACATTCCTGTAGCCTACTTTCCAGTTTTGTTTCCATTCATTCTGATTAAAAGAGCACTGGAGAATTTCTCACTGGCATAATGTGCTTACTACATATGAAAAGTAGGCGCTGTACCGGACTTGCACGATGTGGATTGTATTCAATAAAGGGGAGTCTCATGATTTTAAAAAAGGAAACAATGAATGAACACACACACACACACACACACACACACACACACACACACACACTTACATCCATTCTTACGCATACTAGCAGTCAGGAAACAATGAATGAACACACACACACACACACACACACACACACACACGCACGCACGCACGCACACACACACACACACACACACACACACACACACACACACACACACACACACAATTACATCCATTCTTACGCATACCAGCAGTCAGGAAACAATGAACACACACACACACACACACACACACACACACACACCCACGGGGTATTAGCAGAGCCCTTAGGAATAAGCCCAAGTACCTTTACACAAGAGTTGGCTGAATTATATAGAAAAGAACCACGAATAAAAGACAAACTTTGGGGAAAATGAATTAACTTCCTTGTAAATTCGTCAATTGAAAACTTTAGGACATTTTAAATACTCAATGACCTCAAAAGCATTTGAAGACAGTCATTTGCTACCTACTCAGAGTGTCACCATAAATCCTATTCCTGCTAACACGATTTTTAGTGTATGAGTTACCTCCCTTTCTTGAGAAAGTTCGAGCTAATTCGGCAAAAAATACACCCTTTGAGAATCGATAAGGTATATGCTTGCGTGGCAAGAGTAACCTCCCTTTATCCTTGGCATTCGATGTCATTAATCCAACAAATAAGCCCACAAATTTGTGGGGCACATTTCCAGTTTGTGGACCACAAAAATAAGCCCACAAATTTGTGGGACACATTTCCAGTTTGTGGACCACAAAATGAAGGCCAAAACAAAATGTGGGGCACAAAATGTGCGCCATAAAAATAAAGGCAAATAAAAGTAGTCCTTAAATAAAATATGAAGCAAGTTTTTGTGGACCATAAAATTCGATTGATCACTTTCCCGAGAAGTCGGTTTTAAGACACAATAAAACGCTCTTCCTTAGTGGAGTACATGAATAGTATTGATGACGAAAAATATGGCGGCCGTCGTGACTGATTTATATATAATCTAATATTTGGCAGTTCAACACGTCCACCAGAGAAATATACCGACAAAGAAGTTGAAACACCGACTGCCCTTCTGAAAGAATTCAATCGGGATGTGAATGATACAGCTGATTTTGGACACGGTCTGCCTTGAATGGGGAGGTTGGCGATGAATCGCACTGTTCTACACTACTTAGTACTCTCACTGATTTTCAATCATCGGTTTGGATCAACAAGCAGGTAAGTTATTGTTTTTAAAATCCAAGACATGACCATAGCAAACGTGGCCTTTGTAGAACTGAGCAAGATTCATCTGTTGTGTATGTGTGTGTTACTGAGTAACTGGATGTGACTGTGAGTGTGAGTCACAGAGTGTGTAGTAGTAGTAGTAGTAGTATATAGGGGCGGCTATATTTGTTAGCCGAAGGCCGCGAGGCCTTATTGGTGCCCCTTCTTTGTCAGATACTTTGCATGCCTAAATCCCTATTCTTTCAATGCTTTCAATCAAAGTCGTAAAAAAGGTTAAGAAATTTTGGAGAATTGTCCAAGAAGTTTTTGAAGGCGTCTACTGTGGGTGCGAATTTTATGTTAGCGGGTAGTGCATTCCAATTGTTAGCAACTCTTTGAGAAAACGAAAACTTGCGCTTGTTAGTCTTACAGTGTTGAACAAAGATTTTTCCGTGGCTGTTTCTGGTGTTGTCTGTCTGCTTGAATGTGAATATTTTGTGCATGTCAATGTCATCCACCCCATTTATAATTCTATATGTTTGTATTAGGTCACCCCTTGTCCTCCTTCCCTTCAGAGAGTGGAGGTCTAGGTATTTGAGTCTGTCCGCGTAAGACTTATCCCGGCACTCCTTTAGAATTTTAGTTGCTCGACGCTGCACCCTCTCAATTGTCTGAGACTGTCTCTTGAGGAATGGGCTCCACACCACATTTGCATATTCCACCAGTGGTCTCACAAAGGCTTTGTATAGCTTTAAGAAGGTGTCCTTGTCAAGAAATGAGAACGTTCGTTTGATAATTCCAATCCTCTGATTAGCTTTTGACACAACTCCTCGAATATGCGGGTCGAATGACAAATTGCTGTCGAAAACAACACCGATGTCCTTTTCCTCATCACATACATTTATTTTTTCAATAGCATCATTGACAGTCATCACGTAGTCATATTTGGGATTCTTTTTACCAGAATGCAGAACATTGCACTTTGAAACATTAAAAAATAATTTCCATTTATTTGTCCAATCCTGAAGTAAGTGTATGTCTTTTTGCATGACTGAACTGTTTGTTGCTTTATTGTACAGTTTTGTATCATCCGCAAAAATCTTCACTATACCACTAACCACATCTGGTAGGTCATTTATAAACACTGTAAATAGAACCGGCCCCAAAACGCTGCCCTGTGGAATTCCGCTGAGAACTGCTGCTTGGTTCGACGTTGCCTGTCCAACTCGTACCCTCTGGGACCGGCCACTCAGGAATGACCGAATCCAGGGAAGGACGCTGGAACTAAGCCCATACGATGCAAGCTTTAGGAGTAATCTCTCATGCGGCACAGTATCGAAGGCCTTCTTAAAGTCACAGTAAATTATATCTATGGCTTCACCTTCATCAACGAATTTTGTGAGGTCTTCCATGACCTCTATGAGTTGAGTGACACAAGAACGTCTTTTTCTAAAACCATGCTGACAGTCAGCATATAAATTATTGTCTGTGAGATAAGACACTATAGAATCCCGAACAAGAGACTCCAATACCTTGCATGTTACACAGGTTAAGCTTACTGGTCTGTAGTTACCTGGTTCTGACTTGGTACCCTTTTTGAAAATAGCGGTTACCTCCGCTGTTTTCCAATCACCTGGTATATTTCCAGATTCCAAAGATTTGTTGAACAGCAAGCATAATGGGATAGATAGTTCATCACACAACTCCTTAAGTACCTTTGATGGGATTAGATCAGGCCCTTGGGCTTTATTTTCATCCAACTCTTTCAGTTTCTTTTTAACTGCTAAGGGTGTCACTCTTATTTCAGATAAGGATGCCCCATCTGAATAGCAGCCTTCCGTCATAGTCGGGATGTCTGACACGTCCTCGCGTGTAAAAACGCTAGAAAAATACTCATTTAAGGTTTCTGCCTTACCCATATCGTCAACCACAAAAGATCCATCCACCTTTTTCAAAGTGCTTATACCTGTAGAAGTCTTCATTCTCTCCTGGACGTACTTCCAAAACATCTTAGGGTTTATCTTCCCTTCTTTTGCAATCTGTTTTTCGTATTCCTTACGGGATTTTTTCAGGTCTTTTGTACAAGTATTTCTTATCTTAATGTATCTTAGGTAGTCATGTCCGGACTTTGTGCATAAATATCTCTTATAAGCGCTATGCTTTTTCTTTATCTGCCTCATGGCTTTATTATCCAACCACTTAGGTTTCATATTTTTTTTATGTGTTTTCTTTACCTTGGGAATACACTTTTCCATACCATCATGTAGCACGGTCTTTATGCAGCTCCAGGCCTCCTCCACGCCGAGTTCGGCCAGGTTTGACCAGTCATGCTCCTTAACTATTCTTCTAAACTTACTGTAGTCACCTTTCTTAAGGTTATAGTTATATTTCGCCTCCTGATTTTCTTTTTGTTGCGCAATGTACAACTGGAAACTTAAAACATCATGGTCACTCTTGGCCACAGGGTCAAGGTGATCAACATCAGAAATTAAATTTTGTTCATTAACTAGAACCCAATCGTCCAGGGTCGGCCTCTGGCCCACTCTCCGTCTGGTAGGTTCCTGAACCTTCTGAATCAAAAAAGAGTCAAGAATATGCTCTATTATGTTGTTGTTCTTTTCACCTGTCCACACCCCATCCCAACGAACGCCTGGGAAATTAAAATCACCCATAATACATACTTTGTCGTACTGTGCCACTTCATTTGACCTCATCATTTGGAATAGTTTGTTAGGCCAGAAAAAAAAATTTGTCTGTTTCTGGTAACATGGCTAAAAAAAATAGGGTCGGTAGGTCGGGATTTTTTTATTTTTATTTTTTATTTTTTTTTATTTTTACCCCAAATGTAGACCAATAAAACTAACTTTAAAAATCGCGCAAAGAGACTGGATTCACTATACATAGAGACAAGACACTCAACACATTTACAAATCGTCAGCGGACTTTCGTTTTCACACGTTTTTGTTGTTCATTTTCTCACCCTGTCCTTTACCACAACAGCAACAACAAAAAATTTTGAGTTTGGAAAAAAAAAGTTTAGGGTCGGCGCCGAAATTTAGGGTCGGTCGGGTGACCAGAAACAGACAATTTTTTTTTTTGGCCTTATCGTTCTCCTCAGAGCTGGTGTTAGGACTACGATAAATACAGCCCAACAGAACACTTTCCTTGTTTGCACTGTTAAAGGTGCAAAAAACGCTTTCCTCAAAGTTACTTACGTTAACATCATCGCACTCTCGTGCGTTCAACTTACTATCCACATACAAGGCTACACCTCTTTTGTGATTCTTGTTCATAAACATATCATAGTTGGGAATTATAAACTCTCCCTCATTAAAAGTTTGTGAATTTTTTGCCTTAATTTCTGTGAGTGCAATAATCTTAGGCTTAATTTGGTCAATGCGGGTCATAAACTCATCCTTCTTGTTCAAGAAACCATCAACATTTGAGTAAACAACTTTACATGCATCTGTACCACTATTTACCTTCTGATTTTTTCTTTTTGTTTCCTTAGTTTTATGTACACTATTTACATTTCTTTTGTTCAGTCATTCGGGACGGCCATTGGACGTGCCTTTGCTGGCAGCAGTGGCGTCGTCCTTCACGGCAGTCTGTTCGTTGTTGTCAACAGTCTTGGTCCATGTCTTGCGCTCCACAATCTTCCCCTGTCTGATCACCAGGTTCTTCTCTCCTGCAGCCACTCTTTGGTCCAGCTCCACCCTTAGGTCCTTGTACTTCTGCCTCTGCAGGGGAGTTTGGTCATGGTTAATGTACACTTTTTTGTTTCTGTCATTTGTTCCTCGATTCAGGGTGGGAGCTTTTCTCATTATTTCCTTCTTTTTCTCCTCATTTCTGATTGTGACTCTGAGCATTCTGGGGGCGTTGCCCCCCACCTTCCCCAGTCTGACAGGTTCAACAACATCTCCCTCTTCAATATCCACCAGCATACCAAAAATGTGTTTGGCAGCTTCTATATCATCCTTCTTCTTCTCTTCAATCTCTATTCTGGTACTTTCCTTCACGTTCACTAGGATCAAGTTGTTTTTCCTCTTCTCTACTTCTTTCTGTTCCTCCATCATCGCTGCTAGCTTTCTATCCACAACCTCCTCTATCTTCTCCTCTAGTTTCTTACCCATCAGTCCAGATTCCAAGTGTTCCAGTCGGGTGCCAAGGTTCTGCATCATTGGGATCAAATCCAGGAGCTTGTCCATCCTGTTATCGTAGTGTGACTGTGGGGGACTCTTCTTGTCAAGACACGGCATGCAAACCCACTGGAGATTCGGCAAACGCGGATCCGACAAACTCCCGAAAACGTCATCTTTCAGGCCGGTGCAAGTCTGGTGTGCCCAATTTTTGCATACATAACACTCGATAGCATTTCCATCATCCTCGTCGTCGCATGGAACATCGCACACAATGCACTGGAAGGCGGCCAGTGTGGTTACTTTTCCTTTCGCTTTAGCCGCAGCGCTCGCGGACGATTTTCTTGTACCGACTTTCCCGGTTGCCTGAGGCCGTGAACCCATTTCTCGCGGTTGGGAAAATTCGGTGTAATGGCTAATAGTAAGAGTAATAGTTTACTCACCCTTCTCAAGTGCACTAGGTATTACTGTTAGTTACTGCAGGGTTAGTAGAAACGAAGTTTTTATCCAAGCTAGTAGTAGTAGTGAACACTGTGCAGACCGGTTCGCCGGTTCAAACTTCAGTCACAGCCCAAAAACTGCATGAAACGTCTCTAAATGCGGGTGAAAGTATCGCCCAACACTTCAGGCTCCATTGTGAGCCGAATACTACAACCAAAATACAGAAAAATAGTTGTTGGCAGCCAAATTTTCCTAAGATTTTGAGAGAGCTAAAAAGTTGCCGCCATTTTGACGCATGCGCAGACTGTGTGCTTGTGTTCTTTTTTTACTCAAGTTTAGAAAATGCTTGATCTTTAATCTGTATGCACATAATCAAATGCTGCTGTATCAGTGTATGAACTATGGTTGTAAAAGAATAAACAAAACAATTACTGAATTAGTGAGTGATTTGGCTCTGAATCGTCTGATAGTGAAGTTGAAATAGTACTTATTTCATTTTCAAGACATGTTAATAGTTATGATAATATTGTTATGGTTGTTTTCAGGCCTCCCGAGAAACCAGAGATGATGTGCATCATTCATACAGCTCCTGTCTTCCAGTTCCAACAGTTTACCTTTAAACATGGATACATGTACTGGAGAGATATCAGGATGACTTGGCGTGGTGCTTTACATTACAGACTGCTCCTGAAGAGTAAGTTACACATTTCTTTACCACTTACAGCTTTTGCTTGTCAAATCTGTATGGTAAAATATATGTAACATTGGGTATTGGTGATGGTAGTCTGAAGCTATAAACATGTACTGATGTAGATCATTCAGCAGTCTTTTGTTCTTTGTAAATTGAATAACAAGTACTTTGTAGATGAAATTATTCATACATGTATTTGAAGATGCATAGTAATACTGTGCATGGTAATTGGTATGATGTACTTTATATACATAATGGTACAAATATCTTTATTATATTTAGTCAAGTTTTGACTAAATATTTTAACATCGAGAGGGGGAATCGAAACGAGGGTCGTGGTGTATGTGCGTGTCTGTGTGTGTGTGTGTATGTGTAGAGCGATTCAGACTAAACTACTGGACCGATCTTTATGAAATTTGACATGAGAGTTCCTGGGTATGAAATCCCCGAACGTTTTTTTCATTTTTTTGATAAATGTCTTTGATGACGTCATATCCGGCTTTTTGTGAAAGTTGAGGCGGCACTGTCACGCCCTCATTTTTCAACCAAATTGGTTGAAATTTTGGTCAAGTAATCTTCGACGAAGCCCGGACTTTGGTATTGCATTTCAGCTTGGTGGCTTAAAAATTAATTAATGACTTTGGTCATTAAAAATCTGAAAATTGTAAAAAAAAATAAACATTTATAAAACGATCCAAATTTACGTTTATCTTATTCTCCATCATTTGCTGATTCCAAAAACATATAAATATGTTATATTCGGATTAAAAACAAGCTCTGAAAATTAAATATATAAAAATTATTATCAAAATTAAATTGTCGAAATCAATTTAAAAACACTTTCATCTTATTCCTTGTCGGTTCCTGATTCCAAAAACATATAGATATGATATGTTTGGATTAAAACACGCTCAGAAAGTTAAAACAAAGAGAGGTACAGAAAAGCGTGCTATCCTTCTTAGCGCAACTACTACCCCGCTCTTCTTGTCAATTTCACTGCCTTTGCCATGAGCGGTGGACTGACGATGCTACGAGTATACGGTCTTGCTGAAAAATGGCATTGCGTTCAGTTTCATTCTGTGAGTTCGACAGCTACTTGACTAAATATTGTATTTTCGCCTTACGCGACTTGTTTTCTCTCTCCTTCCCATCTTAAAGTTTGTTGCAACCCTATACTCATAAAGTGCATTATACTGTTTGTATGAACATTGAACTATTGTGATGCAAGAAAGTAAAACATGAAATAGCTAGAATGAAAGATTTACTCATTACTGGAATTATTTTAAATACAGTCAGTCCTTTCCTTGGCTCACAATCACAGATCTGGCAAGTTTTTTTTTATAGTTTCTTTTTTACATGGAATAAGAGTTACAATGTAAATTGTAATACCGCCTGTGTACTTGGATACCTACTTCTACATTCAACACCCTGACTGCCCCTGCGCAGAGTTAGAATTTTCTGAATGAATTCACATCACATTTCTCAACAAAACTGTAAGGTGTCAACGCTAAATAGGGAATGTGTGTGGGATGAAGGCTCATGCTGAATTTAAAAAAATAGTAACTTTCCATCACATTCCAGAAAAGCCGCTCACATCAGCAGCATAACAAGATATCATGTCGTTAGAAAGGTTCTTGTGAGGAAGTCTTTTTAATTTTAATGATGAAAGATTATCTTTTTAATTTTAATGATGAAAGTATATATCTATTATAATTATATCCATGAAATAAATGGTTTTCACAGGAAGGAATGATGGCACCTGTAATATTACAGAATAAGGTTAACACTAAACAGTTTAGTTCATAGTTGTCACTGTCAGTATCACCCCCACCATTCTCCATCCCATTGATCTACCTACCTTCCCCACACCCTCTTCTCGATACCCAAAACATATCCCCATCAGTGCACAGCAAAGTCTGGATGTGCTCAGTAATACATTTTCTTTATTTTCCAGGAAGTGAGGTGCCGAGATATGACGTGCAGGCAGCTTGCAGAGTAGTGCCTGGCTTTGCTGAGGATGATGATCAGATTCAGTCCATTCTGTGCTGACGGAGCTACCAGAACTGCTTTAATATATAGTCCATCTGAAGATGCTGACACTTACAGAGGTTTTCTGTTGCCTTAGTGGTGAAATGAACATGTAACACATTAACAATAACATTCTACACAAATAATGTGTGGTGCGATGTGGATCAAAGGGTACATTTTGACTTATAAATTTATGTAAGTTGTCAATTCAACTAAATACAGGTAGTGTTTGGTATGCAGATATTTTCTTACAGCAAACAGCGGTTTGTTTGTTTTTACTACATAAAGTGGTATTATCTTTTATGTTGTTTGAGTGCTTTAAGTTAAGCTGTTCACAGGCAGTATTTTACACACAGGCTTAGCTTTGGGAGATGTGTGTGTATGTTTCGGTCAATGCGTGTTCATGTATAGACTTTGTTTGCAATATTAGAATTTAGATCTTTTAACTGCATTATGCACATGAAATGTGTTAACCCATGAATTTTTCTTCCTTTGAATCCTAGTCAGTACTTTATCTTGTTTAAGATTTTCATTGATTCTGTTTTTGGGTCGTTCTTGTGCATCCTGGATGGTTCAATTCATTCTTATGTTGTGCTGAAATGTTGCTTTTGTAATACAGTTTGCCAAGATTGTGTCTTTCACTTGGATGTGGTGAACTTATTTTTTAAAGGCCTGCTCTGCCTCATTAAAACACTTCACCTCACTGTGTCAGACCTTCATCAGGCTTTTTGCATGGGATAAGAAAATCCTTCCACTTGGTCACATAGCAAAAGTCAGCACCCTGACTTCTTAGTGTGGTGATGTCTTTTCTTATTAATTTATTTCCCCCAAAAGGCATAAGTGTTTTAAACAAAATTATGTCTTACAGCTACAGTGGAACCCCCCTTTTAAGACCTCCAAAAATCTGAGAAAATCAGGTCTTAAAAAGGAGGGGGTCTGGAGGTAACATTTAAAATGTACAGAGGTTATGAACAGAAAGTCTGAGAAAACAAGGTCTTAAAATGGAGGGGGTCTTAAAAGGGGGTTCCACTGTATGGCTATTGGGGATTATGTGTTTGTAAAGATAGAGCTGAGAATCCTACACAGAATTCTGTGCATAGAAGGCGGCCTGAATCTTGACCCACACTGCTGGCATGACCTTCATTCAACGCTTTACTTTTACCCTGGTAACTTTACGGTTGCTCTCTCTGGCTTGAGCATTTTTATTTCAACCAAGGAGAAAAATTAAATGCCTCTGCAGAGATTCGAACCTAGGACCTAGAGATGTTTAGGCCGATGTCGTAACCACTAGTTTTTTTTTTTATTGTAAGATGGATATATATATGTCTAGCGGATGCAGCTACATGTACAAATGTGCCAATTTAGAACTTGCATTCTCAGCCTATAATCTTTGGCCATTCATGTGAGTACTAAATATTGTGAATGCATGTGAGACTGCCTTGTTTTACTTTTGTGAAATGTGTGAACTCACTTTGTTTACATCTTTGTGTTAATAAATGCAGTTTATCAGTTACCTCTGTTTGTTTCTTCTGCAAGTATGTCAAACGGCCCACACACACCCTCATGCGCACACACACACAAACACACACAAAATCAGATCTCAAGTGTAAGTATTCTTTTTGCAGTTTTATTTTAATGCCCATAATCAGTCAAACAAATATATCATCACACTTGCACCTAAGCTTAAAAGTAGCAGTCCTGCATACATATGTAAATGTTTCAGGTCACCATCTGTCCTGGCTTGAACATGCAATAAGAACACCTCTACACAAACACATGTACAGTCAACCGGCTAGCTGCTTCCCTGTAAGGCATATTTTTCTAATTAATCGATTTTCCGCAGACAGCAGCCAGGTAGTGGATCTATAGTGTATGTCCAAGCAGACGGTTGATCTTAGTACAACACATCAAGGAAATATTTTTTTAAAACATCCAACATCTAACCTTCCAAAGTTCATAATCAATAAAGAAGAATGGTATGTTACTGGAACCCTTTATTTATGACTTAAAGCCATATGTACTCGATGACTATACACGCTAATTGCTTTACCCACAGCTGGAGACATGCTAAATTAAGTTCCCTGCAAGATATTGTGGTCTAGGACCCCTTAAATGTTGAGATATTTGAATTTTTATTTTGATCTAGATCGTCCTATTTATAGATTTGCCGAGAGGGAACGTTGACGCAAGGGAAATAACTCCGCGTCTTTGTTGACATCCTCACTTTTTCAGAGGCTAGAACAAGCTGTAATGCATGTATATGGTCTGCGCATTGCGACATATCGTCATTATATGGCCTTATGATGCATTTGACATCGATTGTGGGCAAACTACACTTTGTAAACACGGGAGCGCGTACATATGCCTTTAAGGCAATGTGCGGCAGTAAAATTACCAAACTTAAACTTGAAGAATACAGTCAAGGAATAACTTAGTTTTCTGGGCAGTTATTGAAGTGACTTATTAAAATGAATGAAAACATTGTGGATGAATATTGACTGCTGTTGCTGGCATTTACAGCGTCATATGGGATTTCTAGAAAACGGCTTTACAGCAACATCATACATCAGAAAGTTATAATATTTGGCACAAGGATACACATGTACTATATCTACAATCATATAGAACGTGTTTTTTTTTAAACAACTACAGTTGAATTTAAATTAATTATTGTAATGAATATGCAGTGAGAAATTCGTTCATTCTTATGACAAAAGATATCAAAATTCAACTGTAGTCTGTTGAAAAAAAATCGTTCTATATGATTGTAGATATGATACATGTGCATCTGTGTGCCAAATATTAGGAATTTCTGATGTATGATGTCGCTGTTAAACTGTTTCCTAGAAATCCAATGTAACGACTGTTTCCATAGCAACGGCACTCTATGTCGATCAGTATTCACAATCCTCCGAAAGCGGCGTATGGCTGCCTAAATGGCGGGGTAAAAACGGTCATACACGTACACATTCTTTCTTTCTTTATTTGGTGTTTAACGTCGTTTTCAACCATTCAAGGTTATATCGCGACGGGGAAAGGGGGGAGATGGGATAGGGGAAAGAGGGGAGATGGGATAGAGCCACTTGTTAATTGTTTCTTGTTCACAAAAGCACCAATCAAAAAATTGCTCCAGGGGCTTGCAACGTAGTACAATATATGACCTTACTGGGAGAATGCAAGTTTCCAGTACAAAGGACTTAACATTTCTTACATACTGCTTGACTAAAATCTTTACAAACATTGACTATATTCTATACAAGAAACACTTAACAAGGGTAAAAGGAGAAACAGAACCGTTAGTCGCCTCTTACGACATGCTGGGTAGCATCGGGTAAATTCTTTCTCGTCCCAACCAATATGGGACTCCCCCTAACCCGCGGGGGGTACACGTAAAAATCCACTCGTGCAAAAACATGAGTGTACGTGGAAGTTTCAGCCCACGAACACAGAAGAAGAAGAAGAAGTATTCACAATTGTTCTATTTATTTTTATGTCACTTCCCAGAAAACCAGGTTATTCCATGTATTCTCCAAATTCAATTTTACTGCTGCACATTTCCTTAACAAAATGTAAGATTTTACTTTGACCGAGCAGTTTTTGTAAGTGGACAGGCCTTAGTTTTATTTCGGTGGCATAATTCAATGCGCTTCGTCAAAATGTCTCGAACTGAAACCAAAAGCAGACGCAAGACTTATGGTCAGTTCGAGTTGTCTCCCGTACTCCTAACTTTAATGTGCAGACAGGTGTACCCAAACAGCCCATCTCACAAACGGTTTGGAATTCCCGAAAACACAAGATCCGCACTGCACAACTTCAGTGCATGTACGCGAGAGTGCTCGGTCGCTTTTTGAAAATGTGTATCTTGAGAGAAAAATATAGAATAGTGCGCTGTCCGAAGGAATGGAGTTCTTATCGGACAATGACAGCGCTCAGTTCAAAACGATAGGACATCTGACCGCCATGCGGCTATGTGAATCAGACATTTGAGCCTTTCAATCCGTCTATGTCGGACGCCTGACGACATCCCCGAGGCTTTTACATGAAACAAGAAATTCCTCCGAGATAGGAAAAACACCCCCGTCCTTACCATTCTCACTGCCACCAACTGAGAAGGCACTGCTAACAAGTGTGGTTAAAATAAGTTGATTGAGTGGACAAAGAGACAGGCGGAGAAAAAGACAAATCAATATAACTCTTTCTGTAACACCTACTGACCGCATTTTTTGTAAAAACCGTCTCATCTATATAATATAAAACATGCTCAGCACGTGTGGATTAAATAGAGCCGAATACCCGGCTTGAGTGGCGCACTGTATGCCGGCTTCGAACCATGGACCCGTCAAGCTTAGGTCCCTTCCAGACTCGTGGAATGGGAACAGCACGAACATGATTCAGGGGCCATAATGCCATTCCTGATCATATCATGTCGAGTCCCATACTTGTCGACGACGCCCTAGGTACCACATCACAAACAGAACTGTGCAATACACAGGTGTTTTCTACAGACACACTCAAACACACACACACACACACAGAGAAGCCGTATATATATATCTATATCTATTGTATAAATATATAGAGATAGATGAGAGTGTATTTTTCGCGTGGCTATAAATTGATTCGACCTTTGCACTTTTACAGTGAGGACAACTTACGGGTCCAAGGAAAGCGTTCTGGACACTGCGATGACCTTCTAAAAATAGCCGGTAACAGAACGCCGGGAATATCCGTCCAAGTAAAGCGTTCTGGACACTGCGATGACCTTCTAAAAATAGCCGGTAACAGAACGCCGGGAATATCCGAAAAACCAAAATCCACCAATAACTCCCTAACCGTGTGTTTGACTGGTCCCAATTTTTGTAAGGACCGTCTCAGGAATGTATAGAACCTGTTCACCAAGTTTGGTGACGATCGGTCCGTTCATTCTTGAGATCTACTTGCGAACACAAACAAACAAACAAAAACATCGAGTGAAACCTATACACACCCCTATACCGGGGGTGTAATAAGACCATACGGGCACTAATAGTTGCATACCAAAAATGAACTGCCTCAAGGCTCTCTATGCAGAGTGGTATCTTTTTAAAGAATAAATTCAGGTACAGCTTCTTCTAAAGAAAAAAAAAATTCACCGAAACCACCAAAACATCTACCTCACTATAGAAAGCAGTCAAAGTGTTGATTTTTGGTCTGTGACAAAGTGGAGGGATGGTCTTATCCCATGTTAATGGTGAGGACAACTTTTTAAATGAGGCGTAGTGGGCCTTTAAAACATTGACACAAATTTACAATAGCAACAAGTTATAATGCTCAGTACAACCAATACTGAGTGGATATTTACTGCCGCTGTTGCTGTAGTTTCCCCATCAATCACAGCTGGACTTGGACAGCACTGCTTTTCATCCACATTCACTGGCCAGGTCTTCGTCATCTTCTGTCCCTACTGACAAATGAATGACAAAGGAACTGATCTTAAATCCAAACACAATGACAAGAACAAGTTTTAAGTATGAGTAAGGAGTAAATTGTGTTTGTAACTGACACACACACACACACTAAACCCACATCAATGCCAAGAGCGTAAACATTCTAATTCCCTGGTAGACAAGTTCTAATGCCTACTTCAATTTATATGATATGAAATATAGAAGACACATTCCCAGTCAGCGCTTGCTATCAAATTCAAAAAGCAAAGCAAAGGTGTGTAACATCAATCTGCAGGACTAGAAAAATCTGCAGGTATTATTACTATTAATGTCTGGCAGCTCTCCTGACTGGCCAGGGAAAATCAAACACACACACACACACGTCGGTTCTCACACACAAACACACACCAACAGTCAGAATGTAACCAGAACTTGAGACTGAGAGGGAGGATAAAACACAATATGATCATGTAGCAAAACTCTTACCTGAATTGCCATTAGCATGAAATATTTCCCATTTGAGTCTTGACAGCCTCCGGATCATGAAGGAATCAATCTGCTTCTTCCACTGTGCCGGATCGATGCCAACCTGTAATATATAATATTGGCTGAAGTAACATTCCTCTGAGCACCAAATTTAAAACAGTTAGTTGACAGGACAAGTAGTATTAGTAGCTACATGCAGTATGATATTTACCTATGTGGAGGAACAACAAACACACTGTCCACAGAACCAGATGAATTTACACACTGCACCCTCCCCCATAAAAACAACAACAACAACAACAACAACAACAACAAATGACAACAGATGACCAAACCAACATTAAGGCTTGATTCTTATGATACTGTGGTACAGTGGCATTGATATCTTTCTAGAATATAAAATTTTATAAGTCCTTTTACATTTAATGAAGTTTTGACTAAATCAGTGAACTGAATATGTTCACATAGACTGATAGAGTGACAGACATACAATGTAGAAAAGTTGATGTGTGCATAACATATATGTATATTATATGTATGTATAACATCTATGCATGTGTGTAGAGCACAAAGGAAAAAAATAATAGAACTTGACACACAGTTTCACTGAGAATGAGATATCCTGACAGTGAGTGAGTGAGTGACTGTTTACAGCAATACATTGTGCTTTATTAAACTTAAAGGTACACACTGAAAGTCATGCGCTTCTAGTATTAGTAATGATTCTAATACTGGAGGAACTGCATGATCATCATACTGGTGAAATAAAGCTAAGAGGTTCGAGCAGTTCTGTGGTTTGGACTCAGTAGGTGTTGATTATTTTATTATTATCCCTGAACATGAATTATAAAAATAAAATGAAAACACTCTCTCAGTCTTGCTCACAGTCACACATGCACAGACACCTCCATATGAGTTATTCTGACCAGAACTTGAGAATGTGACTCGTGAGGGAGGGGAAGGAAAAAACACACTGTACATCATAACACTGACAGTTGTACATAATAAAACCTCTTCGCCTTACTCTTACCTGATTTGCGGCAGTGGCATCAAATATTTTACTTCTGTTAGTGACAGCCTCAAGATCATGCAGCAATCGGATTAATGACAACGAATGCCAAGGATATCCCTTCCCTTAGGAATTAGCACTGAAATATAAAAAACGCCAAAGTTCGAAGTTCTCGCGATGTTCAAAGCATAACAAAGAGCGTGTCTGTACAGGGATTTTGTCATTGTGATAGTAGTAGTCCAGTAGTCTTTCTATGGAAGTAGTGGTCCAGTGAACGATACCTTCCGCCTGTGCACTGACTCGACTGAGTGACTGACAGTGACTGACTCGAGTGGGAGTCGAAATGACACATGTTGCAACACATAAACCCACTCTCAGTTATGAAACGAAACATGGAAACTTACCTCTGGTTAATATGCAAAGGTTCGCCCGTCCCAATTCTCTCGCATTAATTAGCAAACATCATTGCCATTGGAGATTCTGTCCAGAGATCTGTAGCAAGCGCCTTCGATCCGCCATTACCTAAAAACCGAAACGCAGTAGGTCTGAAAACCACTCTCAACGTCCAAAAAAAGGAGGAAAAAAAAGAGCCCAAAACATTTTTTGGGGCAAAAACACTGTTTAAGCCCCACAAATATTTGTCCTTATTTCTTATGAAGCTTAATTTGTGCCCCTTATTTTATGCTCCACAAATACAGTTTGTGGCCCACAAAACCAAAATGTGTCCCATAAAAATAAGCCCAAAACTGAATTGTGAGGCACATTTGCAGTTTGTGGGCCACAAATTTGTGCCCTTATTTTGTTGGATTAATGACAACGAATGCCAAGGATATCCCTTCCCTTAGGAATTAGCACTGAAATATAAAAAACGCTCGCGCTGGACCCGAGTAGCCTACTCTTCAGACTGGCTCGCTCCCCCAGTATGAACGTTTTTGTCTTGTGCAGGTTTAAGACCAAGTGATTGATCTGTGTGAATTACAGGCATTCCCTTTGCTATATAAATACATTGCATGCGAGCCGAGGATGTGCGTGGTGACTGGCCACCGCCAAGTCGGTTTTTTGTGGTTTATTTCGCATTTAGATACCAGGTAACATTATGAAGTTTTAATACGATCAATCGGACCTATTATCAAGTTAGTGTATCAACTTTTGAACGAACTGCGCCCAGTAGTTTCCCAGCAATAAGCTGTTAAGTGGAGAAAGACAGACAGACAGACAGACAGACAGACAATTAAAGTCTGCTGAGCCCTTGTACTAGCGTACTCGGGGAAAATATTTTTAGATCAGTGGGAATAAGCCAAAGAACCAATTCCTGCTAACATGATTTTATGGTAGGAGTTACCTCCCTTCCTTCGGGAAATTCTAGCAAATTAGGTAAAAGGTTCACACCATTTGAAAAAATGGTAAGGTATGCGTGTATAGCAAGAGTTACCTCCCTTCAATAGCTAACAAAGAGTCACCTCTCGTTGATGCAAAAACCTGTACCTTCCTGATTTTCTTTTGTTAATTTATTATTGATGAGAGCAATCGAAAATCTCAAATGCCCCTGGCAGTATGTGCTTGCTACAGAGGAACAGCAAGCGCTTTACTGGCATATATAGGCTGTATTCAATGAGGAGGAGGTTTATTATCTGAAAAAGGAAACAATGAAACTAAAAACCAAGTTGCACATATGTTGTGGAACAATTTGTCCACCGTAACTCCTACTTCGGCTTACTCGAGATAATACAGTGACAAGAATAGTGATTAGCAGATAGATCGTAGAATGAATATCGGTTTTGTATCATAACCAGGACTGTAATAATATGTGATTGTTTGCATTGTAACGTACTTAAATCCTCAATTTCAATAAAATCTGATCACCTTTATGAGTATATTTTGTGCACTAAGTCAAAAAAACGTGATTTTCAGATTTTTTTTAAAGAAAAACGTGAAATGGCACCCCTCAAAATAGGTCGCAAAATTCTGAAAGAAAATCAGGGTGATATATACACCAGTACGCACAAAATAAAACCAGGGGAGGGTAACATTTAAAAAAAAAAGTTTATTTTAGCCCCAAAAACGTGATTTTTCAGCTTTTTTTAAAAGAAAATCGTGAAATGGCACCCCTCAAAATAGGTCGAAAAATTCTGAAAGAAAATCAGGGTGATATATACACCAATACGCACAAATTAAAACCAGGGGAGGGTAACATTTCAAAAAAAGCGTTTTTTTGAGCCACCCTAGGGTGCATGCACAATATTTTCTTTCCATCTCTGAGGTATGGCGACCACACACACACACACTTACATCCATTCTTATATACATTAAATTAGATTGCTTTTTTGTTCTTTGGCTGGTCGGTTGATTGGTCTTTTGTTTGGTGGTCGGTTGATAGACTGGTTGGTTTGTTGGTTGGTTGGTTTATTAATTGCGTATTTAAGCTGTGTTTTGTGTATAATTATATTTCTTGCTTGTTGCTTGTTGTTGTTGTTGCTGTTACTGTTGTTGTTGGTGGAAATGTTGGTGATTTTGAGTTTGTTCTTGTTCTTCAAGTGTTTTCTGTTGTTGTTTTTGTCGGGGGGAGAGAGGGGGGGGGGGGAGTTAGGGTGCTGTTCAACGTATCGTTTGCGTGCATGTGTCCCTCAGTGTTTGAAAACTAGCTTTGACTTTACTTCACAGATAAACGAAACCATGTTCGATGCAACCAAAGCTTGCTCAAACGTCTACATCCGATCAGCTTGCAATAACATCTCCTCCTCCTTTGGTATTGACTGGCCGGCTGTCACGTGGTCTGACCTGCGCAAACCGCTTTATTCTGGTTTGGCCGCGGCTCTGTCCACTCTCCTGACCTTGAGGTCCCGAACTATGCCTGGCAGCATCACTGAACAGGCAGATCTGTGGGTGAAAATGTACGGCGAGCAGAGAGAGACTTTCATCAACAATGCCGACCTGGCGACTACAGTTGGTAAGATTGAATCGAATACAATGCGAAAGTCAGGACTCCCTTAGCTTATCGCTGCAAAATTTTCAAACTTCCCCCGACAATTTCATAATATCAAAATGTTTTTTTGAAAAGTAAAATAAAATTGACAATTGTTCTTTTCCAGTCATGGATGAGCTTCTGTGTATATGTATCTATGAATACATAGGTTACATGTTAATAATGATGAGTTCTCAGTAATAACAACAATACACTAAAGTGAAAAAATCACAAGAGTGATCTGTATACGAATATATAAAATAGTGAACACTTCAAATTTGATCATTTGATTGTTACAAACTTTTCCAAAACTGCCAAGAGTATTGGAACTCTGTATTATGCGTGACTCTCCCTCGCCCTTTACCATTCTTTGTGTTTAGATTTAATTGATTGATTCATTCCTTCAAAACATGTGACCCATCACATATTTCCAATTTCTCCTTAACATGCCCAACCAATAGGAACCCTCTATGGTTAGTATCTACTAGTGCTCGAGAGGGAATAAATTAAATAAGTTTGAGCATTTGGTTTTCATTTTTTATTATTATTAATTTTTCTATCATTACTTCAAACACATTCATTTCCAGAATGCAAGAACAAAATGGACCTGCTCTTCTTACTGGACAGTTCCGGCAGCGTCAGTTCCTCCGATTTTCAGCTGATGTTGAATTTTTCTGCCGACGTTATGGACGCCATGCCCATTTCTACGGAGAGTGTCCTCGTCGCAGGCATCTCATTTAGTACTTCTGTGCAGCTTCATTTTGACTTCAACGACTACAGCACTAAAGCGCAAGCCCGTAGCAAAATGCTGAACATTAATAAAGGTTAATACAATGGAACGTAATCAAATCGACTCCAACCGACTCCAATCCGATCCAATACAATACAATACAATACAATACAATACAATACAATACAATACAATACAATACAATACAATACAATACAATACAATAAAATTATATACAGTACAACATTATGTAGAGGTTACATGCCGAGTCTCAGTGATTATTAAAAATAATGGTCGAAGTTGGCGGATCATGAAAAATGCGAGCTTCAGCGAGCTTTTTCATGACCGCGAACTGAGACCATTATTTTTAATAATCACTGAGACGAGGTGTGTAACCTCTTTATTCCTCCTTTCTTCAGTTATTCAAAGAAAACAGGAGTTTTTGTGCGAAAGTTTGATCGAATCCGAATCACTCAACCAGTCAACCTGCGCAGGCGATCGATTAATGCGCGGTTGTATAGTTCCGTGCAAATCATTCCATTCTGTTAACACTTCTTGTCAGTTTCCCTGTTTTAGACTAAAATCAAGTACACAGATATGCTGTTATTCTGCTGTGGCGGTAAAGGCAGATATTGTGTGTTCTGTTTATGTTTTAGTATCGTTTAGGATAATGTTCTTTTGTCAAATGGGACTGACTAGCAGACGAACTTTTGCACCCGTGTTCCAACGTTAATGACTGTATGAAGTTCAGTTTTCTGGGGAAAATAGTGTATGAAACCGCTTTATGTTGTTTAAATTGATGAGATGTGTGCATTTGGTTGCGTGTGATCTGTTTATAAAATGAAATATTGTTGAAAACTGACCGTCGGATTGCAGTCAGTGTTGTCGAAGAAACTGCGTTAAAAGAAGGGGAACTACTCTTGTCGGCAAGAGTATGAGTTACTTGCCTTGGGAATTTGCTTGTGATGAACGGTGTGTGCACAGCAGATCTAGATTCAGAAAACAACCTAACTCATGGATTTTATATGGAGATTCATGTGTTCAGGCCTGTAGTTGTTAATTTAAATGCGGTATGTTTGTATTGTTTGCTCCAGAGATGTATATTTCGTACGTATAGAGCGTTCGGAACTTTTCAGTCGCAAAAGTAGTACCAAAACAGAACAGCTTCTCAACCCATTGCACTATCGAGGATTCAGGCTGTTGCTGGCTCGTTATTTGTTTGGTTGCTGGGTCATTATCGAAAAATAACTAGCTCTACAAGTTTACAGAGGTAAGAAGCAGAGGGGGGAATAAAAAATACATTATTCCCCCCTCTGCTTCTTTACCTCTGTAAACTTGTAGAGCTAGTTATTTTTCGATAATGACCCAGCAACCAAACAAATAACGAGCCAGCAACAGCCTGAATCCTCGATAGTGCAATGGGTTGAGAAGCTGTTCTGTTTCGGTACTATTTTTGCGACTGAAAAGTTCCGAACGCTCTATACGTACGAAGTATACATCTCTGGAGCAAACAATACAAACATACCGCATTTAAATTAACAACTACAGGCCTGAACACATGAATATCCATATAAAATCCATGAGTTCGGTTGTTTTCTGAATCTAGATCTGCTGTGCACAAACCGTTCATCACAAGCAAATTCCCAAGGCAAGTAACTCATACTCTCGCGACAAGAGTAGTTCCCCTTCTTTTAACTCAGTTTCTTCGACAACACTGACTGCAATCCGACGGTCAGTTTTCAACAATATTTCATTTTATAAACAGATCACACGCAACCAAATGCACACATCTCATCAATTTAAACAACATAAAGCGGTTTCATACACTATTTTCCCCAGAAAACTGAACTTCATACAGTAATTAACGTTGGAACACGGGTGCAAAAGTTCGTCTGCTAGTCCCATTTGACGCAAGAACATTATCTTCAGCGATACTAAAACATAAACAGAACACACAATACCTGCCTTTACCGCCACAGCAGAATAACAGCATATCTGTGTACTTGATTTTAGTCCAAAACAAGGAAACTGACAAGAAGTGTTAACAGAATGGAATGATTTGCACGGAACTATACAACCGCGCATCAATCGATCGCCGCTGCGCAGGTTGACTGGTTGAGTGAGTCGGATTCGATGAAACTTTCGCACAAAAACTCCTGTTTTCTTTGAATAACTGAAGAAAGGAGGAATAAAGAGGTTACACACCTCGTCTCAGTGATTATTAAAAATAATGGTCTCAGTTCGCGGTCATGAAAAAGCTCGCTGAAGCTCGCATTTTTCATGATCCGCTAACTTCGACCATTATTTTTAATAATCACTGAGACTCGGCATGTAACCTCTACATACAATACAATGCAATGCAATGCAATGGAACTCAATTGCCTGTTATTTAAGTAAAAACGAGAACTTATCTTTAAGCTAGTAAGATATCTATATATGATATACGACTAGTGTCTGTCTGTCTGTCTGTGTGTCTGTGCGCGATGCGCGGCCAAGGTTCTCGATGGATCTGTTTCAAATTTGGTGATCATATTCAGGTACACCCTGGACACAACCTGGTCGATGAGATATTTCAACACGTGCTCTCAGCGCGCAGCGCGGAACCGATTTTGGTTCCACCTCAGCTATTTTGGTTCCACCTCAGCTTACCCGGGCCCCCATACCGACACACCATAGCCGCTACACCACATCACAACGCCAAAGTTCTCGGTGGATCTTTTTCAAATTTGGACACCGTATTCAGCTACACCCCGGACACAATATCATCGATGAGATATTTCAACACGTGCTCTCAGCGCGCAGCGCTGAACTCATTTTCGTTTTTGGGTTCATTTCGCCATTATAAGTAACTCTTCCTTATCTTCTCCAGTGTTTGGCGTTTATCTCCCTTCCTTCGTGTGGCTTTCCCGTTCAGTTGTAAGTTACTACACTGCGCTGTCCACTGCGCTGAGCGTCTTCGGATATTCCCGGCGTTCTGTTACTGTTACCTATTTTTAGAAGGTCAACGCAGTGTACAGAACGTAAATTGGACCCGTAAATTATCCTCACTGTAAAAGTGCAAAGGTCGAATCAATTTATAGCCACGCGAAAAATACACTGTCATCTATCTCTCTATAGATACGGCTTCTCTGTGTTTGTGTGTGTGTGTGTGTAAGTGTGTGTGTCTCTATGTAAGCAACACCTGTGCATTCTTCAGTTCTGTTTGTGATGTGGTCTGGCGGCTTTTGTGTAAATTTATGTCCAGCGACTACCTTCTAGACAACATATCCTCACCCAAGGCCCACTAGTCGCCAAACTGTACATATTGTTTTTATTACCACGGCCTTCGTGGCTTACATCTTAATCCTTTTATTTGTAAAAAGTTTTGAGATTTATTGTTCGTGTTCCTCTTACTTGCTCATCTATTTGGTTTTATTGGTGATCCTGAAAGGTTCCACTTTTTAACTCGATTTGAAATTTTAAAAAATAATATTACAAGCCCGTTATTCAAGATATAGAATACAGACTTATAATTCTTACCAAGAAACATCTTAACTACTTTTCATTTTAACAAATTCCACAGAGCATTATCAACTCAACCCCACCCCCTGCCCTCCTCTCCTTATTTTTTGTTTCTTTCTTTCCTCTTTTTGAAAGCGGACAAACACTCAAGTCCTTAATGGCTCAAAACCGTAGGACTTTTAATATTAATTTTAACGTAAATTTATGTACTGGCCTTCCTTTGAGAAGCCATAACTTGCTCAGTCCTGTTTGAGTGGAGTTCGCCTCCAAAGGTGATTAACACGGTTACATTCGTCGACAAGGATGGGACTCGATATGGTCAGGAATGGCATTATGGCCACTGAATCATTTTCGTGCTGTTCCCATTCCACGAATCTGGGAGGGACCTAAGCTTGGCGGGTCCATAGTTCGGACCCGGCGAAGCCGGCGTACGGCTCTAAGTACTTCTTCCCGGCGAAGCCGGCTACCCGGCGAAGCGGGTATTCATTCTAGTGATAAATATGCACTTATAAAGATATATAGTCATGCGTGAATAAATGCATGAAAAGGTTAACTATAACAATGTTTCGCTTAAGAAAAGATCAGTAAATGCCAATGTAAATATATATATATATCTATATATATATATACGACTTGTGTCTGTCTGTGTGTCTGTGTGTGAGTTCGCGATGCACGGCCAAAGTTCTCGATGGATCTGCTTCAAATTTGGTGGGCATATTCAGGTACACCCGGGACAGGACACAACCTGGTCGATATTTCAACACGTGCTCTCAGCGCGCAGCGCTGAACCGATTTTGGTTCCACCTCAGCTACCCGGGCCCCCATACCGACACACCAAAGCCAAAGTTCTCGGTGGATCTTTCTCAAATTTGGACACCGTATTCAGCTACACCCCGGACACAATATCATCGATGAGATATTTCAACACGTGCTCTCAGCGCGCAGCACTGAACCGATTTTGGGTTTTCTGTTCATTTCACCATTCCCAGTAACTCTTCCTTATCTTCTCCATGTTTTCAGCGTTTACCTCCCTTCCTTCGTATGGTGCACTATAGTATGAGGGGGCATCTTCGGATATTCCCGGCGTTCTGTTACTATTTTTAGAAGGTCACCGCAGTGTCCAGAACGTAAATTGGACCCGTAAATTATCCTCACTGTAAAAGTGCAAAGGTCGAATCAATTTATAGCCACGCGAAAAATACACTGTCATCTATCTCTCTATATATACGGCTTCTCTGTGTTTGTGTATGTGTGTGTGTGTGTGTGTGTGTGTGTGTGTGTGTGTGTGTGTGTGTGTGTGTGTGTGTGTGTCTCTCTCTATGTGGGCAACACCTGTGGATTGTTCAGTTCTGTTTGTGATGTGGTCTGGCGGCTTTTGTATATTTGTATGTACTGGCCTTCCTTTGAGAAGCCATAACAGTTCAAAAGGGCTTAGAGATAAGCTCTAAATTGCTCAATCCTGTTTGAGTGGAGTTCGCCTCCAAAGGTGATTAACACGGTTACATTCGTCGACAAGGATGGGACTCGATATGGTCAGGAATGGCATTATGGCCACTGAATCATTTTCGTGCTGTTCCCATTCCACGAATCTGGGAGGGACCTAAGCTTGGCGGGTCCATTGTTCGGACCCGGCAAAGCCGGTGTACGGCTCTAAGTACTTCTTCCCGGCGAAGCCGGCTACCCGGCGAAGCGGGTATTCCTCTAGTCTATATATATATACGACTAGTGTCTGTCTGTCTGTCTGTCTGTCTGTCTGTTCGCGATGCACGGCCAAAGTTCTCGGTGGATCTTTTTCAAATTTGGACACCGTATTCAGCTACACCCCGGACACAACCTCATCGATGAGATATTTCAACACGTGCTCTCAGCGCGCAGCGCTGTGCGCGCTGAACCGATTTTTTGTGTGTGTTTTTTGTTGTTGTCGGGATCCACTACCAGTAACTCTTCCTTATCTTCTCCAGTGTTTTCAGCCGCGATTATCTCCCTTCCTCCGTGTGGCGTCAATCCATATTTCCCGTTACTACGTTACTATTTTTAGAATGTCACGATTGCACCCGTAAGTTGTTCTTACTGTAAAAGTAAAAAGGTCGAATCAATTTATAGCCACGCGAAAAATACACTGTCATCTATCTCTATATATTTATAGATATAGATATACGGCTTCTGTGTGTGTGTGCGTGTGTGTTTGTGTGTGTGTGTGGGAAACACCTGTGGATTGTAGAGTTCTGTTTGTGATGTGGTCTAGCGGCATTGGTGAGAAGCCATAACAGTTAATCTCAATCCCGTTTGAGTGGACTTCGCCTTCAAAGGTGATTGTGGTGTTTAGGCACTCGGTTACATTTGGCGTCGTCGACAGCTATGGAACTCCACATGAAATGTTCAGGCCACTGAATCATTTTCGTGCTGTTCCCATTCCACCTGGGAGTGACCTAAGTTCATTCAAAGGGGGTCGAGTGTGACAGGGAGACTACCGTCGCCCTTCACAGCAGACTCTGCAGAGTTGTTCGCCTTAGAAGTTGTGGGCTTTCCTTGCATGTACCCGTAAGTTGTCCTTACTGTAAAAGTGAAAAGGTCGAATCAATTTATAGCCACGCGAAAAATCCACTGTCATCTATCTCTATATATTTATAGATATAGATAGATATATACGGCTTCTGTGTCTGTGTCTATGTGTGTGTGTGTGTGTGTGTGTGTGGAGGCAACACCTGTGGATTGTAGAGTTCTGTTTGTGATGGGGTCTGGCGACTTTTGTCTGTCTGTATGTTCTGGCATTTGAGAAGCCATAATAGATGATAATTATAGGGCTTAGAAATAAGCTCTAAAATTCTCAATCCCGTTTGACAGGACTTCGCCTTCAAATGTGATTGTGGTGAACCGCCACGCTGGCTGTCTCTGTCTCGCGATTCACCCCGGCGATGCCGGGTATTCCTCTAGTATATATATCTATTCAAAGTTATGCCTCGTAATTACAGTGATTGGTAGGACATACACATACCTAGGACTGAACCGGGCGGCGACTACACTGTACAGCTCGTCTGCTGGTGCCAGAAGTGATGCCAAGAAGGTGGTTGTGCTTGTCACTGATGGTAGATCCTCAAGTTTCAGTGCTACAAACCAGTCTGCACAGGCGCTGAAGGTATAGTTTCAAGTATTAAAAAAAAAAGTTTGTAATTCATCATGCCAGCAATTGCAGCTGACGAAAGAAAGTTATCGTCCATATGGGAAATGGTTTACACCCATGGCACTTCACCCCATGTCCATTTCGCCCCAATATTTCAGGCATTTCGTCCCACTGAATTTGTACCCTATCGCCCCTAAGTTTGTACCACTTTGCCCCAATCTTTTTACCTCTTCTCCTCAGTCTCGCAATTTATCCCATCAAAGTATGTACCAAATCAAACTACGGTGATGAGAAAGACTGTCCCACAAACCAAAATATTCATGTTCATGTGAAACAGGATCTGGGCACCACGGTGTTCGCTGTCGGAGTGGGTGGCTACAGACTGAACGAACTACAGGCAGCGGCCAGTGACCCCATTTGTTCGCACGTGCTGACCTTGATCTCCTTTGACCACATTCAAGCCATCCTGGATGGCATTCAGAAGAGCACTTGTGAAGGTGAATATTTACCTTGGGAGTTGTTGTTTATACATGTAATATCTTTTGCAAAAGCAAAAGTTCTCTAGAAGCATTCATTGTTTTCAAGTTGGAGTGTTGCTGTCTTGATCTTCGTCGATGTTTTGTTGTTCTTTTGAAATAGCATTTCTTCTTCCTCTATTGACTTATTTCTTCTTGTTCTTCTCCATCATCATCATTCTTGTTCTTGCTCTTCTTTTTGTTCTTGTTCTTGTTACTCTTGTTCTTGTTCTTGTTCTTGTACTTCTTTTCTTTCTTGGTCTCTACATCCTTACATACATCCTTCTCCACCCCCGACTCTGCGATTCCTCTTATTCTTCCTCCTTTTTGTCCTTCACTCATCGTCATCCTCTTTCACTCCTGATCTCTCTCCTCTCCTTCTGATTCTCTTTCTCGGTGACCTACCTTTTCACATTTAATGCGGATATGCATGCTTTTCTTTTCTAGCGAACATAAAGGTAACAAAAACCAAAGTTGTCAACGGGACTCTGACTAACACAACAACAACAACACCAGCAGTGGCCAAAGTCCCAGGCAACAACGAAACCATTGTAGGTACCAGGTTCATTCAGAGAGAAAGAGAGAGAGAATGAGAGAGTGAGAGAAAGAGAGAGAGAGAGAGAGAGAGAGAGAGAGAGAGAGAGAGAGAAAGAGAGACAGAGAGACAGAGACAGAGAGACGGAGACAGTCAAAGGGAAAGAGAGAGAGAGAGAGAGAGAGAAGAGAGAGAGAGCGAGAGAGAGAGAGAGAGACAGAGACAGAGAGAGAGAGAGAGAGAGAGAGAGAAAACCTTGAACGCTGTGCCTCTTGATTATATTTAGTCAAGTTTTGACTAAATATTTTAACATCGAGGGGGAATCGAAACGAGGGTCGTGGTGTATGTGCGTGTGTGTGTGTGTGTGTGTGTGTGTGTGTGTGTGTGTGTGTGTGTGTGTGTGTGTGTGTGTGTGTGTGTGTGTGTGTAGAGCGATTCAGACTAAACTACTGGACCGATCTTTATGAAATTTGACATGAGAGTTCCTGGGTATGAAATCCCCGAACGTTTTTTTCATTTTTTTGATAAATGTCTTTGATGACGTCATATCCGGCTTTTCGTGAAAGTTGAGGCGGCACTGTCACGCCCTCATTTTTCAACCACATTGGTTGAAATTTTGGTCAAGTAATCTTCGACGAAGCCCGGACTTCGGTATTGCATTTCAGCTTGATGGCTTAAAAATTAATTGAGGACTTTGGTCATTAAAAATCTGAAAATTGTAAAAAAAAATAAAAATTTATAAAACGATCCAAATTTACGTTTATCTTATTCTCCATCATTTGTTGATTCCAAAAACATATAAATATGTTATATTTGGATTAAAAACAAGCTCTGAAAATTAAATATATAAAAAATTATTATCAAAATTAAATTGTCCAAATCAATTTAAAAACACTTTCATCTTATTTCTTGTCAGTTCCTGATTCCAAAAACATATAGATATGATATGTTTGGATTAAAAACACGCTCAGAAAGTTAAAACAAAGAGAGGTACAGAAAAGCGTGCTATCCTTCTTAGCGCAACTACTACCCCGCTCTTCTTGTCAATTTCACTGCCTTTGCCATGAGCGGTGGACTGACGATGCTACGAGTATACGGTCTTGCTGAAAAATGGCATTGCGTTCAGTTTCATTCTGTGAGTTCGACAGCTACTTGACTAAATATTGTATTTTCGCCTTACGCGACTTGTTTTAATTTTTGGTCCTGTTTTTATTGAATCTGACAAAAGCAACTTTATCAAAGAAGTCCAAGCAATGCACAGAAATAGCAGCGCAGTTTCCACTGCATAATCGTCCTTTCGACAATACTACAACGTCTACATAGACATGAACAACACCTTTTTATAAAGACTCTTAGACACACAGGCACTACTGGATGTCTAAACCTTGGACGGTATTACAAAGCCATCTCCATAAGCATGAACAACAACTCTTTACATATGTCCGTGGGGAAGCAAGAATTGACACCACCTTTCCGGTTTCCTCTCACAGGAAGCTTCGACGTCCTGCGGAATCCTGGATATCTACGTGTCCACCGCTGACCCCAAGCCTGGTCCGGCTGTCCATGATGACCGTTACCGCGCAATGCCTGACGCCCCGGCCACACTGACCGTGACTGAAACTCTGCCAAGCGGAACTACGCTGTTCATCTCAGTGGTCGGAACACGCCTGCCTGCCTCCGCTGCCGCTCTGAGGAACTGTAGCAACTATACCTGGACCTTGGGAATGGTCCCAAAGAAAAGTATGTTGTAATAGAGTTCTTGATTTGATAGTTTTGAGAACTTGCATTAGAGAAGGACCCATGTGAAAAATAAAGCAGCGACAGTTGCAGTAGTATTTGTTGTAGTAGAAGTTTAAGTATTGCTGGTAGTAGTAGTAGTAGTAGTAGTAGTAGTAGTTGGGAGTGATCTTCGAAAAAAAGCATGTTGGCTATCTTCTTGGTAGTATAGTAGTAGTTGTAGTAGTAGTAGTAGAAGTAGTAGTAGTAGTAGAAGTGGTAGTAGTAGTAGTAGTGGTAGCAGCTGAAGTAGCAGTAGTGATAATAGTGATAGTAGTGATAGAAGCAGCAGCAGTCGCAGAATTAGTAGACGTAGCAGCAGCAGTAGAGTTAGAAGTAGGCCAAGGTCATGTCCGGCCCTATTGATGACAATAACGGCTACTTGTTGTCCCTTTACTAGTTAATAATTGTACAGTTCTTATTTTGAAAGGCCACCTGCAATGTAATCTAAAACTCTTGCTTGGTCTTAAAGGTGGTCGTCTACATTTTTGCTTTTTTACATTTAGTCAAGTTTTGACTAAATGTTTTAACGTAGAGGGGGAATCGAGACGAGGGTCGAGGTGTATGTGCGTGCGTGCGTGTGTGTGTGTGTGTGTGTGTGTGTGTGTGTGTGTGTGTGTGTGTGTGTGTGTGTGTCTGTGTGTGTGTGTGTGTAGAGCGATTCAGACTAAACTACTGGACCGATCTTTATGAAATTTGACATGAGAGTTCCTGGGTATGAAATCCCCGAACGTTTTTTTTTCATTTTTTTGATAAATGTCTTTGATGACGTCATATCCGGCTTTTCGTGAAAGTTGAGGCGGCACTGTCACGCTCTCATTTTTCAACCAAATTGTTTGAAATTTTGGTCAAGTAATCTTCGACAAAGCCCGGACTTCGGTATTGCATTTCAGCTTGGTGGCTTAAAAATTAATTAATGACTTTGGTCATTAAAAATCTGAAAATTGTAAAAAAAAAAAATAATTTATAAAACGATCCACATTTACGTTCATCTTATTCTCCATCATTTTCTGATTCCAAAAACATATAAATATGTTATATTTGGATTAAAAACAAGCTCTGAAAATTAAATATATAAAAATTATTATCAAAATTAAATTGTCGAAATCAATTTAAAAACACTTTCATCTCATTCCTTGTCGGTTCCTAATTCCAAAAACATATAGATATTATATGTTTGGATTAAAAACACGCTCAGAAAGTTAAAACAAAGAGAGGTACAGAAAAGCGTGCTATCCTTCTTAGCGCAACTACTACCCCGCTCTTCTTGTCAATTTCACTGCCTTTGCCATGAGCGGTGGACTGACGATGCTACGAGTATACGGTCTTGCTGAAAAATGGCATTGCGTTCAGTTTCATTCTGTGAGTTCGACAGCTACTTGACTAAATGTTGTATTTTCGCCTTACGCGACTTGTTTCAATAATCTTATGGTTAGATTTCGCTAAAAAGTTTTATCAGATGATGAATGAACCATGGGGAAAAAGTTATAGAAAAAAAAATATATGTAAAAAAAGATTTTATTTTTGGGTAGCGTTTTGTTTTCTGTTTGCTGAGAACATGTGCTTTGCCTAAAAATACTGACCAATCAAATTCATGTCACTATGCCACGCCCAAACAAGTGCAGCAACAGTTTGACACTGGAGCGCTGCCCACGCTTTTTTTTTAAACGCACAAAATGCACGGGATTTGAGAGGAGTTTTGCGCTTGGCATTTTCCAAATAAGGATATCCTACTATAGTATGAGTACTACGCTGGAATACTACAATGAATTTTCAAACGGCTACACTGGCTTCGTCTTTCCTGATCGAAAGGGGGTGTATTGTTGATATTTGTAGATAATAGACTCTGCATTTTAATGGTCAAATGGCGATTTCGGTATTCAAATGTAGACAAGGACCTTTAATGGTGTCCCTAAGTGAAAGGTACTATTGCAGATGTACACAAAGAAATAAAAGTGAAAATGAACAAATGCAATTTTTTAAGACCCCATTGCCGTGTTTATTCACTGACTGACCTGTGTCAACGTACATAAATGTTCGGTATACTTCGCTTGTATTTTGTTGTTGCTTTAATTGTTGGCCTCTTTCTTGTTTCCTTCAAGCCTATTTTAAATCTGTATGGTGCTATATTTTGTTAATGTGTATTAATTTATGTTTGATTTTCATCATGGTCGGTGCTATGTATATATATATACCTGACATTTTGGTCATGTGTGAAAGGTTGAATTTTAATCTCAAATATGTGTGTGTATGATTGTATTTAAGGGGCCCTGAAACTGCTTTCTGTGTCGCTGAACCGTGCTTATTTATAACAACATTAAAATCTTATCATTGTTATGATAATTTTTTTTAAATGTACTTTCCGCAGACATCACTGTGATCTGTGAAGAGAACGGGGTCCGTCGACCCTGCACCAACAGTGACGTGGTTAAGGCAAAGCTATGTGACAAAAGTAAGTTCTCAGGATACTGATGGATGAATGGATGGCCTAAATAGATGCACTTCTTGTTGAATGTTTAGAGGAGTGCATGCATGGGTGCGATGGATGTTTCTCTGTTAACTGCTCTTTTTGCGTGCTTTGCTTTGTTTTCCTCTATTTGTTGATTAACTAGTCGAGAATGGTGATTGAGTGACAAAGACAATTTAAAGGTAAAACAATTGCAACTTTATAACACCCTTTTGTATTCAAGATGTTCAAGAGGTTGTGCTTGTTTGTTTGTACTTTGTTTGTTTAACGCCCAGCCGACCACGAAGGGCCATATCAGGGCAATGCTGCTTTGACATATAACGTGTGCCACACACAAGACAGAAGTCGCAGCACAGGCTTCATGTCTCACCCAGTCACATTATTCTGACACCGGACCAACCAGTCCTAGCACTAGCCCCATAATGCCAGACGCCAGGCGGAGCAGCCACTAGATTGCCAATTTTAAAGTCTTAGGTATGACCCGGCCGGGGTTCGAACCCACGACCTCCCGATCACGGGGCGGACGCCTTACCACAAGGCCAACCGTGCCGGTAAGAGGTTGTGCAAGAGATTTGAGTTCAGATGATTTATTGAGGACTTAATCGGTACCTTTTCTGGATGACTTCTGTACTTTCAAGGGGAATTCTCTCCTTGTATTTCACAACACGGCGTGTTGGGTACCAGTTCAATGTTTCTTTTCTTGGAATGCTTTTTATTTCAGATTATAGATGTTATGTATTTTCCCAGACAATGATTTGCACAGAGTAATACAGTGATATAAATGTCGGTCTTGCAGGAGTGGATTCCGACTATCCTGTTGACAACCCATGCACGACCAGCAATCTGGAGAAGGGTCTGTTGAGACACCCCTACCCCTATGACCCCACCAAGTTCTTGCAGGTAGGATATTATGCTTGTATTTATTCCTGTTTGACTGTGGAGTTCACTGTAACTTCCATTGTTGACATTCCAGAAGTGCATGATACAGCTTGCAACCCTCGTGACGTGTAGAACATCAATGAGGATAGAATGTGTTTAACGTTAGAACGTGATGCCTACAAAGAGCAAGTTGTACTTTGCTGTCATGAGACTTTGGCCTCTGCTGGTGTTTCTGTCGGAATGTCTGTCAGAATATCATGTTTCTATCTCTGAATTAAAACCTAATTTTACCTTAATTACACGTTTTTGAGTCACTTGAGAAAAAGTGACTCTATGTAATCGGTCAGTGTTAGTCTGTCCGGCCGGCCGGCCGTCCGGCCGGCCGGCCGTCCGTAGACACCACCTTAACGTTGGACTTTTCTCGGAAACTATCAAAGCGATCGGGCTCATATTTTGTTTAGTCGTGACCTCCAATGACCTCTACACTTTAACGATGGTTTCGTTGACCTTTGACCTTTTTCAAGGTCACAGGTCAGCGTCAAAGGAAAAATTAGACATTTTATATCTTTGACAAAGTTCATCGGATGTGATTGAAACTTTGTAGGATTATTCTTTACATCAAAGTATTTACATCTGTAGCCTTTTACGAACGTTATCAGAAAAACAAGGGAGATAACTAGCCTTTTCTGTTCGGCAACACACAACTTAACGTTGGGCTTTTCTCGGAAACTATAAAAGTGACCGGGCTCAAATTTTATGTGAACGTGACTCCCAGTGACCTCTACACTTTGACGTCTGCTTTGGTGACCTTTGACCTTTTTCAAGGTCACAGGTATGTCTTGAAGGAAAAAAATTGAAATATCATATCTCTGAAACTATTCATCGGATTTGATTCAAACTTTATAGGATTATTCTTTACATCAAATTATTTACATCTGTAGCTTTTTACAAACGTTATCGGAAACACAGGGGAGATAACTAATATTCAGAACTGCGAAAGTGACTCGATCGAGCGTTTGCTCTTCTTGTTATAATTGAAACCCACTTTTAACTTCCTAAACTCAGTACCATGCTTTATTAATCAGTTAAACCTACGTTTAGCTTCATAAACTCAGTACCATGTTTTTACATGTGCCATGTTCTGCCAGTGAAAAAACCTTTCTTTTAAAGTAATAAGCTCAGTGCCATGTTTTTACCCTTGGAACCTTCATTTCACTTCATAAACTCAGAGTCATATTTTTATTTTTGAATTGAAACTTTTTTAAATTTTATAAACTCAGTGCCGTATTCTTGCCATTTCAGTGTGACATGAAGGGCAACAACTACATCACACTTTGCCCAAGGGGAGTCACTTTTAACACCCGGACGTGTGAGTGTGGATTTACCTCCCCTGGTGGAGCTAGTACGCCACAAGC